>NC_136414.1:21650000-22045000 GCF_051521515.1 Lactuca serriola
CTTTAGCCCATTTCGTAAGTATTGTTGTACTTTTTCTGTTAAAACAAACATATATTATTATATATGACATTTATCATATAATTTAAAATTAAACATATCATACCTGCAACCATCCGCCGTTTGTAAAACCATTTCTGCATAAGTACGCGAAAGAACTCAAGAAGTGGTAATATAGGCAACTTCCTTGCTTTATTTGATACAACATTCATGGACTCCGCACTATTTGAGGTCATATAATCATTACCTCGTGGTAGGGAAATACGCTCTGGTCCATTTCTCACGTGGAATTTGACTGAGATATGTCGCTACATCATCTCTTATATTACGAAGTCTCCCCAAATATAGTTCAAACTCAATGGTTTTGTAAGCTCTTACCAGCTTCCAAAACAAAATCGTTTTTTTTTTCCAAAGGTGTGGACTATGTTTCCTATTAGATGAAAAGCACACAATCCATGTTGAGCATTTGGAAAAACATTTTGAATACTTACAGTAATTGTGGGTGCCCTATCTGTGACCATTGTCAAACCTTCCACATCACCAATGCATTCATGTAGTTTTTCAAGAAACCATATCCAAGAATCCGTAGTCTCTTTTGGTAAAATTCCATACCCAATAGGCAAGATCTGATTGTTGCCATCCATGGCTACTGCATGCAAGATGGTGCCTTTGTACTTTCCCTTCAAATGAGCACCATCTATAATAATAACTTTTCTACAACACTCTCTGAAAGCACGTATCTGCAACAACAATATAAAAACCAAATATATCAACAATATAATTTGTGTATAAATATTTAATAAAATAACAAATATATTTAAAAACATATTACCGTGCATCCAATAACGAAAAAGCAATACTCAAAACGATCCTTCGAATCATTTTTTATTTACACCATATGTAACACCCATAATCAGAAAGACCAAGAAAAGAAATGAAAACCCTAAGTCAAGGGGGGTCAACTCGTCGAGTCCAGGGTGGAACTCGACGAGTCCGAGCGGGATCCGGGTCGAAGGGTAGGTAACCGACTCGACGAGTCGGCAAGAGGACTCGGCGAGTCCGGTCTCAAGAGGAAAACCGTAAATCCGGGACTTTGTGCACTATATAAACATCTCATTCTCTCCCTTAGGGTTCTCTATAGCCTCTCTTATCCAAAACACGAAACCCTAAGCCTCCATTTTAGCACATTCAAGCTTTCTTGCCATTTTGGGTGATTTGAAGGAAGAAGGAGGAAGGGAACCTTTGGTGATTCAAGGATTGGCTTTAGATATAGAGTTGGTGTGACTTTTCAGATCCCTTGAGGTAATAAGCTGACCTTATTGCATTTAGATCTATCTTATGGTTGAGATTTGGGCATTTTTGGGAATGGAGGAGGTTTATTTCGAGTTTGGAGTAGATCTGAGGTTGCTACCTCAAATCTAGGCTATTAAGGATCCAGAAAGCCATAAAGTCAATAAGTTGTTAGTGTAGCCCCTTGGTCACAAAACCTAGCCCTAGAGTGTTTTAAGCCCATATCTCTTTGGTTTCACGTAAACTTTGCAACTTTACGTGAGGAATAGACTTGGGAAGGGTGGATCTATGATTTGGAATCCCTGCATGGATCGAAAAGCCACTGTATAGATTAAGAACTGAAACTACTCGGCGAGTCACATGGGTGGACTCGGCGAGTTGGATTGTAGCACCTGGTTCCTGATACGTAAATCTTATTTGAGTATTTCTCTTCTTTTAGTCTTGGACTCGACGAGTCACAGGTCCGACTCGCCGAGTAGATGTGGGACCCGGGACAGGTTTAAGTTGTCGACTCGGCGAGTCCATATCCTGGACTCGGCGAGTCACAACTGCTGGATGAAACCCTAAGTTTCAAGGGTTTGCACCCTATTTAAGCAACACATCCGCCCCAGGCCAGCCCCCATTCACCCCCCAGAGCTCCCAACCCTCGTTTAAGCTTGTTCTTTGAAGAGTTGAAGCATTTGTGTGTGTTCTTGAAGGTTTTGAGGCAAAAGGGGAAGTAGATCAAGAGGAAGGAAAGGAACCCAGGCATCTTTGCACTCTTTCAGCAGTTCCTTTGAGGTATAATCCGTTTTCCCCCTGTTTCCATGCTCATTACTTCATTTAAGTCATTCTTGAGCCTTTCCCCAAGCTTGTATGTGCATAATATTTCGTAATAAGTTGATTGGCCTCTAGATCTACGCAAGATTGAGCTCCAGGAGCTCAGATCTGTTAGCTTTTTGGACCCATGTTGCTTGTTCACCCTAGATCTACCCTTTTGGGGCATTTTGAACCCTAAAATCCATATTGGTCAATATCTACACGTAAAGTTGGAAACTTTACGTGTGATTCGTGTCCTAGAAGTCCAGATCTGTGAATGACATGGACTGGAATCGAGCAAATCTGTGTATTTAGTGGGTGCATGGCAACGACTCGGCGAGTCGTTCATGTGACTCGGCGAGTCTGTTCGTGAGTCTCCGAGTTTGTCCCCTTTTCGTAGTGTCGAGTGAGCAGTGAGTCACGGGGTGTGACTCAGTGAGTCGGAAGCTGAACTCATCTATGGAGGTACTCGGCGAGTCAATGCCCTGACTCAGCGAGTTCAATGCAATCTCCTTAGATCAAGAACAGACTCGGTGAGTTGTTCATACAGCTCGGCGAGTCTTAGCATAAGTGTTCATCGGATGAAGATGAACTCGACGAGTTGTTCATACAACTCGACGAGTAGGATGAAAGACTTGTGTATCTGTTAAGAAGGAGAACTCGTCGAGTCGTCGCCTAACTCGACGAGTAGGAACGGGATTCAGGGCAAATGTTTGGGTAGGGACTCGGCGAGTTGGAAAGCCAACTCGGCGAGTCGGGTCAACTGAAAGTTGACTCTGATTTTGACTTAGGTCATGATCAGGGGTAAAATGGTCATTTTACCCAAAGGACAGTTAGTAGTGTTTGATTGAGTATGTTGTGGGAATTGCAGCCGGAGGATTCCCGGAGCAGCAACAGCAGCAGTAGACAGTCAGTTCCCGCTCAGATCAGCAGCTACTTCAGGTGAGTTACCTTCCAGTAGCGGTGGGTCTACGGCCACAATGCCGGCCCACCAGTAGGAGTCGTATGTTAGATGATTGTCTTTGTGATATCATCTAGGTTGCTACTATCTGATATGTTATACGCTAGCATGATATGTTATATGTGATAATAGTAGAGTTCGGTTGTTAGGACCGGAGGGTAGTCAGACACCCCAGAAATGTTTGACAGTACGTGATGATATGTTTGCATGCTGGCCTGTTATGTTATATGCGATAATGGTAGTGGGAGGGGACTAGTCCCCGAGGATCGGTTGTTAGGATCGATGGGTAGTCAGCACCCTAGAATGGCTTGACATGGGTAGTCAGCACCCCAGAATGGCTTGACACGGGTAGTCGGCACCCCAGAATGGCCGTACCGGGTAGTCAGGCACCCCATAATAGCCTGGCAGTATGCATGTTATTTGTTTGTATGGTATGTGGCACGATGGGGGAACTCACTAAGCTTTGTGCTTACAGTTTACAGTTTTGGTTTCAGGTACCTCTTCATCTAAGGGGAAGGAGCCGGCGCGGTAGCGGCACATCATACACACACACTGGTTTCCGCACTTACGAGATTCTCTGGGATTTATACTCTGATATTTGGATGATTGTATGATTTGGCTTTTAGACATGGTTTACGTTTTGTTATGGTTTGATAAAACAATGTTTTTAACTATTAATGTTTTCTAAAGTAATGTTTTTAAAACAAAATTTTTGGTCGTAAATTTTGGGACGTTACAAGTTGGTATCAGAGCCCTGGTTTGAGGGATTCGGACTCACCTTCGGGGGTGTCTGAACTCTAATCGAGGGATTAAAAGAATTTCTAAAAGAAAAATGTTTTCTAAAAATCGAGGAAAGAGTTTAAGAAAGAACGAAGTGTGTGATGTGCGCGACCGGCCGAGCTCAAGTAAGTATTCCCCAAAGTACCCGTACCAGTTTATGTTATGTTTATCAGCTTTTGTAGAACAGCATGCTAGAATAGGGCTAAGGATCTAAGAGTGATGCCTTATGTGCCTGCTTTATGTGTTCCTGCTGTATGAGAATTGCATGCTAGTATCGAGTAGACATCAGTAAGGTAGCCTATTAGGGTTGTGCCCGATAGTAGGAGTTAGCACTGTGTGCTAGTTCAGTTTCCCTCCAAGAGAGCGGAATTGCTTGAGGTTGTTTCCCTTATCCGAATGCTGCTTGCTTCGTGCTATGTGGGACTCCGAATAATGGGAATTAGCCATTAGGCGAATACGTCACGTCACATGTGATCAGAGTTGAATAATCTTAGAGTACCGGATTTGATCCTACTGCGCAGCTCTTGTTTGAGTCCAACCGTTGTAGGGACGAGTCGGGTACTCGAAGGATTATCTAAGTCTCGTCGCGTGTGATGGTATTCGGGTGATGGCTAATTGGCATTACAAGGAGGTCTGCAGCAGCTGATGACTGGATCGAGTGGAGTCGGAGATTTCCTAGGGCGAGCCTGGGATGGGTATAGTAGTGATCAGCAATAGGGAAAGGGATCTGGTGGAGTCGAGGCAGTCCTTGAAGAAGGTACTGATAGATGTGGAAGGTAGTATGGGCCCGTACTACTGAAAGCAGAGGATCCGTACCCGAACCAAGGAAGGCCAAGACAAGACCAGGGAACTTGTAAGTAGTTGTGATCCCTCAGGAAGTATCAGTATCTCTAATTATTGTTGTGATGTATTGCAGAATGGTGGTACTTCGATCGAGGCCGGTAGATGGCGGTTCAAGAGAGGGGTCAGGTTCGGGATCAGGTTTCGAGCCGATAGATGCGGGACTACGCGAGTTCATCGCGTCAGAGATCACCAGAGGCATCCTTGAGTCGACCCCCATCCTCTTTGGGTCGATCAAGGAAGGGATCATGGAGTTGATGGAGGATCGACTGCGGGCATTCAGGAGTGATTTGGCATCTAGCCAATCGGGATCTCGCACACTGTCCTTCAAGGACTTCACGGGCAGTGGTGCGCCGGATTTCCATGGGGTGAAAGACCCCATTGCTGTCAGGCGATGGATTGCAGACATCGAGTCTGCCCAGTTGACTAGCTTCTGCCCCGAGGGGTCGAAGGTGAGGTATGCAGCAGGGTGTCTACGGGATCGATCCCGGGATTGGTGGGAGTCAGTGGGTGACTCGTTGGGAGCCTCAGCTATCGAGGATATGACCTGGTCGGACTTTGTGACCAGGTTCAGGGCAGAGTTTGCGCCGGCTGTCGAGCTTCAGCAGCTGGCCAGGGAGTTTCTAGACATGAGATAGACGACGGAGACTGTGGCGGAGATCACCGCCAAGTTCCGGGAGAGGGCCTTGTTGGTATCTCAGTATGCTGGTGACGAGGATATGAGGAGGACTCGTTATCACGATATGCTACGAGCTGACATCCGGGAGCATGTTAGCTTTTCGGCTTGCCCTACCTTGGACTCTATGATTGCCAGGGCGAAGGAGAGGGAGATAGATTTGGAGCACATCCGGAAACGGAAATTAGAGGAGGGACAGGCAGGAGGGGCTTCGGGGAAGAAGCCCAAGGGATCAGATGGTAGGCCGAAAGGCCAGTCAGGACCGAGCCGCTGCAGGAAATGCGGCAGGCCGCATGAGGGGGCGTGCAGGATGGGATCATCAGGCTGCTACAAGTGCGACAAGTCTGGGCACATCAGCAGGGATTGCACTGCTCCGGCAGCAGTTATTCATACATCAGAGTTGCTGTGTTTCCACTGCAACCAGAGGGGGCACAAGAAGGCCAATTGCCCCCAGTTGACAGTTTCAGCGTCGGTGAAGGCGCCAGCTCCAGCGACCCTGCGGATCACGGATGGCCGGCAGGGCAAGGCAGAGGCTCCAGTGGTGAGGAGCCGAGCATTTCAGCTGACTACCGAGGAGGCACGCGCCGCACCCGATGTGGTGACGGGTATGATTCTTTCCCTCTATCTTATTTTTATGATGTTATGTTATTGATATGTGCTCCGTATGTATATGTATGCATTAGGTTTGTTCCATGTGAACGGCTTTCCAGTTCAGGTGTTATTCGATTCGGGTGCGTCCCGATCATTTGTTTCCCTTGCGCTTAGCAAAAAGTTTCATGAGTCATCGGGCGAGTTAGATTGCCCTTTGGAGGTGGAGATTGCTGATGATCGATCGGTGCGAGCATCGATGGTATTTCGAGATTGCGTGCTGCGTTTGTTTGAGGAGTGCTACTTGGTAGATTTGGTTCCCATTCCGTTGCGTGGGAACAAGGTGATTATAGGCATGGATTGGCTGAGCCCTAATGGGGCGGTGATAGATTGCGCGCAACAGCTAGTGCGGGTCAGGACCCCAGGCGGGGGAGAGTTAGTAATTCATGGCGAGAGGCCGCAGTATGGACCCGCAATATGTTCAGCAGCGAGGGCGAGGCGCTACCTTCAGCAGGGATGCGCAGGATATGTCGCGTATGTGATAGATACCCGGGAGGCGGGTAAGGCGACAGTGAGCGAGGTTCCGGTGGTCCGAGACTTTGCAGATGTTTTCCCGGAGGAGCTTCCTGGGATACCTCCGGAGCGACAGGTGGAGTTCATGATTGATCTTGTTCCTGGTGCGGCTCCGATAGCCAAGGCACCATATCGGTTGGCTCCTCCCGAGATGCAGGAGTTGTCTACCCAGCTGCAGGAGCTGCTAGACAAGGGATTTATTCGCCCGAGCAGTTCGCCCTGGGGAGCCCCAATTCTGTTTGTGAAGAAGAAGGACGGGTCGCATCAGATGTGTATAGATTACCGGGAGCTGAACAAGGTAACGGTGAAGAACCGTTACCCGCTCCCGAGGATTGATGACCTCTTTGACCAGCTTCAGGGAGCATCTTGGTTCTCCAAAATTGATTTGCGTTCGGGTTATCATCAGATGAGGGTCAGGGAGGAGGATATGCAGAAGACCGCGTTTCGGACGCGCTATGGCCATTATGAGTTTGTGGTGATGCCGTTTGGGCTCACCAATGCTCCTGCCGCGTTTATGGACCTCATGAACCGCGTATGCAGGCCGATGCTGGATCGGTCTGTGATAGTCTTTATCGATGACATCTTGGTTTATTCCAAGACTCGGGAGGAACATGAGGAGCATCTGAGAGAGGTGTTGGAGACCCTGAGGAGGGAGAGCTTGTATGCCAAGTTCTCTAAGTGTGAGTTTTGGTTGCGCGAGGTGCAATTTCTTGGACACCTCGTCAACCAGAACGGGATTCTGGTCGATCCGGCCAAGGTCGAGGCCGTGATGAGATGGGAGGTTCTGAAATCTCCATCTGAGATTCGGAGTTTCCTGGGATTGGCAGGATACTATCGGAGATTTATTCAAGATTTCTCCAAGATAACCGTGCCTTTAACGCGGCTGACGAAGAAAGCCGTGGTCTTTCGGTGGGGACCCGAGCAGTAGGCTGCATTTGAGACACTGAGACAGAGATTGTGCGAGGCTCCGATCTTAGCCCTGCCAGAGGGCGTAGAGGATTTTGTGGTTTATTGTGATGCGTCCATTTCTGGGTTGGGCGCGGTACTGATGCAGAGGGGGCATGTCATTGCCTACGCTTCGAGGCAGCTCAAGCCTCACGAGGCGAACTACCCGACGCATGATTTGGATTTGGGGGCGGTGGTTTTTGCCCTCAAGATTTGGCGACATTACCTCTACGGGGTTCGATGTACCATCTACACGGACCACAAGATTTTGAGGTACCTCATGGATCAGTCGAATCTGAACATGAGGCAGCGTCGGTGGTTGGATGTGGTGAAGGATTATGATTGCGAGATCCTTTACCACCCAGGGAAGGCCAACGTGGTGGCCGATGCGCTTAGCCGCAAGGCGGCGCCGATCAGGGACGTTTGCATGAGGATGACCGTGGTGACTCCCCTGTTGGAGCAAATCCAGGAGGCTCAACAGGAGGCTATCAAGGAGGAACATCGGAAGAGCGAGCGTGTGGTGGGTCAGGTTTCCTCCTTTAATTATGATAGTCGAGGACTATTGACATTACACCGTAGGGTGTGGGTGCCGTATCACAGAGGTGTGCGCCAGACTTTGATGGAGGAGGCGCACAAGTCCCGATTCTCTATTCATCCCGGGGCGACGAAGATGTAAGGGATCTTCTTCTAGATTATTGGTGGCCCTGCATGAAGCGGGATGTGGCATGGTTCGTCGAGCGGTGTTTGACCTGCAGGAAGGTCAATGCTGAACATCAGAGACCGCATGGCAAGATGCAGCCGTTGGATATTCCACTGTGGAAATGGGAAGATATCACGATGGATTTTATCACGAAGCTTCCCAGGACCGCGCGTGGAGTGGATTCGATTTGGGTCATCGTGGATAGATTGACCAAGAGTGCTCATTTTATTCCGATTCAGGAGAGCATATCGGCCGAGAAATTGGTCGACATCTATATCAGGGAGATTGTGGCACGACATGGGGTGCCAGTATTGGTTATCTCGGACAGAGATGTGCGTTTTACTTCCAGATTTTGGAAGAGATTTCATGACGAGTTGGGCACTCGTTTGCATTTTAGCACCGCTTTTCACCCGCAGACGGATGGTCAGAGCGAGCGGACCATCCAGACTCTGGAGGATATGCTACGGGCGTGCGTGCTAGACTTCGGTGGTAGCTGGGATACCTATCTTCCTCTGGCTGAGTTCTCATACAACAACAGCTACCACGCGGGTATTGATCGTCCTCCATTTGAGTTATTGTACAGACAAAGGTGCAGGACCCCGATATGTTGGGGTGAAGTTGGCCAGAGAGTCATGGGGAGCACCGAAGTGGTGCTCAAGACGACCGAGAGGATTCAGCAGGTCCGGAGCAGGCTTCAGACTGCTCAGAGTCGGCAGAAAAGTTACGCCAACAAGCGTCGATCCGACTTGGAGTTTCAAGTCGGGGATATGGTTATCCTGAAGGTGTCGCCTTGGAAAGGCGTCATCCGATTCAGGAAGCGGGGCAAGTTGGGCCCGAGATTAATCGGACCGTTCAGGGTTGTAGCCCGGGTGGGCAAGGTGGCGTATAGGTTGGATCTGCCAGCCAAGCTCAGCCAGATCCACAGCACTTTCCATGTTTCTCAGCTGCGAAAGTGCTTAGTGGACGATTCAGCGGTAGTACCGTTAAAGGACATTCAGGTTGATGACAGCCTGAATTACATTGAGCGCCCAGTCGCAATCCTCGACAGGAAGTCGAAGGATTTGAGGAACAAGAGGGTAGAGCTAGTGAAGGTGCAATGGCAGCACCGCAAGGGTTCGGAATGGACTTGGGAGCCGGTGGACGAGATGATGGAGCATTATCCCGAGCTGTTTCAGGATCGAGCAGCAGACTTCGAGGACGAAGTCTAAAATAAGTGGGGGGGGATTTGTAGCACCTGGTTCCTGGTACGTAAATCTTATTTGAGTATTTCTCTTATTTTAGTCTTGGACTCGGCGAGTCACAGGTCCGACTCGCCGAGTAGATGTGGGACCCGGGACAGGTTTAAGTTGTCGACTCGGCGAGTCACAGCTGTTGGATGAAACCCTAAGTTTCAAGGGTTTGCACCCTATTTAAGCAACACATCCGCCCCAGGCCAGCCCCCATTCACCCCCCAGAGCTCCCAACCCTCGTTTAAGCTTGTTCTTTGAAGAGTTGAAGCATTTGTGTGTGTTCTTGAAGGTTTTGAGGCAAAAGGGGAAGTAGATCAAGAGGAAGGAAAGGAACCCAGGCATCTTTGCACTCTTTCAGCAGTTCCTTTGAGGTATAATCCGTTTTCCCCCTGTTTCCATGCTCATTACTTCATTTAAATCATTCTTGAGCCTTTCCCCAAGCTTGTATGTGCATAATATTTCGTAATAAGTTGATTGGCCTCTAGATCTACGCAAGATTGAGCTCCAGGAGCTCAGATCTGTTAGCTTTTTGGACCCATGTTGCTTGTTCACCCTAGATCTAACCTTTTGGGGCATTTTGAACCCTAAAATCCATATTGGTGAATATCTACACGTAAACTTGGAAACTTTACGTGTGATTCGTGTCCTAGAAGTCCAGATCTGTGAATGGCATGGACTGGAATCGAGCAAATCTGTGTATTTAGTGGGTGCATGGCAACGACTCGGCGAGTCGTTCATGTGACTCGGTGAGTCTGTTCGCGAGTCTCCGAGTTTGTCCCCTTTTCGTAGTGTCGAGTGAGCAGTGAGTCACGGGGTGTGACTCAGTGAGTCGGAAGCTGAACTCATCTATGGAGGTACTCGACGAGTCAATGCCCTGACTCAGCGAGTTCAAGGCAATCTCCTTAGATCAAGAACAGACTCGGCGAGTTGTTCATACAGCTCGGCGAGTCTTAGCATAAGTGTTCATCGGATGAAGATGAACTCGACGAGTTGTTCATACAACTCGACGAGTAGGATGAAGGACTTTTGTATCTGTTAAGAAGGAGAACTCGTCGAGTCGTCGCCTAACTCGACGAGTAGGAACGGGATTCAGGGCAAATGTTTGGGTAGGGACTCGGCGAGTTGGAAAGCCAACTCGGCGAGTCGGGTCAACTGAAAGTTGACTCTGATTTTGACTTAGGTCATGATCAGGGGTAAAATGGTCATTTTACCCAAAGGACAGTTAGCAGTGTTTGATTGAGTATGTTGTGGGAATTGCAGCCGGAGGATTCCCGGAGTAGCAGCAGCAGCAGTAGACAGTCAGTTCCCGCTCAGATCAGCAGCTACTTCGAGGTGAGTTACCTTCCAGTAGCGGTGGGTCTACGGCCACAATGCCAGCCCACCAGTAGGAGTCGCATGTTAGATGATTGTCTTTGTGATATCATCTAGGTTGCTACTATCTGATATGTTATACGCTAGCATGATATGTTATATGTGATAATAGTAGAGTTCGGTTGTTAGGACCGGAGGGTAGTCAGACACCCCAGAAATGTTTGACAGTACATGATGATATGTTTGCATGCTGGCCTATTATGTTATATGCGATAGTGGTAGTGGGAGGGGACTAGTCCCCGAGGATCGGTTGTTAGGACCGATGGGTAGTCAGCACCCCAGAATGGCTTGACATGGGTAGTCAGCGCCCCAGAATGGCTTGACATGGGTAGTCAGCACCCCAGAATGGCTTGACACGGGTAGTCGGCACCCTAGAATGGCCATACCGGGTAGTCAGGCACCCCAGAATAGCCTGGCAGTATGCGTGTTATTTGTTTGTATGGTATGTGGCACGATGGGGGAACTCACTAAGCTTTGTGCTTACAGTTTACAGTTTTGGTTTCAGGTACCTCTTCATCTAAGGGGAAGGAGCCGGCGCGGTAGTGGCACATCATACACACACACACTAGTTTCCACACTTACGAGATTCTATGGGATTTATACTCTGATATTTGGATGATTGTATGATCTGGCTTTTAGACATGGTTTACGTTTTGTTATGGTTTGATCAAACAATGTTTTTAACTATTAATGTTTTCTAAAGTAATGTTTTTAAAACAAAATTTTTAGTCGTAAATTTCGGGACGTTACATGGATGAAGATAGGCAGGAACTCGACGAGTTAGAAGAACAACTCGGCGAGTCTATTGAATTTTGCCATTGACTCGGCGAGCCTGTTCTTGGACTCGATGAGTCGGATCGCAGAACCTCAACCTTTTCTGGTTAAGGCTCAGATTGAGTTGGACAGGATGGGATTCAGAGATCGTTGAACTCGACGAGTCTTGGGGTGACACGGCGAGTTGGGTCGCATTATGAGAGTTATGAGTATATGTACTCGACGAGTCAAAGGACTGACTCGGAGAGTAGAGTCAGCCAGAAAGATTGACTTTGACCAGAGTTGACTTAGTTTGGTTTCTAGAGTTTAGTTTGGATCTAAGTGATATGTATATTGATATTGGTAGCTCGGAGAGCTAGTGGAGCAGCGGTTCGGAGAATTGCCGGTCAGAAGCAAGAGCGTTATTAGCAAGTTCAGCAGTGTAGGTGACTTTCTCTAACGACCCGTCTCCGGTATGATGATTCCATGGTATTTACTTTGAAGTTTGCAAGAGGGACTCGGCGAGTTCATAGCCTGACTCGCCGAGTAGGGACGGGATTTTCGTGCACGTGTTAGCTAGCGACTCGGCGAGTCCATATTCTGGACTCGGCGAGTCTGCCTGTCTATGAGAAACCCTAAATCCCCGGGTTGCCCACTATTTAAGCCACCTTATAGCCCCCAATCTCGCCTCCTTCACCCTCAGAGAGCTGTGAGAAAACCCTAATTCGTTCTTGAGTGATTTATGTGATCTTGTGTGCATTTGTGAAGGCTTGAAGAAGGAGAAGAAGAAAGGAGCAAGGAGAAGAGTTGTAGAGCAAAGATTCAGGGGAAAACCAGAGTTCTTTGAGGTATTCTTTGGATTTCCTTCTCTTTTATGCTTTAAAAACCCCTCTAGATCTAGTTGATGCCATTCTCAAGCCTTATGTTGATATAGAAGCCCTATTATGTCGAGATATCCTTAGATCTGCTCATTTAGGAGTTGTAGAGCCCAGATCTATTGCCTTTATGGAGCTATTTTGCATCATAACCCTAGATCTACCCTTTTAAGTGCCTTTTTAGCCTTTATCCCCTTTTTCATGTGTTTGTACACGTAAAGTTGGAAACTTTACGTGGTAAATCAGCTTATTGGACTCAGATCTATCATTTGTATGTAATGGATTCAAGCAGAATCGAGTGTAGAATAGTTGCATGGTTGTGACTCGGCGAGTCGGAAGAACAACTCGGCGAGTCGAGTCGTGAGTCCCCGATTTCTTCCTTTTGAGCGGTGTCGAGTGGGACCAGTGAGTAGTGGAGTGGACTCAGCGAGTTTGAGGGTAAACTCAATAATGGAGGGACTCGGTGAGTTGTTCATACAACTCGGCGAGTCCAAAGCAATCTTCTTAGCTCGAAGAACAACTCGTCAAGTTGTTCATATGACTCGGCGAGTCGGATGCAGATTGCCTAAGTTTTTTATTCAAAAGAGAACTCGTCGAGTTGATGCCATACTCGACGAGTAGCAGCGAGTAGGGTCGAGGAGTGAGAATAGGGACTCGACGAGTTGGCGGCCCAACTCGGCGAGTCAGGTCAACCGAGAGTTGACTTTGACCAAGGGTAAAAGAGTCATTTTACCCAGTGCAGTGTTTAGTATTTGATTGAGTGTGTTTATGGACTTGTAGCCGGGGAGATACCGGAGCAACAGCAGTTAGCTTCCAGAGCCATACACACAGCAGCCAGTTCACGAGGTGAGTTTCCTTCCAGTAGGATCAGGGTCTAAGGCCACAATGCCGGCCCGTTCAGTTAGTAGTAGTTTTAGGACTCCGGTCCAATGCAATAGTTAGTATGTTTGACGCCTTCGTGGCTCATACAGGATGTATGTGTTTATGCCATGTTCAGTCAGTCAGCTTCGGACTATGGTCCGATGGAGGGGACGAGGTCCCAGTCAGTTAGCTTCGGACTTCGGTCCGATGGAGGGGACAAGGTCCCGGTCAGTCAGCTTCGGACTTCGGTCCAATGGAGGGGACAAGGTCCCAGTCAGTCAGCTTCGGACTTCGGTCCGATGGAGGGGACAAGGTCCCAGTCAGTCAGCTTCGGACATCGGTCCGATGGAGGGGACAAGGTCCCAGTCAGTCAGCTTCGGACTTCGGTCCGATGGAGGGGGCAAAGCCCCAGTATGTGCTTTATATGTTCTTGTATGGTATGCGGTAGTTTGGGGAGCTCACTAAGCTTCGTGCTTACAGTTTCAGTTTTGGTTTCAGGTACTTCCGCAAGCAGAGGGAAGAGCTCGGGATGATGGCATCGCACACACCACAGCTTCAGCTTTTATCCTGGGAGTTGATTCAGTTTTTGATTTTGATATGACATAGATATGATACAGTTTTCCGCACAGTGTTTTTATTATGTTTGGGATACATCACGTATGGTTTTATGATATGACACTCAGTTTATGGTTTTTGGTTATATTAAAAAAAATGAAATTTTTGGGTCGTATTTTTGGGTCGTTTCACTTTCCCTTTGTGTGAATGGGTCTAAGGCCACAATGTCTGCCCATATAGATATAAGTAGGAAGACCCAGGGGTTAGCCTTAGGCACTATATGCCAGTATGATATTTAGGACCAAGGTTCATTGATAGCGGGCGGATGCCCATGGACTGGTTTGCATGATAGAATATACTTGTTGTCTGTGTGATACTTGTATGTGCCTGGTAGGGAGGTGAGTGTGGGCGAGGTCCCGTATCTCACCAATAACAGAGTGTGGACGGTGTCCCACATCTCATTAGCAGTAGAACATGGGCGAGGCCCAAGCTAGGGAAGGAGTGAGTGTGGGTCGGGCCCGTATCTCACTATCAGTAGGGGCGTGGACGGGGTTCCACGACTCATCAGTAACAGGACAAGGGCGAGGCCCAAGATAGGCGAGGCCGTAGGACAGGATTCATTAGTATATGTTTATCTTATGTGTTGAGATATGTTTATGTGTTAGTATATGTTAATGGGCGAGGCCTAAGTGAAACAGATCTGTATTTCGAGCGGGGCTCGAAGCCAGGCGGGGCCTGGAGCGGCGGGGCCCGAGGTAGGGGGCGAGGCCCGAAATAGCGGGCGTGGTCCAGTATGTGTTGTATGCAGGGTATGTGGTAGATTGGGGAACTCACTAAGTTTCGTGCTTACGGTTTTCGGTTTTGGTTTCAAGTACTTCCGGTAGTGGAGGGAAGAGCTCGGGGTGATCGCATGGCACACACCATTGATTAGTCAGCCTGGGATTTTTTACTCTGATAATGAAATTATGTTTTGGAATTAATACTCTGAATTATGTTATGCTTTATGATATGTTTTTATAAATATGGTTTTAGTAATGATTTAAAGAAAATTTTTGGGTACGGATTTTTGGGATGTTACACCATAGTACTAGGATTATGTTTCTTCAGATTGTGAAAATAAACTGGAAGTTTGGAGAAACTTTCTTCAGGGGTCCCCATCATTAATCCCAAAGCAAATTCTCTAGCATGCTACGCTTGTGAATAACTTATATTTATTTGTAGCAAAGCATTCATATCTCTAATCATATCATTATGCTTCCAAACTCTCAAACTTCCTTGACCCATAATGTCATGTATTATGGTTCCCAAAACTTTTTTATTTGCTTGCCTATGATTTGGGTGTGTAAGCAATGAAGAACATGTATACTCGTCATTAAACGTCTTAATTTCAAACATTTATGCTCCTTTAATGAGAGATGTGACATCCCCAAAATCACGGCCAGAAAAGACCAATTTTGTTTATGCTTTATAAAAATCAGAGTACTTCATTTCATAAAAATGTTGCGGAATTTGTTCCCAGAAAAAACATGGTAAATACGTTATTAAAACATTTTCGAAGAAACGTATTTATTTCATTTTAAAACGTTTGGGATGTCATCGTTAATACAGGAACATAAGCATAAACAGAACTTACAATTATTCACACTAGTGGTCTACATCTCTTTAAATCTCTCAGTGTAATGTCACTTCATATCAACACCTGTGATATAAATAAACTGAGTGGGTCAGGTTGGGAAACCTGGTGAGCACATAGGGTTTTCAACCCACAATAATATAATTATTATTTTTAAACATCAAGCAATCAACCCAATTACCCATTCCCGTTATCCTCACATTACGTCCCTAAAACATCTAACACAAGGGACCTAGTCAAAGGACTATCATTGGGATGGAGTATATCTGGTGAGCACTCAGTTCACACAGTTCGAATAAACACACAGTTCGAATAAACACACAGTTCAAATAAACACCTACAGGTTGCGAGCCTGCTAGTGTTCCACTGGACTGTCTAGAATAGTCCGTGGTTGTCATCTATACTCTGCTAGATGACTAGATCATCAAGAACAGCTATAACGAGGCCTCTCATTATTTTATTTTGTCACACAGCAACTATTACATCTACCCATGTTTTACCCAACACATTTTGTAGATATAAAATACATATACAGTTTAAATCATTGAAAACATGTATAAATCGTTCATCCAGCATAGATAGCAAGTATACAGATAATATACACACACAACACGTAATTTATATAAAATACTTCATATCTATGTGTAAGCTGAAAGTAACTATGCACTCACCTGAGTAGGTGGTGACTCGGCACTCGGACAGCGCTTCAATACTCTCAAAACGATTTCCTTCGATAAAACCTAGTATCAATACCACTAGGGTTTAGTCTAACGATAACCGCGACAAACTAATAGTCTGACTATTATTATTATTATATAAGCGTTAAATTACACTCAATATAACTCATAATAATAGCCCAAATACTCATTATAAGTTCCTAATAATGTTACTATATCAAAACATAAGCTATACTAAAGATAGGATATGTACAACTCACTTACAGCGGGTTTTTCGCAAAACCGGGCTCCGCTGGAGCAGCGTTCCCGAGCTGAAAGGCTCTTTTCTCGGGACTCCGGGAGCCTCGGGGCTTCCTTCGGGTGCTAGGGGGTTTACCTAGGCTTTTAGGGGGGTTAGGCGGCTAGAGAGAGAGTCTAGAGAGAGAAAGAATAGTTTAGGAAGGTGTGAAGAATGAGAGAACCCGGCACCTCTATTTACAGGGGTGCTGAATGGCCTACTCGTCGAGTAGGGGGGACCTACTCGCCGAGTTGGTGCATGTGGCAGCCTTCTGGTGGTGCCACGTGTCCAATTCTGGTGGTGCCACGTTACCCCGTATCGCGTATCAGACTTCAAACTTAGAAAAATCATAACTCTCGTATACGAGCTCCGTTTTTGACGTTCTTTTGTTTCAACGTGTAGGTAAAATCAAGATCTACAACTTTCATTTAGACTCCATTGGCTAATTCTCGACCAATCTCAAATTTAACAGTAGGAGGCGTTTAGACTGTTAAATGACCGCGAAGAATTCGTAACTCCTTCATACGAACTCCGTTTTCATCCATCTTTTTACCTTTGAGTTCCTATTAATGAGATCTTCAACTCTCATTTAGGCCGCGTAAGCCAAAAACCGCTCGAACTAAAATTCGAGTTTCGGGCCGTGCACTGCTAAGCCGAATCTTAGAAAAATCATAACTTCCTCATACGAAGTCAGATTTGGGCGTTCTTTTTATCGACGCTCTTAGTTTAACACATTCTACAACTTTTGTTTAGATTGCTAAAGCTAAATCTCGCTCTATCTTAAATTCACTATTTACGCTTCTCGGTGCCGTGCCGGTTTTGCCGTAAAACTTCGACGGGCCATAACTTCTTCGTTATAACTCGGATTTCGGCGTTCTTTATATGTACGGAAACCTTGTGACATATTCTACAACTTGGTTAAGGTTATTTATTCTAAATAATCTTTTTGTCGAAAAGTCGTTTTCGACCCCTATTGCCTCTAATTTGACCAGTCCGGATATGCGAGCGTTACAAGAGATGCGATATAAACGCCAATGATAGTTTTCTTGCATACAAACAACCTGGTACCGAGATTTTGAAGATTTTGCAACCTTTATCTAAAACTTTTCTCTAATGGCTTTGAATTTAACAACGAATGCTAGGTATTTTTTGGTGTTATAGGTTTGATTGACAATTAATTTATCATTCAGACCTAAACTGTGAAATGGTCCAGGTTCAAGAATAGGTTGTGGATAATCAGGAATAGAAGGAATACAATACCATGGATTAAAAGCAGTTTTTCGTTGCGTGTACTCATCATCCGACCACCCTTCACTTGATTTTTCCTAACATCTTCGATCATCAATTTTAGGAACTTCTCCAAACTCGAACAAATTTTGACGTTGTAATTTAGTCATGCCCACTTTTGGTTCTTTATCATTATCTGATACAAAAGTATCATTACCAGATACAAATTTATTATTAACCGAAACTCTTTTTTCATAACCCACTGGCACTTCATGTCCTCTTCTCCTTAAACGGTTTTCATGACATTGGCTTTCTCTACAAGCTCTATTAGTTTTTGTTGGATTAAACTGGTTGTTAACCACTGCTTGTTCTTCATCTTCTTCACCTACCACCGTTAAATACAAATGCATCGTCTTCTTTGATTCAGACATTACATCTCTCAATTGAAATACATCAGTTTCATCTCCAAGCTCCATGACATACCCTAACTTCGAGTGTTTAAAAGACAAACATGTATGTCTATTTAACACACTTGCATTACTTCTAACCATTTGTAATAACATTTCATGGTCAATGTCAGGAGGACGATTTAAACCATAGTTTTTCACATTATTTCTAACGTAAACCTCATCTCCATTAACTAACAGCCACGACCCTCCCATACACAAAATAACAAAACTCATTTTACAAACACAATGAAAAAACAACTTCTACTGGTAATTGAAACTCACAAGCTCACAAAAAAACCACTTAGATACGTCTATAACTTCTATAACTGTTGTGTAGAGTTGTACACTAATCCGTAGAGGTGTATACAGATCCACAGAGGTGTACAATAATCCGCAGAGGTGTACACTAATCCGTAGAAAATAGTTTTATAACTGATTTGCAGAGGTGTACACTGATCCGCAGAGGTGTACACTATCGGGTTCCTTCTTATGTGGCTAAGTGATGTGTCAAAAACCCCTTATATGGACTTCCAACATGGCACCTGATGTGTTATCTTCCCAATTATGCCATTAAATAAAACCCTGATTTAGACCTCATTCATTTCTTTCTAACCCCTTCGTGAAAATTCGAAGCAAGCACCCGCCTTTATATAATCAGCTTGTTCGATTCTTCAGCACAATGCCTGCGAGCTCGTCCAATGCAAGAAATCGCCTCCCAGTTGCTTGTGTGTTTGTTAAATACGATGTTAACAACTGTGACTGCGATGTTCCAACTAAGGAACAAATATGCTGGAAGCTCACTAACCCCGACAGACGTTTTTGGAACTGCAACAACAACTTGGTAAGCTTCGATCTACTTTGATTTGTTAATGCAAGATTTTTTAGGGCTTCTTAAATTGTATTTAGTCATTAGTGATTATGTTTTGATGTTTTATTCATGTGGGTTTCATACAGACAAGACCGAGGAAATGTAGTTACTTTGAATGGAAAGATATTGCACTGGAAGATGGTTACTACAAAAACCTCACCTATTCCATGAAGCAGCAGTTGGATTCCAAAGAGGATCTTGGTGTCATAAAAAACTTGAGGACTAAGAATGTTGAGTTGGAGTTTCTCCTGAGTAAGGAGAAGAGTCTATTGGCAAGCATGGAGAAAGGGATGTGTGATTCCAAGAAGAGCATACGTATGTACAAGCTGTTGGTAGTTGTTCTAGTTGTTGGGTATGTTTGTTTTGTTTTAAGTTGTTGGTAGTTGTTCTAGTTGTTGGGTATGTTTGTTTTGTTTTAAGTTAGCTAATTATTGTTGGGTGTGAAGCTTTTGGTGTAGCTGTTAGTGTAAGGTGTGTGTATTGGGATGTGAAGGTTCTTTTGTATATTTTATAAAGTCAGCCTAAAGTGGTAATGTGCTGCATTTTGTATCTTTTGTAAAATCTCAATGACAATTGGTAATTAGCCTTAATGTAGTTGTTGTTGTACGTTTGTTTTGTTATATGTATTATGTTGTAGTCTACTATTCCAAATAACATAATCAAAACATAAGAAAATATTCTTAAAACAATAATCATAATACAATCAAAGTCTATTATTCCAAATAATTTCTGCCATCCTATTACGGTAACTAAATCCCGTATCTCTAGGTGGCTGTCGTGTCTCCACTGGTACACCCGATACAAGCATTTCCATGAACATGCACACATAAACTCCACATTCTCCTCTTTGTCCTTCTTCTACCTTTTCCTGATGCGGCACATGTTTAGCTTTAACGAATTCCACCTTAGTATGTTTCTGTCTATTGGGAAAATGACCCCAATATGATATGTGGTCTAGTTCACTTAATATACTATCTCCCAACGATTTGAATCTATCGTCACCCACATATGTTTTAAAGAAACCGTGCCATTCGGCTGAATCATATATGCTCGCTTTCCTTGTAAGGAGATCCAAATCTGCCAAATACCAATGCAGGTGCGGTATGTTGATGGGAATTAAAACCTTCTAAAAAATGATAAGTTATTAGATATATACATTTTTTAATTTATATATATATATATATATATATAATATTATATGATATATATAAATAAATGTACTAACCCGATCAATATCATTCCAATGTGGTCCATCAACCATCTCGGCTGCTACACGTCTCAAATAATGTTGTTTCCTAGGTTCCAAAGTCGTGCCTTCAGGATTAATAATTGTCCACCTACTGGCCGACGACTTTAGTTCCTTGAGCAGGGACGTCCAGATAACCAAATGCTACGTGTTAGGTTTAAAATAATTCATTTTGTACAATTAATTATCCAACACGTTTTGTAATATAAAATAAGGGATGTGTGTTACCTCAGAGAGCAACCAACCAGAGCCAATACCAAATAAACTTGACCAAAATTCCCAATTCATCTCAATACCTTTTAAAAGTCTATGCTCCAAAAATACCGCTCCCATGTTCTTTCCCCACAATTTCCAAAATTCATTATCATCATCTAGATAACCGTCCAATAGTAATGGTCTTTTTTCTACATTATTGGACTTCTGCGGTTTTTTCCCTTTTCTGTTCTTCAATGGTTCCGTCGATGGAACCTACAAAATCAGTATGTTAATTAATTTGGAACGATTATATACTATATAAATAGAAATTACTTAATTTTATACCTGTGTGTAAGGCTCCCTACAAAATTTCGATTTCATTTTTAACCGCCCTTTTAACGGTGTAACTGTGTTATCCTCAACTTCAACAACAGGCGGTGGCGTTTGCACATACGTTTAGCCTGACTCGGGATCCAAACCATGAAAAAATGCTTCCCCCGCATCCACGTTTTCCATATCATTCACACCAAATTGTTTATCTTTTCTCATTTATCCATTCGATCTCTTCCCAAAGTGTGGGTTTCAATTGAGTAACAACGCCAAATAACTTGTCTATTTTACTGTCTTCTGGAGGTTTGTGGTATGTTTCCTGAAAATGAGAGGTAGAGGTGTAATCTGCTCCCCAAAAATGAGAGCCTGAGGTGTAGTCTGCTCCCTGAAACAGAGACAGGTCAGGTGATGGAGACCGCTGCTTAGGAGGACTTTGTTGTTGCGGTGATGGAGACCGCTCCTTAGGAGGACTATGTTGTTGCGGTGGCGACTACACTTTGTCTAAAGTCCAACTTACATAACGCACAAAGAATGGCAAATTGATCTCAACAGGTGTTGGTTCAAAAACACGTGGGATGTTATTTTCCTGCAAAATTAAAAAATTAAATTTAAGTATATAAAATTGTTGTAATTTTTAAACATATATAATTAATATAAGGAATATATAACTATACCACTAAAAAGTATATAAATTTAAGTATATAAAATTGCTTATCAGGTTTCTTCGCTTGATAACTCCTCCGCTCTATTCCCATTGTGGCATTCCAATCGAACGATGACCTCGAATTCTACTACTCCTTCTCAGTATTTCTGTTTCTTCCAATTTCGTTTTATCTCGGATTTTAATTATTTGGTTTACAAAAACAGGTAGCACTCGATCTGAACCCTAGAAATCGGTTTGTTCACCATATGGTTGCAAAGCCTCGGAGAACAGCATTAGGAGGTAGTCGCTGCCTGTCCACCATTCTTACCGAGGCACGACGGCGTCGTACACCACTGCTGTCACCGTCTACTCCAAACCCAGCGCCTGAAGGAATCTCTCAATGACAACAACAGAAACACGGAGAGTGGAATGGGAGAAAGAGAAAGAGGAAGCTGGAATTCGACTTTAGGTGACCACAATTACTTCGTCTTCTTCTCAATTTTTTCTAACTGATTTGTTGTTCAGGTATGGAATATTTGGGATATTTGATGTTTACTATGATTACTGAACTTTACAGGAACAATGGAATGTGGAAGAAAGCTGTAAACCTCATAGCAGAAGTAAAGGAAAATGGAGTCTCACTTGACAGGGAGATGCACGTATTGTCGTCTCATCCTATGAGACCCCTCAACAAAAACATCATTTTCATAACCATTACCGCATCCTCATTGCTAAACATCGAGAATGTTGACCCTTTTATGTAGGGATGAGCAAAAGGACCATACCGGCCCGAACCGGACCGGAATCGGGAACCGGCTTCGGCCAAAATCAAGAACCGAACCGGCCCGGCGGTTCTACCGGTTCCCGGTTCCTACCGGTTCTTGTCGTGTCGTCAAATGTTGGAACCGGTCCTCGAAAAATAGCATCATACGGTTCCGGTTTTTGCCGGTTCTACTGGTTCCGGTTATATCGGTTCCGGTTCCTACCGGTTCCCGGTTCCAAAATTCCACAAAAATAACGTCTTGGTCCCGGCTCGACCGGTTCCATCGGGTTCCGGTTTCGGTGCCGGTTCCGGTTCCGGTATTGGTTCCGGCTGGTTCCCCAGTCCATATGTTCATCCCTACTTTTATGTATTCTTCTAAATCTTTCAACCGTAAATCTTCATCTCTCACATTAGGGAACAACCGATTCCTTAATGTTGAACTTGTGCTGACTTTTGTATTTATTATATCAATATACGGTCCAAATCTCAAACCACTAATCAAAAAAAAATTCCGTTTCACCATATTCAACCACCCTGCCTTATAACTCAAACCGCTGGCTACCTCTACATCACGAACCTCATGCAACATCATCAAATGACAGAGCATCAGGTCACCATTTAGGATTAGCATACCAATGAAGATCCCAAAAGCTGTCTCTCAAAATCAAAATAATTCAACTCGCCTACTATTTAGTTTTGTAATATACTTTTTCAACACAGTCCCCAACGCCCATTTAAAAGTACATTCTGCAGCTCATCCACGCAAACTATGCTGCAAAGGATTAAACATATATGCCAAAATTTAAAAAATAATACTAAAAACTAACTTTAAATAGCATTGTACTTATATATTATTTTTTAACAAGTTTATGCAACAAAAATAATGTTTTTATTCTATAACTTTTTATACAATGGTCTACGTGAATAATTATCTTTCAAAATAAATTGTACCTTTTTTTTTAACAAATTTACATAATTTTACAGAAATGGTCCCATATATATATTATAAAATTTACATAAATGGTCAATTTTAATAATAATTATAGAAATTTTCAATGTTTTTTTTTTAAATTACAGAGATAATTAGAATCGATTTTAATATTAATTTACATATAATCGACATAAATGATCTCAATACTCAATGGTCCATTTTAAGAGATAATAATTATAGAAAATCGAAAAAATATATATATAAATAAAAGGTTCCGCAGAGGGCTCCTCTGCGGATATGTTAGCCCTCTGCGGATATGTTCTTGAGCAGAGGGCCTCTGCGGATCTGTTCTTGACGAAAACCAGTGGAAAAATCGATTTCTTATTTCTTAGGTTTCAGTCCTAACACCCTAACAAACATACATGTTTATATATAACATTTAACCTATCAATTTCCAATTTATATAATCAATTTCTACTTTCGAGTTTATACAAAGAGTAGGAAAAAAAATGAAATATTACTTGAGTTCCATATCCATCGGAGTGTAGCTCAAGAATCGAGATCGCCGCGACATTTTCCGTTCGATGTCCGCACTATTTCCTTCACGAATCGACTACCCTAGCCTCCTTCTGTGGAGCTGTCTAACGTAATGGGGTATTTTGTGAATTTACAAATTTAACCCTGAAATTCCGCATAAAACTCGATGCCACGTAAAATCCACAGAGTTGTAGACGATTCGCAAAAGCTTTAATCGATCCACAGAGGGTGCTCTACGGATCATTTGGTCAATTTCTGAAATCTGTTTTTTCTTGGTTATTTTCTTTAACCCACCCCTCATTTTTTGTTATTTCTCAAAATTTCTCTTTATCAAATGAACATCTTTTGGGTAAGAAATCTTTAATAAAAAATTGTAGTGGTTTTACTTTAACTAGTTTCTGTTGGTAACCAGAGGGAAATGTATTGGAGTTTATAGTAAATGGCTCTTATACCCTCAATGGCAGCGGGTGCCAACTTTCAACTCATTTGTGTAAAAACAAGTTTAACACTTGGGAAATTTTTTTGAAAAAAACACATAACATTATAGAATTATTGAATTAATATATGTGATTTTTTTTTTTTATGTTTTTATTGGCTTATACATCGTCTTATTATCTTATAGAAACAATACAAAAGACTACATTTCATTCATAAATATCATGGATACAGACAATAAGGGCATTAAATGGAGGTTTAGATTTGCAAGACATTAATGCTCAATAAATACAAAACCTTTCTAGTTTTAGGAGCCACTGCCAAAAGGAAAGGCATGGCAAAAAAAGAAAAGTACAAAACGACAACATAATACAAAAAGTAGAATCACACCAATTAGTCCAGTTACAGTTTCCATACTTCCCCATATGTTTAACCTAATTAAACACCATAGTAATAATATTGTCCACCAGTTTTGAGGAAGAGACACACGTGTTGTTGAAAACTTTCTCATTTTGAGCATGCTAGACACACCAAAGGTAGTCATAAAAGATGGCTAAATGGAGCTTTTTTTAGGGCAGTTTCCCCTATTAGCTGCAAAATTAACCATCTCAGCGACAGAAGATAATTGTTGAAACAAGATCTTGCACCAGTTCAAGATTTTGAGCAAAGTATTTTAAGCAAACGAGCAACACAAAAGAATGTGATATGTATCATCAAGCCCCGATATGCAGCTATAACATGTGGTGGTAGGAATGTTAATCCCACGACGAGAGAGGGCAATCGTAGAAGGAACACGATCCATACAAGTCCACCAAGTGAAAATAATGACTTTAAGAGGAACTAATCTGCACCAAACAGTAGGAGTGTCCACTGGAACAGTCAATTTAGAATCAATCATCATTCGGAGGTCACAAACATAAAAATTCCAATCGGAGGATAAGGAGCATCTCCACAAATCCCTGCCATCAATCATAACCACCAAATCCAAGCAATCAATGATATCAGAAAATTCAATGATCTCCACGAGGCTGCTGGGAGCTCGTTTCCAAGCCCAATTAATTGAATTTGGGCCAATTCTCTCTGAAACCAGACATGATTTTCAAAACGAGATGGAAAGAGGGTGGCGAGATTGTTCACACCAATCCATTTATCACGCTAGAAGAGAGTACTCGTGCCCGACTTTATGCGAATATCAAAAATGGAATAAAAATCAATTTCAATGTCAGCTAAATCATGAATCACCGCATTAATATTGTACCACACACCAGTGAAAGATTTTTTAGCCATGGACTCCACAGGTTTTCTGTCAAGATTATGAATCCCGCTGATGACACACCTCCAAAGAGATAGAAGATAGAGGATTCATCTTGAAACGCCAAAACCATTTGGTAAGAAGAGCCCAGTTTAGCGATTGTAATGATCCGACTCCAAGACCTCCCTTCTCTTTAGATCCAAGAATTACTTTCCTTGCAACCCAATTAACTTTATTTCTTTTATCATTACCTCCCCATAGGAACCGTCTCCGTATCTTCTCAAGGATATTGATAATAGACTTTGGAGCTTTAAATTGAGAGAAAAGGTACAAAGGAAGGCTGCCAAGAACCGACTTCATAAGTGTTAAACGCCCACCAAAGGATAGAGTCTTGGCTTTTCAAGACCAAAGGCGATTATGGATCCTACCAACAATAGGCATCCAATTCCTTTTAAGGGTCATATTAGCACCAACCGGCACCCCCAAGTACTTGAAGGGGAACACGTCCACATCGCATCCAAGGATACAAACACAACTCAAGACCTCATTCACCAAGACACCAATTCCATATA
Source organism: Lactuca serriola (assembly GCF_051521515.1). Lineage (NCBI taxonomy): Eukaryota > Viridiplantae > Streptophyta > Magnoliopsida > Asterales > Asteraceae > Lactuca > Lactuca serriola. The sequence continues at coordinate 21,675,828 of NC_136414.1, forward strand.
CATTTGACTTGTGAAATTTAACTTTTATACCGTAAGTTGCATGACAACAACATAAAATACGGGATAAGTTGGCAAAGTTGGAACTTTTCCATTCACCAACAAATAGGGCGTCATAGGCATAAACGAGGTGAGATTTCACATGACCGCCATTATGAGTTTGAATACCATCCAATAAAGAATTTTGACGAGCCGATCTCAATGCAACATTTAAACCCTCCATGGCAATGATAAACAAGAATGGAGAAAAAGGATCGCCTTAGCGAACACCCCTTATAATGGGAAATTCCTTCGTAACCGAACTATTTAATAGGACTGAAGCACGTGAAGATGAGAGGCATTCCTTGATCCAAAATCACCATTTATCACCAAACCCATTTGCATTGTCACCGAATCCAAATAATTCCAGTTAATGGAATCGAAAGCTTTATCAAAATCAACCTTTAAAAAGAACATTTTGGTCTTTGATTTTTTATCCCGATAACACATCTCATTAATAATCATAGGTTCATCAAGGATGTTACGCCCCTCAATATACTCCTTTTGAACTTCATCAACTACAAAACCAACCACCTTCTTCAATCTAAGGGCAGGGTCTTTGCGATGATTTTATAGACACGCCCGATGAGGCTAATGAGCCTATAATCACTTAGACAAAGAGGGCCATTTACCATAGGAATCAAGGTAATGAAAGAAGATTTGCTTCCTCTAGAAATACTCCTAACCGATTCAAAAGGGTTGACAAACCGCATGATATCATATTTCATAATAGACCAATAATGATTTAAGAATTTAAAAGAAAAGCCATCGAGTCCAGTTGCCTTCTCATTTCCACAGTTCCAAATAGTAGTTTTTATCTCTTCAAGTTCAAATGGGGGTTCTAGACAAATAATATCCTCATCAAAAAGCCTCACAAATTTCTGATTGATGAAAGTGATGGGTTTTGGTCATAAGACATCCTATGTGCTCATACAAACCCTAATGCTTGGATCTAGGTTTCTCTATTGTACATGAAAGTTATCCAAGACTATAAACCCTAATTCTAGCATTCAAGTAATCCTATTAACATGAGAATAGGTTTAAGATGTTACCTTGATTGTTATGTAGCAATAACAGTCCCAAATCTCCTTGTATTGACTTTAGAAAACTTAGAGTCACAATTGTCACTCCTCTAATGGTTCACAAACACCATAAGCAAGAGGATGAAGAGGAGAGAGGATGGAGGCTGCCCAAAAACGTCTACAAACCCTAGAGAAGTCTTAGCCACGTTTTTGGTCCTTAAGGGGTCTATATATAATGAGGCTATTAGGGTTATCTAACAAGGAAACCCTAATTTGGATGCTTAAGCCCTTAGCAACCCATAGATCCCTTTCCTTAAGGCCTTGGACGATTTCTTATGGGCTTCCCCATAGAATTCGTCCACTCCTTAATACAAGGAAATCCATGGCCCAAATTACAATTATCTTATAATTACAATTCTAGTCCTTTAAGTTTAATTAATCTTTTTTAGTCACAAAACTAATTACCAATTAATTATTGACTAATATTAATTAAAAAATATGATTTCTCCTTTAATATATTATTCTCATAATGTATTAATAAATCATATTTAATCCTTTCTCTCCATAATTCATCCTATCAAGTTGCTTTGGTGAAGGCAACCCAAAAGGACCATGCACCATCGGGTCAAGTATATACCAAAATAGTTGTGGACTTAGACACTAATCCAACAGTCTCCCACTTGGATAAGTCTAATAACTATTATGCGTATGACTTCAGATCCTGATCTGCAATCGTAGCTTTCCAAAGCCGCTGTCAACTCTGATCTTATCAGATACGCGTGTCCTTAAGATAAGGGATCATATATTCCTCCATTCTAGATATCGTATGAGACATGATTTCAAATCATTCTCTTTGTACTATATCTCGACTTCTGATTTATGACGACTAACTAATTGAACAAATCAAATTAGCCCTAGCCCGGCCGAGCATTTACGTTTGTCATCACTAAATCATCGAGGGGCCCAAAGATATCGCTTTTATCCTACTTTGGATAAAAGGAACGGATAAACTTTGATTCAATGCTCGCTTGCACTCACTCACCGAATCACACACAACAATATGTTTTATAACACCAAATTACTAGTGCGTTTACATATTATCAATGTGCAACCGATTTGCAAGATACAACTCACACATCTCGGTTTCAAGAATATAAGATGTTATCGTCTCACCAATCACTCGTGATACAATCCGTGGAGTGATCCAAGTGAGCGTGGGTTTAATCCAATGCTCAAATTCATATTCATAAGCACTCATGAACGTTGCAGCAAACATTTGCTTATGTCTAATACTTTTTTAGACAATCCACACACAAATTCACGACAGTCTTTATTCATATCTACTTCCAACATATGAACGACTGTGGCCCGTTCGAATAATTCGATTATTCTTAATAAACTCAATTATTCTGGAAGTTAAAACATGCAAAGTGAAACACAAAAATAATACTAATCCCATATGGCCTCAAACCTTTGAGTATAAATAAAACTCCTTTTATTTATCACCATATCGATTACTCATTATTTGTCGTTTCGGGTAATCAACTTCTTACTTGAATTATTACACTTGTCCCATGCTCTTAGCATGCACACAATGTTTACCTATGGTTCTTACTTTTGTGAAATAGATCAAATTGAACACATTTCCAATCATTATCATTTCACAACTCCAAAGCATTTTTCATAAGTGTAAGAATATCAAATTCTTGCTACTTATAGAATATGCTAGATTCTAACATTCTATGCAACGATCATTTCGTAATGTCACTGCACCAAAGTCACAAAAGTTATTGCCAATGATATCACAAAGTCCTCTAACGGAGATTGTTACAAGACAATTCCTTAGATATGATGTCTCTCACTCAAAGTACATTCCTTTGAACATCCTTTTGCATAAAAGTTTCTAATCTAGACATAGATTTGTCAATATTTGATATGGTCCATTCAATACCATGCTTCCAACTACTCACAAACAACCAATCCTCGTCGAACTTTGGATTGTCCTTTGATAGTTGTTTAATTATTTTAGTCAAAACCGATTCTAGTCCCTTTTCCCTCTAAATGCGCTAGACATTTGGAAAATTTTAGAATGGTCAAACATTAAAACATTTGCAATCGATCCTATACCCGAAGCGTATGGGACACGACGCATAATGTTTTATTTGCTATATTCTTAAATTTCGAATAGTGAAGATGAATGTTGTAATCATAATCGAAATTTTAAGAACACACTATGTACCTTTGACTAAATTTATTAACATTTCTCAACCTAATCCTTTAGATTTGAAATGAAGCATAATATTCTCTCCCTTAATTATAGAAAAACAACTATTCCATTGATCAAGGTCCTTGCCTTTTATGCATTCAAATGAGAACTCATAGGACTCACATGCATAATTAACTCGATTGGATTGGCACAGAAACAAAATAATGTCAACACGATAGGTTGTAAACCTCAACTCGTGTGCTAGTGATGATCGATAAGGTTTATTTGATTTGTTCTTGAAACCTTTCAAGACCATTAAGACTCCCACTGACTCCTTGACATATAAGATTCTCTTGTCAAAACATTTCTTAACAAACAAATATTCAAGAGTTAGTGTAGCTTTTATCAAAACTCTTCATAAATTGGTCCTAGTTGGTCTTTGTCTTATCCAAGACATCATAACTTTCCACATTTGATAAATGTTATAAACCTTCTTAATACTTTTCCACTCAATTTCACAATCTTAACTCTAAGACTTGTTTGGAACGAAGTCTGATTGACTTCTTGATTTAACCATTTCTTCAATTCTTGATTCCTCTTCTTAGACATACAATTGTACTAAGACTCACTTAGAGGATTAATTGAGATATGGTTCTTAATCATTAAGACCTATCATAAAGCATAAAAGCTACTCTCCCTTCTTCTTAGAATGGAGAAACTTTTATCTTTCTGCCTACATGATTCTTCTTATTCGTTTTGCTATTGATTTAAACCTTTTTAATCAATTCCGAATTACACTTAATCTTATAAGTATAATCATATTTACTAAACTTTTAGTAAACCATGACGAATATCTTGTTACTCTTATGGTGGACTTTGACCAACACACAACTTTGTGTACTCGATCTCCAAGTCCTTCACTTGACACTTTGTCAATGAATTAGTCTAATTTCCAAATATGAAATTTCTCATTCTTCGTGCAACCAAGTTGCATGATTCCAAATTTCTGTCCAATTGAAACTTGGGCGATGAGAAACTCTCCCTATTTGGTAAATTCTCGACTTTTCCATAAACACCATAAATAAGAATCATTACATTTGTTGCGAAATATGCAAACACCAATTTTCATAACAATTTCATTGCAAGGAAATAAACAAATAAATAAATAATTCAAACCGAAATTTATTTTATAAAAGCAGCAGAAAACATTTGTCCTTACAATGCAAAATCCATTGAAAACTATGTATTTCAAAAGGAAAATTTCTAACAACTCTATCATAACTATCTAAGCTCAAAATCTAATCTTCAAGTCCATGCGATCAAGATCCATTCCTTGTGATTAGATTCATCTTGCTCTTTCACCAAGCTTCCTTTCTTTTCACCGATCCTGCAAAACATTCAAATGCAATCTTATCACATCATGTATTAAGAATCAATGAATAGGAACTTAACGGAGTTAGATAGTGGATTTTACCTGAAGCGCAGCCATACTTTTTGACTCTCCCATCTTCAGGACTCTTCAGGCTCTTTGGGCAGACTTGTATCCAACGCCCTTTCTTTTGGCAGCAAACGCAGGTCGGTTCTCCTAGAATGTCCTCGGAAGCATGGTCGGTTGACTTTCCCAACAAATATGCTCCATTGCCTTGCCAAATCATTTCTGATTCAGCAACAATGAGCATGTAAGTTAGGTCAATGAGGTTGTCGTTATGATCCATCATATAATACTTTCTTTTGAACTCATTATATGATTCAGGAAGTGACTGCAAAACCCAATTCACAGCCAACTCATCCGGGAATGACACACCCAACATTATCAACTTATCAATGTGTGATTTCATTCCTCATAACGTGGGCACACACGGGTTTACCATCTTCATGTTTTATTTCCAATAGGGCTTTAGTGATATTGAACCTTTCAATTCTTCGATCTTGTGGGTTAGGGAGAACAATTGGAGGAGGTGGAGGAAGTGAATCATGATTTCTTGTTCCTCGATCGAATCGTGGAATACCATCTTCATGTGGAATGCTTGTTCCACGGGATTTGGGAAGACCATAGTTGTCGAACTTTGACATCTACAAAACAGGAGAAAATGAATTCAAGTTAGTTGATTGATTGAGTCCTTAGTAAATTACCCAAATGAGATACTAAGGCTAGGACCCGACACAACATTCTACAACTCGGGAGAGGGATGTCGTAACCCAAATTGCAGAACATTTGAAGGTAAGTGAATGACGATTCACTAATTTCCACCATGAAAACCGAAAAAGAAATTTTAAGTTTTAAATCGATGAAAACTCCTAGATCCTATGAGATTCATTGAACATTTCAATGGCATGTTTAAATCTCGATATGCCCCTCTTGTTTGTGACTGGGATGCCGAGGATCACAAAGCGGATGTGAATAACCATGCAAACTGACATGGTGCCCTCACATGTTACGGTCACCTATTCGATGTGCCGGTAAACCACACACGCTCCACCGAAGTATGACAAACATTGAGTCACCCTTTGCTACCTTTGCTTAGAACCATTTAGTGTGCCGGTAAACCACACACGCTCCATTAACGTCTTCGCAAGGGCACAAAGTGTAATTTCATGGAATTGCATCAATTCACTTTTGCCTAAGTAACTAAGATTGGGAATTTTATGAAAACATTTAGTTACTTTAATAATTCATTATACTTATAATGGAAGGTTTCGTCTTATCCTACCCGTTCGACTAACGACCCTCTACTAGTTAAGAGTGCGGTGGGTAAGAGTGGATACCCATTCAATCGCCATTTTATAGGCAATTTCCTTAAACACCCCTTATAGATCAGCTTCGTGAATGAGGGCTACTAACGGTAAGACTGACTTTACTCATACATATATATAATGTTAGACTTTTAATGTTATATATAGTATAGGGTGTATTTTACACTTTTAAAATATTAGGTGGTTTAATTTAACAATTACACTTTTAATTCAATTAAATTGTAAACCTAAACTTTTATGGATTTATTAAACCTCTTTTAATTATACACCTTAATTAATTAATAAAACCATAAGGGTGTGATTCGAACTTTCCAAAACAATACTAGGGTTTTTGAATTTAACATTCCTAATTAAACTTTTAATCAACTTTTAAATTCCAAAACTTGAGGGCAAGTTTTGAAACATTTCAAAACATTAGGGTTTAGAATTTAAATATACATCAAATTAAACTATTAATCCAAAATTTTAAATTCCAAAACTTGAGGGCAAGTTTTGAAACCTTTTTCAAAACATTAGGGTTTTAACTATTTAAATTTCAAAACAACAAAACTTTTGGGTTCAAATTTAAACTATAAAACCTAAAGGGGAAAATATGAAACTTTTCATAACAACAAGGATCAAATAAAAAATAATCTTAATTAACATTTAATCACATAATTATCCATATTTGATTTATTTAATGATTTCTTGCAAAACAATTTACCAATTTAATCAAAATAATTAATCAATTATCACATAAGGAAACAAATATTTTATTAATTGATAAATATCTTCAATTAGATCAAGAATATAGTCAAATATATCATAAAATCGGATTTATATTGATCTAATATGAGAAGGCAACTATCTTTAAGCAAAAACAGCAAGAAATCCCGAGGTTTGCTCCATCTGACGAGTTGACTCGTCGAGTCAAGCATGAACTCGTCGAGTCAGCATGGACTCGGCGAGTCCAGCCTCCAGAAACCAAAAAATTGAATTTTTAAAACATATAATGCATCAATACAATAGAAACCAGTCTAGGCTCTGATACCACTGATGAGTTTTGGTCATAAGACATCCTATGTGCTCATACAAACCCTAATGCTTGGATCTAGGTTTCTCTATTGTACATGCAAGTTATCCAAGACTATAAACCCTAATTCTAGCATTCAAGTAATCATATTAACATGAGAATAGGTTTAAGATGTTACCTTGATTGTTATGTAGCAATAACAATCCCAAATCTCCCTGTATTGATTTTAGAAAACTTAGAGTCACAATTGTCACTCCTCTAATGGTTCACAAACACCATAAGCAAGAGGATGAAGAGGAGAGAGGATGGAGGCTGCCCAAAAATGTCTACAAACTCTAGAGAAGTCTTAGCCACGTTTTTGGTCCTTAAGGGGTCTATATATAGTGAGGCTATTAGGGTTATCTAACAAGGAAACCCTAATTTGGATGCTTAAGCCCTAAGCAACCCATGGATCCTTTTCCTTAAGGCCTCGGACGATTTCTTATGGGCTTCCCCATAGAATTCATCCACTCCTTAATACAAGACAATCCATGGCCCAAATTACAATTATCTTATAATTACAATTCTAGTCCCTTAAGTTTAATTAATCTCTTTTAGTCAAAAACTAATTACCAATTAATTATTGACTAATATTAATTAAACAATATGATTTCTCCTTTAATATATTATTCTCATAATATATTAATAAATCATATTTAATCTTTTCTCTCCATAATTCATCCTATCAAGTTGCTTTGGTGAAGGCAACCTAAAAGGACCATGCACCATCGGGTCAAGTACATACCAAAATAGTTGTGGACTTAGACACTAATCCAACAGAAAGAAGGTCTGGTAGATCGAATGTCATGAAATTTATCTCCAATACAATTTCAAACTTCCTTCTTATTGCATTCGACATCGGTAACCCAATTGTCATTGATCATTAGCCCGTTCATGCAAGTTCTCTTATTTTTTTATCTTAAGAGAATTATGGAAAAAGCTAGAGTTCTCATCTCAATCACTTATCAATTTAGTTTTTGATTTTTGAATTAAATCATCCTTTTTTAGTTTCTCTATATCGATGATCCTTACTCTATTTTTTTTTTAAATTAGCTATCTCCAGCGAGGTTAATAGCCTCCTCTTAGGATTCATATCTAAGTCGTTCACCACTTTTTTAAGCTCAAGAAAAGCCTAATTTTCCTTCTCAAATTAAGCCTTTCTCCAAAGTTTAATAGCATTTTTGATAAAATGGAACTTATCAGAAAGATATATGTTAGGAGCTCGACCACCATTGAAATTGTTCCAAGCTTGCATAACAATTGAGTCACATTCATCACAACATAACCAAGAATTGTAGAATCTAAACGGGGGAGCACAAAAGTTCATGTAATGAGTACGAAGTATGATAGGGGAGTGATCTGAAAATTCCCTAGGAAGGGCAGTCATAGAAGTGTTGGGGAAAGCAGACATGAAATTCGAACATATAAGAATACGATAAAGCTTGCTTAATTTGCAACCATCATCACAGAAATAAGTAAAACGTCTACCTCCCATGTTAAGATCAAGAAGCCCAATATCACGAATAAAATTATTGAATGTATCTGTAATTTTAGGGTAGAAAAAGAATTAAGCCTTTCATCCAGTCTCCTGAAAGCATTAAAGTCTCCGAAAATAACCCAATTCCTGGTCCATGAGTTCATTAGATTAAGAAGTTTTCCCAAAAGAATTTTCTTCTCAATTGGCGCTTGCGGAGCATAGACATTAAAACAAATAGTCTCCCTAATGATGTTTTCCAATAACTGTAACACTCATAAAAATTTTGAAAAATATAAACTTTTAAAATAAACACAAAATCATCATTCTTTACAATTTCTTTTCACAATGAGTTTCACATCAGAGTTTTCCCAGAAATCATAACACAAAACATGAGGAGGTGCACGATCAAACTTTCGCCTTCCCACGATCATCTGAAGTACGAGTACCTGAAACATAACCAAAAATTGTAAGCACAAAGCTTAGTGAGTCTTCCCAAAAATACCTCCACATAAACATAACCAATAACAAGATGCATAATGAGCCTTCAGCCTGACTTGAATACCTCGCAGGGCCTTCAGCCCATCTGGACCGCTCCTGAGCCTTCGGCATGACTGTACCGCCTCACAGGGCCTACAACATACTCGGACCGCTCGTCGGGCCTTCGACCTGACTGGATCGCCATGCAGGCCTTCAGTCTATCCGAACCTCCCTGGGTCTGTTGGCCTACAACACAAAGCAGGACTGCCTCAACCCAACCACACACACATGTCCACATATACATAACTCATAACTACATAGTCAATTTACAAGCAAACCCAGATCATACAGATCAATAAGCATAACATCATCCTATCTACCAGGATACAGATCCAACAGATCATAACAGCATAGCAACATTCTATCTACTATGATAAACATCCAAGAAGGGTCGGCATTGGTGTCTTCAACCCATAAGTATAGTGAGGAAAACTCAGCTCACACTGACGTATCAAACAGAACCTCCGACCACTAGCTAACGAAAACCTCGAACTATCATAATAATTAAACCTCCAATTAATAATTGGATTATCACCTCAAATCTCTTAACTAATAATTGTCCATTAACTCTTCCTTAATTGGGCCAAAGTCCAAGTCCAACCTTGATCCAAAAAGGTCCAAATATAATAGGCACATAATTGGCCTAATTTTCCAAATTGGGCTAAACTCCCTAATAGACCTCATCCTAAGGTCCAATTCCCTTAACTGGCCCAAAATATTCCTACTCAGAAAGTCCATTAAGGTCCCAACTCACAAAATCCCAACAGAAGGTGTACGCTAGGCGTACCCCGAAGTTACGTAGGGCGTACGCGAGCCTTGCATTGACTGGAAACGGGGGCGTTGACCGCGTACACAGGGCGTACTCCCATCTACGTGGGATGTACCCTCGCAGAGTTAAAACTTCATTAAGTGCTTAATGCCTTAAGCACTTAAGCCCAAACTTCATATCCGTGGTCCAAATGCACCTTAGAGTCATAAAGTTTCCAACTTTATGACTTTAGACATCCAAAAGTTCTTAACACAAGGTATTATCCCATTAAGACCTTTCTACCATTGGGACACTTCTAGCCATTGGGACCTCATTTTTATGATTAAGGACCCCTCTAAGGGTCTGAAAGGACAACTCAAATCATCCAGAACATGCCATGTTCAAGATGGAGCATTTGGGACCAAGAAAGAAACAAATAAGAACCCAACATGAGATCTAGAAAAACAACCATAAAGGTTTGAGCTTTATACCTTTGGATGATGAAGAAGGTAGCCAAAACTCCAGATCCAATCCTTCCTTTCCGTTCCCAAGCTTCTTGATGCACTTCCTAAAATTTAGGGTTTCACTCGGACACTAGTACGCTCAGCGTACATATGTGTACGCCCAGCGTACTAGGGCGCGCCCTGGTACGTTTAGCGTACCCACATGTACGCGCAACGTACATCTCCTGCCCTCTAAATTACCAAAATGCCACTAGGACTCCTTAGGGCTTACTCCAAACAACTCTAAGGACAAAAATGTCACAAATGAAATATCAAGGAAAGGATTCGAAAATACCTGCAAATCCGGGATGTTACAACTCCCCCCACTCGAAATAGACTTCGTCCTCGAAGTCTGCCGCAACAAACAAATCCAGATAATGCTCCCGCATCTTAGCCTCCGGCTCCCAGTTCTACTCGGATCCCCTCCGATGCTGCCATTATACCTGTACCAAAGGTACCTCCTTGCTACGTAGAACCTTCACCTTCCTTTCTAGAATAACTATCGGTCTCTCGGCATAGTTCACGCACTCAACAACCTGAATATCATCCAATGATACCACTGCACCCTTGTCCAAAACGCACTTCCGCAACTACGATACGTGGAAAGTGATATGAATCTGACTGAGCTCCTCCGACAGATCCAATTTATACGCAACCTTGCCAACCCTGGAAATAATCCGGAATGGTCTGATATATCGAAGGCCCAACTTCCCCTCTTCCTGAAGCGGATTACACCCTTCCAGGGTGAGACCTTTAGCAACACCATGTCACCGACCTGAAACTGCAACTTAGATCGGTGCCGGTTGGCATAACTCTTTTGCTGACTCTGAGCAGTCTGCAAATGCTGCCTAAACTGCTGAATTATCTTTGTAGTCTGCAGAACCACCTCGTTTCGACCCATGACCCTGTGGTCAATCTCGCCCCAACAGACCGGGGTACGACATCTCTACCCATACAGAAGCTCAAAAGGCGGGGCACCAATACTGGAGTGGAAACTGTTGTTGTAGGAGAACTCTGCAAGAGGTAGGTAGGAATCCCAACTTCCACCAAAATCAATAACACATACACGCAACATATCCTCGAGAGTCTGAATGGTCCGCTCACTCTGGCCGTCGGTCTGCGGATGATAAGTTGTGTTGAAATGCAGCCTCGTGCCCAGTTCCTCATGGAACATCTGCCAGAAACGGGAGGTGAACCGAACATCACGGTCTGAAACAATAGAGACGGGAACCCCATGGCGAGCAACGATCTCGCGGATATACACATTGGCCAACTTCTCGGCCAAAGAACTCTCCCGAATTGCTAGAAAATGGGCACTCTTGGTCAATCGATCCACGATGACCCAAATAGCATCAAAACCCATTGCTGTCTTCGGCAACTTGGTGATAAAATCCATTGAAATTTGCTCCCATTTCCAAATAGGAACTTCCAGAGGCTTCAGCTTTCCATGCGTCCTCTGATGTTCAGTGTTGACCATTCTGCAGGTCAAGCACCTCTCAACATACCAAGTGATCTCTCTCTCTCTTCATGCACGACCACCAATAACTCAATCTCAGATCCCGATACATTTTGGTGGCTCCTGGATGGATATAAAAGCAAGACTTATGAGCCTCTTCCAACACAATCTGTCTGACCCCATCAGACATAGGAACCCACACCTGACCACAACGAGTCAACAATCCACGACTGTCCAGCACAGATCTGGTGATCTCGCCCATGATCCTCTTAATCTTCTAATTCTCTTCTCGGATGCCCTCAGTCTGAGCCCCTTAATCAAACCCACAAGTGGAGAATCCACAGATATCCTCATACATGCCACCTCAATAGAAGGTCTAGTCGACTTACGGCTCAGGGCATCCGCCACCACATTCGCTTTACCCGGATGGTAAAGGATATCGCAGTTATAATCCTTGACTACGTCCAGCCACCTGTGTTGCCTCATGTTCACGTTCGGCTGATCCATAATATGCCTAAAACTCTTGTAATATGTGTAGATAGTACAATGGACCCCATACAGGTAATGCCTCCAAATCTTGAGAGCGAAAACCACCGCTCCCAACTCAATATCGTGCATGAGATATCTCGTCTCATACGACTTCAGCTGCCGCGAAGCATAAGCTATCACTTGTCCCCTCTGCATGAGGATTTCTCCCAAACCGGTGATGGATGCATCACAAAAAACCACAAAATCCTCAATTCCCTCCGGGAGGGTTAAGACTGGGCCTCATAAAGTCTCTACTGAAGGGTCTCGAATGTTTACTGCTGCTCAGGGCCCACTAGAAATCCACCCCCTTCCTCGTCAGACGAGTGAGGGGTACTGCAATCTTGGAGAAATCCTGAATAAAATCTCTGGTGGTACCCTGCCAAACCCAGAAAACTCCTGATATCCGGGGGAGACTTCGGGACCTCCCACTGCATCACCGCCTCGATTTTGGCCGGATCGACCAAAATGCGATAGTAGATTATATCCATGCTAGATATCCTTGTTAGATAAAATGTTGTTATGTTGATGTTTTGTTCAATGAGATTATATGAAATATATGTTAGTTATGATATTATGTGCACATGTATGTATTGAGTAAAAAATAGGGATCCAAAGAAAGAAGATTGTCCAGAGTTTTGCATGGAAACTGTAGAAATGAAAGAGATCGGTTAATTGTTTACCGATAAGAGTATAGATGAGTGATCTATTTGTGGGATCAATATAGTCACTTATGTGAAATATGTGGGATAAGAGACTAACTTATGTATGTTATGTTAATTTATAACTCATCGGACTGATATATGTTGTTTCCATGTATTTCAGGTTTAGGTAAAAAGCCTTAGAGAAAATATACTTAAGAGCATGAAGAACATGGACTTGGTTTTCGTTTCATGCTTTATTTATTGTTACTTTAATTGTGGTTAGGATATGGTTGGTACATCCGTACATGTTTTTTGGAAATATTTTGAAGATTTTTGGAAACTCTGGTTTGTAAAAATATTAAATACTCTGATAATTTCCAGAAAACTTATGTTAAAATGTTGTGAAAAATACGGCTCATACAACTGCTTCCAAGGATTTGAAATTCCGAACCTTATTCAAGTTGTTTTGAATGTTCGTAACGATGTAAATCGAGTGTAGGGTTGGCTGCTTCGTGTCAGCTTTTTGTTGTTTTATTTGTTTGCGCATCTGAGAATTTATGTGTGGCTTTGTGGAATTTCATGTTTCTTCCAAATCCAAAACATATAATATACCTTTCTGTTTTGTGTTTTCAAAGAGACAGAGAATTGCAGAGAAGAATCAGATTTCAATTATTATTTGTAACATCTTCCTGCAATGATTTTCTTCCTGTTATGAGTGGAAGAAAACGATTTTAAGGGAAAGCTTGCGCCACATAATGATATGATGCAATATCAGGTTTTAGTGGGAAAATATTTGCATGAACCCTTTTCCTCCGGAGGGGATTTTCCCCTTTCGACCCTGCTAGGAGTGCTGTCCTCAGACCCTTGTATTCCTAAGTACTCATTTATCCATTCTGAGTGTGCTCCCCAACACCTCCCTTCTCGGAACGTAAATTCTACTCAACGCGTCTCGATATTAATTCTAACTACACCAAAAAAATGATTACAACACTAAAATCACCAACAACCTAGAAACCGAGATGAATTGGCTTAGACTCCAATACCGTTCGGGTTGTTTGTTTAGGTATGAAGGGATGGGAGTCACAATGATTATGGTTGGTCCAAATTTTGGAACTATTATTCTTCTTCAGAGACATTAAATATCTCAAAAACTTATATCTACAATTGGAATATCATCCAAATTGTGGGAACTCTCAAACTTGCATAATTGATGGTAACAATCTTCGTCCAAGATCCTTTTCTCTGCAATCACCGTTTGCTTGGTGCCGTTTTCACGAGGGATTTGGTGACTTGGATTGGAGATCGTCATCAGGATTAGCGGCGACGTTTGGTGTTGATGGGTTAGATAAAGGTGAGAGGCAAAGATGAAACATTATTGAGAGAGAGAGAGAGAGAGAGAGAGAGATGAGCGCGGAGATGAAGAATTAGTGAAAGGAAAAGGTGGTCTCAATTTCTTTTATTATAAAAGGTGGAATTATTAATAATAAAAAGTTTTTAAAAAATTAGAAATGGCAAATAGTCATTTTACCTTGGTTAAAAACAAAAATCACAACATAAAAAGACTATATCAAAGACATCCTCAAAGCACATGGACTATAAAAATACTATACCCAAGTCGACTTCAAACCACATGGACCATTCATGTAATTTACTCATTATATTTTAATTATCAATTAATAACAACTATCGTTTCTAAACACCCAATAATAAGAAAAGGGAATTGATTTTTCCATTTTGTATTTTTTTGTCCATCTACTGAAAAAATAATAAATGAACAATATACCCTCACTTAATTCAACCCTCATTTAATTTACTCTAAATAATAACGAAGCTAATTATACAACTTAAACACATCACCAACATATGTTAAGAACACAGTTTTTGGCGAATTGTTTTGGGAACAAACAAACTTTCGGATGCGAGCCATTACTAGAGATTGCAAATTGTCTTCTTTTTCATAGCTGAAAGACGGATGTTAATTAAGCGTGAGATCATTACCGATTAGGATGAGTCAGAAAAGGTTGGGGAAGTTGAAGTTGCCCAGATTCATGATTCAGTACAAGAACATGAGAACTTTTTTGCGGTTGTTCTGCAATCATGGCATTTGACACTGTCCTATCAAAATTAGGTAAAATAATCAAAATCTTCATGTAATGAAAAAAAAATGGTTATGTTTGTTTCTAAGCTTGATAAAAGATGTTTACAGAGTAAACAAAGCACACACGGATTATAAGAAAATAACAAAATTAATCATATAAAATCGAAATCCAAACAGATACATAAACTAAAAAAGCAAATGATACCACAAATCTTGATCCGTACTTCCGGCTCCAACAAAATTCGGCTGTCACAAGAAAATCTCTAGAAACAACACAAAGTTGCTTGATTTCTAATTCGGTAGATTGTTGAGAGGAGTAGGGTTTGTAGGTTCTTGGAATAAAGATTCAAAGAGAATATGTAAAGTCTAACTACGTCTGATAAAGCATTGCAATCGGAGGGAAGAAGAAGAGTGTGTGGATCGGCTATCAAAAGAAGCAGCGCAGGAGGAAGACTATTTGAAATAAATCCATAACTCTCACTTTCTTCAATACCAATAAATTAAAAAAAGGGCATAATTATCAATGTATATATTTTGTTTTGGATGGATAGAAATCTTGGGTTAAAATATGAATTCCCATAACAAAACTCAGTCTCCCATCTTTCATAAATAACTTGTTGACATCTATAATAACGACTCAATAATGGAAACGATCATTCTCCATCAAGACACTTCCAAGTACAAAATGCAATTAAGATTCAAACTCTAACAAAACAAACGACTGTACGACTATTACTCTATTATACAACTACCAAAACCATCTTTACACATTCCAAACCCGCTCAACATCTAAGTACAAGTTCTCGATGCACAACATACACATCAAGCCTTCTTTTTATCATCATCTAAGAGCATTAATAAAAGCCATCAACGAATCAACATCTCTCTTTTCAGATGCATACTTAATCGGTCTAGACGAGTGCTTCGGGAAGAAAAGAATTGTAGGGAAGCTCCCGAGTTGCAATTCTTGCTTTGCAAACGACTTTTGGTCACCATCCGCTCTAAATTTCCCAACTTTCACACCGCTTCCGGCTAATTTATCAGCCAATTCAACATACGATGCTTCCATTGCCTTCAAGAAATAACAACATCCTTTCATTATTAATAAACATATAAATGTTTTAATAGTTATAAATAAACAATTGCTATTCAAAATTATTACCTGACAAAACGGGCACCAAGGTGCATAAAGAACAACCATCCACGCGTCTTTCCGGTCTTCCATCTTCACAAGATTCTCAATTCCGGTTCGACTCAAATTCACAACATTTTGGCTTTCAAAGATATCGGCAGCGGAATTCCCGTTTCCATTCCCATTCCCATTCCCATTGACCGATTCCTCCTTCAAATTCCCTTTATGCAACCCACATTCTTTAGCTTTAGCATCCTCCCACCACCACCTTCCTTCTCTCTCATGCTGACCTGGCAACACCGACCTCGTGCATGGCTCGCACCCTATCGACACATACCCTTGAGCATGCAATGAGTTAACCGGGACATCCATGGTTCGTAAAAAGCTCCATATATCGTTTCCAGCTACATTAGCCACAGGGTTAAACTTCACCAAGCTACCTGGCCCACCATCCATTCCTTCAAAAACCGGGTCAACTTGAACCACTGGGACCTCGGATCGGGTCCCGGGTGACTGGTCTTTTCTTTGACCCGTTATCCATGCCCGCAAACCCTTCAACGCCCGTCTCAAAGGTCGGACCTTTCTGACCCGACAGCATTCTTGATGTCCATCTTCGTAGAAAGAGAAGAGACCTTTGGTTCTTACTAGGGCTTGAACTTCTACAGCGTCTGGGAACATGTATTCGATTCTGATGTTGTAATGTTTCTCGACTTCATCAAAGAATTTGTAGGTTTCAGGGTTTAGTCTTCCGGTGTCTAGGGAGAAGACCCTGAACGGACGTCCGGTTAAGTGGGCGTATTCGATTAAAGCGACATCTTCGGCGCCACTGGAATTGAGAAATGATTTTAGGATGTTAAGATTTGGTCATTTTCATTGGGTGATCGAAAATTATGGATAAATGAGTTGTACTGTTGAATTACCTGAAAGCGATTGCGATATCGTTCCCGTATTTTTCGAGGGCTTTATCCATGATTGCAAGTGGAGAAGAATTTTCAAGATCTTTAGCCAATTTCTCGATGTCTACCGCCTCTACTGATTTCTCCACCACATCTGATACAGACACCAAGGGCATTCTCGTCATTTTACATGTTAGATATGTTAATGCTTTTAATGACTTGTATTTCGTGGTATACGACTTATGCTGTTATGCATACTAAAACTATTTCCATTAAACCACTACAATGAATATCCCCCAAAAAACCCGAGTTCCATTTAAGAAGGCTTACACAAGAGGTCAAAGGATCTAGTGTCAAACTTCAAAATTGAAGCAAAATTACAAAATTCCAAGAAATTTAATGATTATGGTAAACTTTTTAAAAAGTACTAGAAATAAAAACAACAATTATGCAGCGAATTCATAAGAAAATCCTTAATAATTTTGCAATTAAAAAGCAAAAGCTTTGACATTTAGAAAGTCATTGAATCCTCTTAGGAAAAAGGGTATTATTATGCTTAATGATAAGAAAGAACAGGGGATTATTCAAAAGGGTATTTCTTTTCACAGATTTTGTCGACTGAATTATCACCAATTAATCCGAATTAATGATCAATTAATTGATTTACAAAAAAAAAACCCTAGAAATATCATGTGTAATTATACATACCAGGAGCAAATATGGTAGCGGCCGAAGGAACGATTGAATCGTTCCTCTTCGGTTCAGCATTCAAAGGCTTCACCGCCGCAGATCGTTTCTGGGATAAACTGAAAGCCGCTGGCAATCGATTCGACCGATCGGACGGATGAAAATTGCTTGAATTGAACTGAACACCTGCAACAAAGATACAATTATTCAAACCCATGACCAAAAAACCTAATTCAAAACAAACCCATACAAATTAACACGCATAAAAACTAAAATCGATGTCTAAACTTATGATCGATGAATTTACCTTGTTCTGTACGATTAGAAGATGAAAAAACGATTGAAGTAGAAGAAGTAACAGCTAACGCCATTGTTGAAGTATGAAACTTGTATCAAGTAATTATAACCGATTGAAATCTGTGAATTTTATGATGAATTTGGTTAAGAGGGAGGAAATTTATATATTAACAAGAGAAGAAAACGGGTTATCAAAGGTGAGGGGCGGCCTTTAAGGTTCATTGAACCTGGACGTTTTTCTGACCGTGTGTGATTTACAGGAAAACACGCAGTAAAAGGTGTGACGTGTCAAGATCTACGGTGGTCGTGAGTCGAGCCTTCTACCTTTGGTAACGGCTCACGTCACTTGGTGGGCCGCAAAGTCCATATAGAATTCTTTTAGGTTTTTATTATTAACATAAAATAAAAACGAAGATTCGAAGGTAATTTACATGAACATTCATGCATCTTCCACTTTTTCAACTTTACTTTCTGTTTCTTTCTAAGGGTATTTTGGTCATTCACTTGATAACAAATTGGACCGTTTTTCCCTTTATGCTTAGCTTGGAATTCTATATCTTGCTCATTCTAAAAAGATTGTAACAACATTATGCATCCATATCATGCATTGCAATTTATAAATTGTAAAGGATATAACAATATTATAATAGTTTGATTCACATTTTATATCAAAAAACATGAGGTGACATGTTTTGTTTATTTGCTCACAGAATCTTTTATGTGTAGTGTGGCTTTTACACTCATCATCCATACAACTTAATAAATACCTATAAATTAATTCAATTTATATTAAACTTTGCTCATACCAAAAAGATATAGAATTATAACTAATATAACTATGGAGAGTAATTGATGCTGTGAAAATCTTAGATATATTCATTAATACGATTGCCTTATATAGGCTGAATACAAATGTTTGACTGTTCCATATTTACAGGAGAATAAGTAGCAACTAGACTAGGTAATTTGACTATACAATTGACTATATAATTACACGTGATAATATCTAATTATACATAAGATAAATCTATTTGTGAATATCCTTAATACGCCCCCGCAAGATGGAGGATCCATCGGAGACTCCAATCTTGGAACGATTGCGAAGAAATGAAGCTCGGGATAGAGGTTTGGTGAGCATATATGCAAGCTGGTCGTGGGAGTGAACATGATGAACTTTGAGAAGACCCGTGGAGACTTGTTCACGGACAAAATGGTAGTCTAGAGCTACATGCTTCATACGCGAGTGATAGACAGGATTCGCATAAACATAAGTGGCACCTGTATTGTCACAAAAGAGAGTAGGAGGGTGTGTGATAGATATGCCGAGTTCGAGTAGTAAGTTCTTTAGCCATGCTAATTCAGCCGAAGCATTTGCCAACGCCTTATATTCTGCTTCAGTGGAGGATCTGGAGACTGACTTTTGCCTTGTAGACTTCCAAGAAACAATGTTAGAACCAAGATAAAGTAAATAAGCTGTTGTGGATCTACCTGCATCATTAACACCCCCCCCCCCCAATCGGAATCTGAAAAAGTCGTGAGTGTGAGAGGAGAGGTACGATTGAGAAACAAACCATAGTGAATGGTACCCTTAAGATAACGAAGAAGACGTTTTAGAGCTTGCCAATGAGACTGACGAGGAGCATGCATGAATTGAGAAAGTTTATTGATGGCATAAGAGATATCCGGACGAGTGAAAGTGAGGTATTGAAGTGAGCCTACAAGTTTGCGATAGGGTGTGGCATCTATAGTAGGAGTAGAATCAATAGCTGATAGGGGTTCAGAGGTGCTTAGAGGGGTGGAGACTTCCTTTGCACCGTCCATGTGAAACTGAGTGAGAACATCTTGAATGTGACGATGTTGAGACAGAAATAGACCAGATGGCGTGGGAATGACTTCAACACCGAGAAAGTGATGAAGCATTCCAAGATCTTTCAAGGAAAATTTGTTGCTGAGAGCGGAAATGAATTGAGAGAGAAAGGAAGAATTGTTTCCTGTGAGTACTATATCATCTACATAGACTAGAAAATAGCTAATAATGTGATTGGTATTATAGATGAATAGAGAAGGATCTGCCAGAGACTTCTTGAAGCCACAGTGAGTGAGGAAATTGGTGAG
This sequence comes from Lactuca serriola, assembly GCF_051521515.1. NCBI lineage: Eukaryota > Viridiplantae > Streptophyta > Magnoliopsida > Asterales > Asteraceae > Lactuca > Lactuca serriola. The sequence continues at coordinate 21,696,012 of NC_136414.1, forward strand.
TTCAGTGTACCATGCCCGAGGAGCCTGTTTGAGGCCGTAAATGGATTTCTTGAGTTTACAAAGGTGATTGGGGAATTGTGGGTGAGTATAGCCCGGAGGTTGTACCATGTAAACTTCTTCATGAAGGGTACCTTGGAGAAAGGCATTATTGACATCCAGTTGTCTAAGAGGCCAATAATTGGAAAGAGCAATAGAGAGAACAGTTCGAGTAGTAACCGGTTTTGTGACTGGGCTAAAAGTATCAAAGTAATCTTTCCCATACTATTGATGAAAGCCTTTGGCAACTAAGCGAGCTTTGTATTTATTAATTGTGCCATCAGGTTTACGTTTGATTCGAAAGACCCATTTACAACCAATGGGTTTATGAGATGCCGGAGGTACTAGTTCCCAAGTTTGATTGTGTATGAGTGCATTAAACTCATCTTCCATGGCATGACGCCATTGGGTGTCCTTGCTGGCTTGAAGGTGGGTGGTGGGTTCAATAGTGGGTGGTATCGGATGAATAGTGGTGGTGTTGACAAGGTGTTCGTTATAATATTTTGGGTTGCGGGTGCGATTTCTGGGAAGAGGGTATGGGCTGGAACGAGTATTGTCAGTATCATTTGGGATGATAGAGGGGCTGGGCGGATCAGGTGTGTGTGTGGAGCTGGGCTGAATAAGAGTATTTTGTGAGCTTGACGAAGGAGGATTGTGATGTGGGCTGTTGAAAGGAGATGTTAGAGGGGTTGTAGTTGAGTGATTTATCGGTGAAGTGGGAGTAGTGGGTGCTGAAGTCGAATCAGCAACTGGATCAGCTGTTGGAGTGGGCTGCGAAACAATAGGGACAATGTTTGGGAGGACTGGTACAACACAAGGGGATGAGGCAGTAGCAGTGGTAGTTGGCTTGGTTGATAGGAAGTCATTTGTAGTGGGAAGTGGGCTGTCATTATTAGAGATAGAAGCATAGGGAAAGGTGTGTTCAATGAACTAAACATGTCTTGAGTGATAGAGTTTGTGTGATATAGGGTCATAGCATTTGTATGCTGATTTGGATGCTGAATATCCAAGAAAAATGCATTTGGCGGAGCGAGGGTGGAGTTTAGTGACTGCATAGGGCCGAAGCCAAGGGAAACAGAGACAACCAAAGGGTTTAAGATTGTTATATGCGGGTGGGGAGTTGTAAAGTTTTTGGTAGGGAGAGATATTGTCAAGAATGGATGTGGGTAATCGATTAATTAGGTGAACAGCCGTTTGAAAGGCATGAGACCAAAAAGTGAGAGGAAGGTGGGCATGGTGGAGGAGAGAGAGACCGGTTTCAACAATGTGTCGATGTCGTCTTTCTGCAACTCCATTTTGCTCAGGTGTGTGTGGAGGTGTTGTGAAGTGGGAGATACCATTTTCCTGTAGGTATCGAGTGAGAGCAATATACTCACCACCATTGTCTGTAAACAGAGAGATAAGAGGGGTTTTATGGTATTTTTTGTTGGGTTTTGAGCATTCTAACACTCCTAAGTGTACATGCAACCCTAAATACCTTGGATCTATGTTTTCTCTATTATACATACAAATAAGAACTTCCAAGGTATTATCCTAATCTAGCATACAAAACAATAACTATAGCAAGATAGAATACATACCTCTTTGGAGAAGAAAGTCTTCATGAAGCTAGAGTGCCTAGTGCCCCAAGTGTGACACCTCAAATGGAATCACAATCATCAAAACACTTGGAATGACTTGAGATAATTCTACACTCATCAAAATCGGCTAGCCCTTTCACTTCACACACTAGTGTGATTCTAGTTGCCAATTTTGTCAAGAATAAGATCTTTATATAGTGTTACAATTAGGGTAAACCCTAATTGTCATGACTTTCCATTTCCTTGGATCCATGGGTACAAATACACCATGGAGCATCCATGGACCATCCTATGGGTTTTAGCCCAACTTGATTATCCATGGAGCATTAGCCCACTATACAAGTATGGATGATTTACACAATCAACCCATATATTTAATTAGTCTTCTTTTGATCACTTAATTAATCCTAGATTAATTCTTGATCAATACTAATTAAATAATCTTATCATTCTTATTATTAATATACTAGAACTTATAATATATTAATAACCATAAGTGTCTTATTTCTCTCATCCAAGTGCATGATGGTATGCAACCCAAATGGACCATGCCGGGTCGGGTCAAGTCTTACCAAATATAGTTATGGACTTAGACATTAATCCAACAGTCTCCCACTTGGATAAGTCTAAAACTATTATTGCGTATGACTTCAGGAACCAACTGGCAATCGTAGCTCTCAAAAGCTTCCGTCGAACTCTGACCTTGTCGATGAACTCTGACCTTTGTCAGTGACTTGTCCATTAGATAAGGGATCATATATTCCTCCATTCTAGATATCATATGGACTGAGACATGGATTATAATCATTCTCTCTGTCCATTTGTTGTTTCTCGATTTCCGATTTATGACGACTGACTAATTGAACAAATCAAATCAGTCCTGGCCCGGCCGAGCACTTCCATTTGTCATCATCAAATCATCGAGGGGCCCACAGATATCGCTTTTATCCCGAAGGTAAAAGGAACGGATAAACTTCGACTCATATGGCTTGTTCTACTACTTGTTGAATCATACACAAAGGCACGTTTTATAGCACCGAGTTACCAAATGCGTTTTCGTGCTATCAATGTACTATCAACTCATAGTAACAACTCATATCTCTAGGTTTGAAGAATATAAGATATTATCGTCTCATGATCACTCGTGATAAAATCCATGAAGTGATTCCAATGAGCGCGGGTTGAATCCAATACTCAGAACTTATGAGCACTCATGATTGTTGTAGCCTTGTCCAACACCTTAGACCTCTACAACCCATCATGACAGTCTTAATTCATATCTACTTCCAACATATGACCGACTGTGGATGGTTTGAATAACTTAGTCATTCCGGAAGAATAACCCAGTTTATTCGGGAAGTCAAAACATGCAAAGTGAAACACAATAATTGAATCCAATATGGTCTCAGAACTTATGAATATAAATAAAACACCTTTTATTTATCACCATATGATTACACATTATTCATTGTATACTGTTTCAGCTATCAACTTTAATCTTGAATTTAAAACAATAGTTGTCCCATGCTCCAAGCATGTACACTATGTTTTTCTCAAACACTAGTCATGCCATACACCAAGTATGCATACTATGTTTGTCTATGATCCTTACTTTGTGAACTAGATCAATTGAACATAACTTCAATGATTCTTTTTTCACACTCCCAAATCCTTACTGCAAATGCAAGAATTCCAAATTCATGCCATTTACTGGAATCTGTCAGATTCTAAACTTATATGCATTGATCCTCTTGTAATGATTATGCACAAAGTCATAAAGACTTGGCAACAATCATTACAGAGTATTCCAAAAGAGATCAACTCCTTGGAAACATCCTTCTTGCATTAAGTTTCCTTAATCTTACACAGATTGAAAATCCTAACTTTGAAACATTTCCAGATTCCATTTTGACCATCACTTCTGAACAAGAGTTGCCTCCTTACAGACTATGTCAATATGGTCCTTCCAGAATTATCACTATACTTCCAACTGTCCTTGAGCAAGCAATCTTTGGTAAACCTTAGATTGTCCTCGACAATTGTTTAATCCTTTTAGTCATATCCAGTTCTAAACCTTTTCCCTTCTTAATGCCCCAGGCATTTGGAAAATTTTAGAACGGATGATTATAGCACATGTAATCGATCCTATACCCGAAGCATATGGGACACGATTCATGATGTCTCACATAAAGACTAAACCAGTCTTTTGCTATAATATGTCCATTTCAATTTGCCAAGTTCTCATAATTCAGATTATGAAAAGGGATGCCGTAATCATAATCGAATTTTAGAACGCAAATAATGGACCCATATACAGAATTTCCTTATGTTGAGCCATTCCAACATGAAATTCATATATATTTCCTTGACTAAATGATTAAAACCTCACGATCTAAGCTTATAGATTTGAGACGAAGCATAATTTCCTCTCCCTTAATTATAGCAAAACAACTTTTTCCCAATTGAAACTTTTGTTTTCTATAATTAACATTGCTAGCTTGCAATACTTAACATAATTATCATGCTCCCACTAACATGATGATTATTAGCATAACACTTATGCTCCCACTAGCTCTGACATGTATTCAGAAATCAGTTCACTTTCTTACCAAAGTTCAGAATTCTGATATTAGATTGTTTTGATAAAACTTTATCAAAATCATACACCTTCCCTTAGATAGCACACTTGTGAGTCTCAAAAATTATGAAGAGGTATGCCGTAATCATAATGGTTAGACCTTTTTGCCACTTCTCACAAGTCCATATTAGTGTGCCGGTTAACCACACGCGCTCCACTAACGACTTTGAGAATGCAAATATCATAATTGCTATCTAGATAAAATCTACTTAGTGAAAGTGTTTCCTCACCATCATATTCATGAATCGGAGAGAAACCTTATGACACTTAGATTTGCTGGTGTATGTGTTCTTATCCATGTGAATTGTCAAAATCATAGTCACAAGACAAGGATAATGACAAATCCAAACTCATATGGGCTGAACTCAATCTTAATTTCTTGCCACCTGGCAGCTCAAGGGCCTACCATTGCTTCCAAGTTGTTATGCAACACATTGAGAACTCTAAGAACTCATATGCAAAGTCAACTTTAACTGGAATGGGCACAGAATATGTCAACACGATAGGTTATAAACCTCAAGTCGTGTGCTAGTGAAGAACTTCAGGTTTTATTCTTGATTAGTTCTTGAGACTTTCAAGACCTTTAAGACTCCCACTGTCCTCTTGACCTATAAGACTCCCTTGTCAAATATCCAAGAGATAGTGTGGATTCTAATCAAGACAAACACTTCACACAATTAGCCTTAGTTGGTCTTTGTTTTATCCAAAACATCACAACTTACCAATTTCAAATGTGCAAGAGTAGAAAACTTTTACTCTTACATTTGACAAGTGTTTTAAACCTTCTTTTGAGACATGTCACTCAAGTTACAATCTTGGAGTATGACTCTAAGACTTGTATTGGAACGAAGTATGACTCATCTTCTTGATTTAACCATTTCAACAATTCAAGATCCTCTTCTTAGTCATAAGAATGCACTAAGATTTTCTTAGAGAACTAATTGTGCTATGGTTTCTTAATCATTAAGATGATCACAAAACGGATACTAAAGTACTCTCCCATCTTTTCAGATTTGAGAAACTTTTATCCTTCTGCCTAAATTGATTCTTCTTATTCGCTCTTCCATACATTGGAACCTTTTTCCAATGTCCCAGAGTTACACTTAAGCTTGTAAGTATAATCATATTTACTGAACTTAAGTAAATCATGACGAATAGTTTTATCAAACTTTTGTGGTGGACTTAATCAGTGCACAAGAATGTGTACTCGATCCCTTAGTCCTTTACTTGACTCACACATCCATGTGAACAAGTAATTAGTCTTAATTTTTTCCAAAACTTGAAAGTTCTCATTCATCATGCTATACAACTTGCATGATTCCAAGTTCCGGTCCACTTGAAACTTGGGTGATGAGAATTTTTCCTTATTTGGTAAATTTAGACATTACCACAAATGAAAGAATCAATTTCATATTTCCACTCTTGCTATTAATGGAATCATATAAGCAACAATTTTTCCACAAATGCCATTGTAAGGATATTTTTAAAATAAATAAAATCAAAATTTTTCTTTTATTTTAAAACTTTGCGGAAAAAACTTATCCTTACAATCCATAAGCACATGAAAACTTGTTGTTATCTATTCCTAAGCAATATATCATAACTCCTAAAAAGTAGCTCAAGAATCCGATTTTTCAAACTATGCGATAGAAATCCATCTATGCGATCAGATTCAGCATATTCTTTCTTTAAGTTTCTTCACTTTTCTTTGATTCTTAAAACATCACCATGTGACCTAGTCACATCATGTATCAAGAATCTCAGAATAGAAACTTAACAGAGTTAGATAGTGGAATTTACCTGAAGTAGAGTCAAACTTATTGACTTTAACATCCTTAGGTAAATTTGGCAGCTTCGCAACCAATGCCCCTTCCTTTGGCAACATAAACATATGGACCCTTTGATAATGGTACATGGGACTATCACAGACTTAGCTTTTCTCTTTACCATTTGGTCAACCGAGTTGACTATGGCCGATCCCTTTCCATTGGGAAGAGAATGCTTTACTAGATATCCAATGTCACTATTGTCAAAGTTTTTAGGAAGTTGATCTTAGCAAAAAGATAAGATCATTAAGGGTCTTGTCATAGTCTGTTTCATAGGTGTCCCAAAGGAACTCACTATATGACTTAGAAAGTGATTGAACCACCAACTTTCTCAAGACTTTGACACTCAACTCTCCCGGCTTGTCAATATGTGACTACATCTCCAAGATGTGTTCACACCTAGACCTTGCCTTGCCAATAGGGCTTGAGTGACCTTAAACTTTTCAAGAACTTGTGGGTTGGGGAGAATAATTGGAGGAGGTGAAGAAGTATGATATCCATGGGACATCATCTTCATTAGGAAAGCTTGTTTCAAGAGATTTGGGAAGATCATAAATGTCTAAACCAGACATCTTTTGGGAGATATTCAAGATAGTTGATCTTAAGTCCTTAATATGACACCCAATATGAAATATTAAGGCTAGGACCCAACAAACTATTTTATAACTCAGAAGAGGTATGCCGTAATCCAAGCTATAAAATATTTGAAGGTAGGTGAATGACGATTCACCAATTTCCACCAAAATAAACGAAATGTATTATTAGGTTTTAATTGGTTTTGAAACTCCTAGATCTTTGAGATTCATTGAACTGTTCAATGGCATGTTTCAATCTCGAGTGTGCCCTTCAGGTTTTGTGACTGGGATGCCGAGGATCACAAAACAAGGTGTGAAGTAACCATGCAAATCACTTGGTACCCTTAATAAATTACCCCTCAATCGATGTGCCGGTTAACCACACACGCTCCATCGATACTATGATAAATATTAAGTCACCCTTTACCTACCTTGTTAAGTCCAAGTTAGTGTGCCGGTTAACCACACACGCTCCACTAACGACTTAGACAAAGTGCAAAGTGTAATTTCATGGATTAGCACCTTATTCACATTTTTCCTAAGTAACTAAGATTGGGTATTATTAAGATTTTAGTTACTTAGTATTATCATTAATACTTTTAATGAAGGGAGAATTCTAGTCCTGTCAAACCCGTTCGGCTAACGACCCTCCACCAGTCAAGCAAGCGGTGGGTGAGAGTGGACACCCATTAAGTTGCCATTTTATAGGCAACAACCTTATACCCACCTTATAGACCGGCTTCGTGAATGAGGCGTACTAGCGGTAAGACTGACTTTACTCTTATACATATATATATTATTAACTTATAATATTATAAAGTATAAGGGTTGAATTTTAACTTTTAAAATTCTAAGGGCTAACTTGGAATTAAAGTATTCATACTTGAAAACTTTTCAAATTCCAAAACTTGAGGGCAAGTTTTGAAACTATTCAAAACTAATTAATTCCATAACTTATGTGTTTAAAGTAGTTTTAATCCAAAAACTCTTCAAGTTCCATAACTTGAGGACAAGTTATGGAAGACTTTAAACTAATAAAAGAACTAACTTTTTCTTTATTTTATAACTTATGGATTTAATTATGGTTACATATTTTCCTTTAATGAAGTGACTCTTGGACTTCCATAACTTGAGGACAAGTTATGGAGTCATAAAAATTATTCAATGACACAAGACTCTTCATTTTGTAACCATTGCCAACTCTTATGAATTTTATGAGTCTTTAATGTGACTCTTCATGTAACTTGAGGACAAGTTACACAAACACATTTTATACTCAACTCTTAGATTAAAATGGATTGAAAACAACTATTTCACTCAACATTTCTATTAATCTAAGCAACTCATAAGAACAAGATAATTCAAATCAAACTTTTTCATGTAATTAGTCTAAACCTTAAACTAATACAAAACATGAATCTATTGACAATTATCTTTGAAAATGGATTAGCATGAACATTACCTCATCAAAAACAAGTTTATAAGATCAAAAACAACTTAGGGTAATGTTCCTAGTCCATTTCTAGCCAAAACAGTCGAGTTTATGCTGTCTGGGGGTCCAACTCGTCGAGTGCACGAACCAACTCGGCGAGTTGGATGCATTTTGCCTTGGACTCGGCGAGTCCATTCATGGACTCGGCGAGTCTGCTGGGCAGACAGCATCAAAACTCGATTTTCCAGCTTCTTTTGCAAGTATAACAAGAAAACAAGCCTATGCTCTGATACCACTGTTGGGTTTTGAGCATTCTAACACTCCTAAGTGTACATGCAACCCTAAATACCTTGGATCTATGTTTTCTCTATTATACATACAAATAAGAACTTCCAAGGTATTATCCTAATCTAGCATACAAAACAATAACTATAGCAAGATAGAATACATACCTCTTTGGAGAAGAAAGTCTTCATGAAGCTAGAGTGCCTAGTGCCCCAAGTGTGACACCTCAAATGGAATCACAATCATCAAAACACTTGGAATGACTTGAGATAATTCTACACTCATCAAAATCGGCTAGCCCTTTCACTTCACACACTAGTGTGATTCTAGTTGCCAATTTTGTCAAGAATAAGATCTTTATATAGTGTTACAATTAGGGTAAACCCTAATTGTCATGACTTTCCATTTCCTTGGATCCATGGGTACAAATACACCATGGAGCATCCATGGACCATCCTATGGGTTTTAGCCCAACTTGATTATCCATGGAGCATTAGCCCACTATACAAGTATGGATGATTTACACAATCAACTCATATATTTAATTAGTCTTCTTTTGATCACTTAATTAATCCTAGATTAATTCTTGATCAATACTAATTAAATAATCTTATCATTCTTATTATTAATATACTAGAACTTATAATATATTAATAACCATAAGTGTCTTATTTCTCTCATCCAAGTGCATGATGGTATGCAACCCAAATGGACCATGCCGGGTCAGGTCAAGTCTTACCAAATATAGTTATGGACTTAGACATTAATCCAACATTTTTCAGCCAGGGTTCTGAATTGAGGAAATAATATTGAGACATCAGATTTTTTCTTCATTGGATAAAGCCAGGTATACTTGGAGAAAAAATCAACAAAGATGACATAGTAAAGGAAGCCATCATTAGATTGTTTGACTGGTCCCCAAACATCAAAGTAGACAAGTTCAAGAGGTTTAGAGGCAACAAATGAATTGCTACCAAATGGTAGTTTATGACTTTTATTAATGGAGCATGCATCACAATGAAAGTTATTGAAATACATTGAACTTGACTCTAAATTTAACTGCCTAAAAAGAGACTTGAGAACTTTGATAGACGGGTGACCCAGCTTGTGATGCCATGAATGAAGAGAACTGGTTGAAATGGTGAGAGTGTTTAGTTGAGGTAGTTGACGAAGAGACTGAATGGCTGCGTAATAGATGTCATTAATGTTCACCCCCCGCATTAGACACGCCCCCGTGCGAAGATCCTTGACAGCAAAATAATGTGGAAAGAATTCAACAAAGACACGGTTAGATTTACACAGTTTGGCAACAGAAACAAGATTATTACGCAATTTTGGAACACAAAAAACATTATGCAGATGTAGCAATTTTGAGGAAGTGGGGAGTATAGTATGACCAGTGTGAGAGATTGGAAGACTCATACCATTTCCTAACACAATTTCATCGGGTCCTCCATATTCCGAGAGGGTGTGGAATGAAGCCGGATTTGAAGCCACATGATGAGAAGCTCCTGTGTCAAACATCCATGGTGGGTTGGACGATGTGGGTCCAGCTGCAGTGGTATTAACTGAAGGTGATGGTGCTGTCAATGAGATGGAGATGTTGTTGTCTTTCAAGAATCGGGCAAGTTTCCTGCAGTCTTTAGTGTCGTGACCTGGAATATTACAAAATTGACAAAAGGCAGAGGATCGATTTCCACTCTGAGTGAAATTGTTGGCATTTGTTGACCCAGAGAATCGATTTTGGCGAGGACCAGAATTACTGAAGCGATTAAACTTGTTGGAGCTTTTGTTGTCTGTCGATTGCCTAGAATTATGACGAGAGAATTGTTTGAGTGTTGTTTACAGTAACGATTGTCGGTGTCGATTGATTGTCTTTGAGGGTTCTTTCATGGTCTACGAGCTTATCAAAGAGATCAGGGAAGGTGATAGTTGTGTCTCTGATTTTGAGGGCAGCAACTATGTGAGTGTAGTCTTCACCTAATTGACTCAGAATGTGCACAATGAGGTCCTCCTCGTCAATTGGACTCTGTGCTAGGGCTAATTCGTCGACAATGCTCTTCATCTCAGTGAGGAAATCAGCAATTGGACGAGACCCCTTTGGATTGTTGGCTAATCTGGACTTAAGGGAGATTATTCTTGATCGAGAGACACTTGCATAGCTGTCATTGAGTCGCTTGAAGACTTGTCTTGAAGTGTCGGCAGAGGAAACAATTGGCTGGATAGTTTCAGAACAACTGCCGAGCAGAGCACCTAACAAGATCTGGTCTTGTCGATACCATGGGCGGTATTTCGGATTAGGTTTTGTAGCGTCAGTAGGAAGAGTCTTGGATGGGGCTTCTTGTGACCCATCAATGAAATGATCAAGGCCTAAGCCGATTAGGGTAGATATAACCTGCTTTCGCCATACAGGAAAATTAGTGGCTGTTAATTTGATTGGAAAGTGAGATTGAGCTGTGACTTCGATAATAGCCATTAGCGACTGATAAAGGTATTGGGAAATTTTTTTTTGGATCGAGAATAGCTCAGAGGAGCAAGATGCGCTCTGATACCATATGGAGAGTAATTGATGCTGTGAAAATCGTAGATATATTCATTAATACGATTGCCTTATATAGGCTGAATACAAATGTTTGACTGTTCCATATTTACAGGAGAATAAGTAGCAGCTAGACTAGGTAATTTGACTATACAATTACACGTGATAATATCTAATTATACATAAGATAAATCTATTTGTGAATATCCTTAATAATAACAATATTCTAATCGTTTTGATCACATTAAAAAAAAAAAAAAAAAAAAAAAAAAAAAAAAAAAAAAACCAAGAGGGGAGGGGGGGGGGGGGGGGGGGCTTTTGTTTGGTTGCTCATGCAAGCTTTTAGGTGTAGTTGTGCCTTTCACACTCATCATCCATATAATTTAGGCTATCTTTTTGTTTTTTGAATTTATTTATTTGTACTAGACTAGAGTTGCTTACAAAGTAGCTGTGGTTGACATAAAAGGTTTACGGATGGTCTAGACAACAACCCGATTTCATGTTAGATGCGTGAAAAAAATAATATGGTGCAACTACTAAAAAAATTATGTGCAACTATTATACTCTATAGGTCCAAAAACAAAGCAATATGGTGCAAAAATAAAATAAATAAATAAATTTAAAAAAAAAAAGAAAAAAAATTAAGGGAAATACCGTCTATAGACATTTTTTGGGGTTTAATTCTAAAATATAGAAAAAAAATTGGATTTCCGAGTATAGACATGGATTCCACGGAGGTAAGCACCGAGGGCTCCGCAGAATGGTAAAAGTGTAAATAAATTAGGGTAATAAAAAAACCCTCAAGATCCATTCCGCGGAGCTACCTCCGAGGAATGGATCTTCACGAAAAATAAAATCACCTCCAATGATTCTTTTATGTAAAGATCTCCGATTAAAAGACCAATTTTTTTTCACTTCACATTCATTCCAAACATTGTCAAGATAAATTCATATTATCATAATATTTTATTGAAAATAATTAGTTGCGAAATGAATATAAACCCCGAAGAATCGATGTGAAAAAAAAAATTATGAAGATCCATTCCTCGAAGCTACCTCTGCGGAATGAGTTTAGTCCTCGGAGGTAGTTTCGCGGAATGGATCTTGAGGTTTTTTTTAATACCCTGATTTATTTACAATTTTGCTATTCCGCGAAGCTACAATGGATTCCGCAGAGCCCTCATAGCTTACATTCGTGGAATCCATGTCGATACTTGGAAATCCAATTTTGTGTCTATATTTTGGAATTCAACCGCAAAAAATATTTATAGCCGATATTTTCCCAAAAAATTGGGTGCCACTACTATCCGCCCCTATAAACTATATTTTAAAAAACTATTCAAATCAGCTATTCAAAGAGCTTTTAAAGTGTTTTTAAAATTATCTCATGTCTTTTCAACAAGATTTTGTAGATTTCTCACACCTTTTATTAATCTTAGAGGAACTTCGACTAACTTTATTTAAGTAATTGTTTAACTTATTACCAGTGTGAAGTATAAACTAAAACTAGTGTTTGGATAGGGACTTTTAAAAAATAGTTTATACCAGTTCCACACCGGAGATAAATCATTTTTGATAAGTTAATTCTCACTAACTTATCAAAAGTTTTCAAACACTTTTTTAAAAACTTTGTTTTTGTATCAATATACGTTAATAAGTTAAAATGTGCATATCATTTTAAATAAACACCCCCAAACACCCTCTTAGAAAATAAAATTTATACGAAAAAACATATTTTTAAACCAAGTTTGTTCCAACATATATACCAGATTAATTAATTTATATAATAACATATAGTTATATAACTTAAAATATGGATTGAGTAGAGGCTCAAAATAAACAAAACCGAATAGGAATCAGATATATATAAATCAATGCAGTCTTTGGTATTTATAATCATGAAACTTGGTTTTCGGTCCCGTGGTTCTCAGTTTTTTTTTCGGGTTTGGAATCGATTTTTTTTGCCCAACTTTAAACAACCTTAATTTGTTCATATGAGTCTAAGTAAGTTTTTTTCTTCTTTTTCTTTTTCATCAAATACTATTATGTCCTTGTTAAGAATAAACTACATTTTAGGTTTGTGAATCATCTTAATTGGTTAAGTTCACCATGGCTGGCTGGGTTGTTTTCGGTTATTTTCACATTCTTTTTTTTGTGCCTTTGAAAAATCTTAATTGGTTAAAACGAGATGAGTAATACAGGCCCAAAAAGGGGTTGTTTTCAATAATTTGCAAAATTTTGTCCAAATTTAAATAACTATAAATTGTTGCTCCAACAAGTGGTCCCGAGTATGTAATTTTCAATCTTGGATACATTTTAGGCATTTGAATCAATTTAGTTGGTTAATAATTGTATGAGTTTCAAACAACTCGTACAAATAACAATGTATTTTCAATTCCAATCGATTCTAGAATTAAATTCCTAGTACTTGAATCGAACCCTTACCCTCCGATATGGTTCGATTCTTGGTTCTTAACATTCCCATTTTTTTAATTTTTAGTTTTGGTTCGGATTGGTCCGATTCCGGCGTCAATCTTGTAACATCTCGAGTTCAGGAGTGCAAGTTCAGGGTTCAAAGTATAAATGTGAAAGGGCAACTCGGCGAGTCCATGGGTGGACCCGGCGAGTAGGGTCGCGACTCTGGTCGTGTGTTAAGTGGCCAACTCGGCGAGTCGGCGGCTGGACTCGGCAAGTTGGTGCTGAGTGGAGAAAACCCTAATTTCAGAGGATGATCCCTATTTAAAGGACATTATACCCTCTCCCCAACCTCTTTACCCTCTCTTGAAGTCCAGAAAACCCTAAGGCACGTTTGTGAGTGGTGTAAGAGCATTTGGACCTTGGAGAAGAGATCTTGGAAGAAATCTTGGAGAATTAAGAGGCTTGGAGCAAGGGGCTTTGCAAGAATTTGGATTTCTCTTCTGTTGGAGCTTTCCTTTGAGGTATTATTTCGTTGCTTGGGTTATTATTCATCATTTTGGAGTTTTTGGAAAAGATAGCATGTGGTGTTTGAGTTTGGAGGTTAGATCTGAGGTTGCTACCTCATATCTGGAATGGAGAAGGTCTAGAGTGCATTAAAGTCCCTGTTCTTGAGAGATTGGTGAAGCCATCTTGTCCCAAACCCTAACCCTAGAGTGTAAAATGCTTAGATCTACTTAGATTCACGTAAAATTTTCCACTTTACGTGATGGGTGGGTTGTAGAAGGGTAGATCTATGGTTTGGATCATCTGCATGGCCTGGAAAGCTTCTGTATGGTTTAAGATCTAGAGGTACTCGGCGAGTCACATAGAGGTACTCGGCGAGTCACATAGGTGTACTCGGCAAGTTGCTTGAAGATGGGAAGGAACTCGGCGAGTTGGAAGAACAACTCGGCGAGTTGGTTGAAGATAACCTTGGACTCGACGAGTCTGTTCTTGGACTCGGCGAGTCTGGTCGTGAGGTCCTAACCTTGTTCTGGTTGAGTGCGAGGGGACTCAGATTTGTTGGACTCGGCGAGTCTCGGGGTGACTCGGCGAATTGAGTCACAGATTGGTGAAGTTCTGAGCATAGGGACTTGGCGAGCCATCGGGTTGACTCGGCGAGTAGAGTCATTCAGGAGGTTGACTTTGACTTTGACTTTGACCAAGGGTTGACCAGTTGACTTCCAGGGGTATTTTGGTAATTATTGGCTTTTGTTTTGAGTTCAGTGTTGGTGTTGGCTGGTGGAGATTGTGTCAGTGGACGGAGCATCTTGGTCTTATCTTTTCAGTCGGCAGTTGCGAGATGAGTTATCCTCACTATATCAACAGGGTCTAAGGCACCAAGGCCGACCCTTTATCAGATTGTAATCCGGGTATCGTTGTTATGTTGCTGCTTTGCTATGTTTGCATCCTGGTAGTTAGGATGGTATATGTTAGAGACCTGGTTAAGGTCGGTATCCTGGTATATAGGATGATGTTATGCTAGTGACCGGTTAGGTCGGTATCCTGGTTAGGATGATGTTACGTTATGTGATCTGCTAGATCGGTTTGATTGAATGTGAATTGTTATATGATTGAATGTTTATGTGCACATGGTTGTTGGACTGGGGTTGGGTTGAGGCTGGTCCTGCTTTGTGCTGTAGGCCAACATACCCAGGGCGGACCGGTTATTCCAAAGGCCCAGCGAGCGGTCCGGATAGGCTATAGACCCCAAGAGGGCGGACCAGACGTGCCGAGGCTCGGAGAGTGGACCAGGCCAACTGAAGGCCCAGTGCGGGCGGACCAGTCATACTATAGACTCAGAGAGTTGACCAGATGGATTGAAGGCCCGGTGCGGGCGGACCAATCACACTGTAGACTCGATATATGTGGCTAGACTCGGAGGGTGGATCAGGTGGACTGAAGGTCGGTGCGGCGGACCAGTCACACAGTAGACCCGAAGTGCATGGTTGTTCTGTGTTCTGTTATGATATGGCATGTTATGTGTGTATGGTATATGTGGTTGGTATTTTGGGGGTATTTCACTAAGCTTTCGGGCTTACAATTGTGGTTTACTGTTTTTCAGGTTCTTCAGAAGATCCGCGGCAAGACAAAGGCGTGATCGTATCGCTCCTCATGATTTTATTTTATGATGAGGTTCTGGGAAGACTCTGATAATAATTGTATTGAAAACTTTTTGTAATAACTTTATGAAACTGGGTTGTTTTCGAAAAGATTAAATTGGTTAGAATTTTTAGAGTGTTACAAATCTCATCCCAAGCTTAAAGCATAAATGATTATATATTTAAGGTACTATTAGTTAAAGTTAAGTAAATCAATTATATTATTTATGAACTTAAGACAATATATATTTTTAACTTAATATAACTTTCTTTAATTTTATATTGGCGTTTAAAATGTGAGAATTTTAACTTAAAATAAAATCCCTTTTTTCATATCGTACTAGTTGTGATACTCGTGTATTATATGAGTTAATTTTAAAAAAAATGTTAAATATAAAAATCAAAATATTTGAGAACTTTGAATTTTTAAAGAAAAAAATGAATTATAATAATAGAAATGTTTTTTGTATTTTAAATTTAAACAAATAATTTAAATAAATGAACAAAAAAAACTAATGAACTTTAATTTTGAAATTAAAAGGAAAGTTTATTAATGAAATTAATATCCATTTATTATTATATTCATTATATTTATCATATTAAAATATTAATATATGAATTAATAAAATAGAAAAACACATAAAATGACATGTAGAAAAAATCAATTCAAAATGACATTTGACAATTTGAATGAGTGTATGACAAGTGACAAAAGAAAAAATACTTCATTTATTAGAGTAAATATTCTGTATTCACATGAGATATGAGTTTATTGGACTCTGAAATGTAATATAGTATAACTTAGTGTTGTTCAATATATATATATATATATATATATATATATATATATATATATATATATATATATATATATATATATATATATATATATATATAAAAGGCAAATCAATACAAAATGCATAAAGGTTTAGAAACTTTAAAACCTAGAAAATCAATATTAATACATAGAAAAAAAACTTTAAGATATATAATTTTTTTTTTTTGACTTTATATGGCTAAAAATCGCAAGTTTTGGAATTGATATGTTGAAAAAACTTTTTAAATTTTTTTAAAGATATATATATATATATATATATATATATATATATATATTATTTTTTTCAACGATTTTATAAAAAAAGTAATGATTTTTATGTTTGTAAACTCAAAAAAAAAAAAAGATTAGATATGTAAAAGTATTTTTTTTTTTTATATATTTTTAGGTTGTTTAAGTTTTTTTAGATTTATGCATTTTCTATTGATTTTCCCAATATATATATATATATATATATATATATATATATATATATGCTTGAGAAATATATGACTGTTATATACCTAATATTAGGTATAGAACCATCAAAATCTATATAATTTTAACAAAATTCAATTAAATATCTCTATCATATTTCTTGTATCATTTTTTAGAGCTTATGTTAGGCTTTGTATATATATATATTTTTTATGGAGTTTTATAAGTTTAATTTTGCACCACAAACTGTGTATAAAAATATTTTAACAACTACATGTAGTTCGGTATATTGAAATGTACTATAGAAAACTAGAATGAAATATTAAACTTGTTCATTAAAAACCCGATAAACTTCTTCTCATAATCTATAAAAACAAACAATACAAGTATACATGAGTGTTTAGGACTACAATTACAAAATTGTGTAGTTACATTTTATGGATGTTGCATGCAATAAGATTCTATGTAGATACATGTTAAGCTTATACTTATAAATATAAATTTAAGATATATCTTTACAAATTTTTACGATATTTTGTCTATATAATAGCAAACTTTTTTTTTTTTTTTTTTTTTTTTTACTATTTTAGATTTCTGTTAGTATTTATTTATTTCATTTTAACATAAATGTTATATTATTATTTTTGCTTATAATTTACATCCGGTTTATATTTTAGTCGTTACATCATTATTTTTAGAAAATTTTACTCGTATAAGCTTCTTATTTATCATTTTACCGTTATGCACATAAGGGAGGAGCCGTATGCGATGAGAATCTCATGTATGGTTCTATAACGAATATCTTCGAATAGAATGATGACCATAACGGATGTTAGCTCAATCCGAAGGAAATTATGCGAAAGCTTTATAGAATTATTATGAAGCTATGCGACTAGAAATTGATTTCTATGACCTAAGTTATATACTCTATAACATAGGACTTATCCATACAAGTAACGGAGAACATACGAAAACTATGGAATAATTTGTATCAATTTATGTAAACGGGTAATGATACTTTTAAGCCCCGATTAAGTTAAATGAAAAGTCTTAACAGTGGATATGTAGGATTTTGGGCAATACTATACGGTCTTAAGCAAGCGATGGAATCGAATGACAAATATGGTCGAATTAAACTAACAAGTATTTTCTTAACTCACAAATCTTTAATTTGAACGGTAAATATCATATTTGGAGTTTGATGCGTTTTTGGGCCATAACAATAGTAAAATCTATCCAACATTTAAAATTATCCAATAAAGTTGAGTTTTAAGTTTTAACGCAAATTGGTAGCCCGAATATCAAATAATTCAGTAGTCCAATTGGTTCATTAACAACGCCTATAAATGTGGTGACTGATGACTACGGCCTATGGGGGCTGATCACGTTTTCACAAAAGAAAAGAAAAAAAAAGGCCGGTTCTTTTTTTTAGGGGGATGAAACATACACACAATTTTCTTTTTCTTCATCAACACACACCACAAAGAGGACAAGAAAAGAGAAATATTTTCTTATCGTGTATTTTGTAGTTTTTGATAGGTTAGTTTTTTTGAAATGGCTAAATCATCCATGTCGACATTCATTTTGTAAACATATGAATGAATTTGAATTTCTATTTGTAATTGTTGATTATTGTTTATTTCTGTACGAAAGTATGAACTCAACACATTCTTAACATCATCATTTTATTCATTATGAAACATATGGTTTTACATCAACAAAATACACCAGAAATCTCATTACATATCACACTCACACTCAGATTACACATGAATAAGAAATCTGTACATAAAACAAAGAATATGAACTAACTCTAACTGCGAAACCTTAATCTACATGTGAGAGAGGAGAGAATTTTTGTGAATACAAAAGCAAGGAATGAACTGAATAGCCAAAAAAATGCAGCAACAACTACTTAAATACTACGGGTAAAGAAGATTCATGGTTCAACCCGAAGTCCGCATGTAAACCTATAAACCTGCATTATATTTACCAAACATACCCCACTAATATATACACTTACATAACTCATCCTAATAATTTATAAATTAATGTTGAAGTTTGAAACCTTTTAAATATAACATTTTTAACAAATTCTTTCTTCATCCATATGATTTTTGCTACAAAATAAATAAATAAATAAAAATAAAAAACAAGTTTTGTGTCTTAATTCCTTTTATACTTCTCACCTCAAATAGGTAGATGATTACATTAGGTTGATTGTTTGATAATTTAATCGATCATTTAATTTAATTGACTATGAGATTTGTTTTGGTAAAATCATCATTTTTTGAAAAGAAAAATACAAATTTATTTGAAATTTTTTAATGATTAGAGTTTATCATGAAATAGGGTTCAGTAGCTTTCTCTTACTTTATTTATTATAATATTATTGCGTCTGTTTTTATATTATAATAGTCCTATCCTAATATTCCAGACCAAATAAAGACTATTATATTACTATTAATATATTATTGTATTCTCAACTCACTACAAAATAATATTATTATAATTTTTCCTTGATCAAAGATAATTTGGATTATACAAAGAGTATCATTTTTTTTTTTTAATTTGTTTAAGAAAAAAAATTATTATAAATTTATTGCATTTGTTTTGACTGATTTCCAATCAGACATAAAATATTATCCCAAAGTAATTATCTCATCGTAATCTCATTATAACTTCTATAACCACGAAATAATCTTATTGCAATTTCTTTATGATACACAATATCCAGATTAGACTAAAAAGTTATCTTAATGTATATCTATATATGGGCAAAACTCATTTTATTTGTCGAACCACTAAAAAATCATTTTTTTCACAAAAATCAGCCGTATTATTTTATTAGGTAAAATTCCATATATATCATGATTACATCAACTTTTTATTATATTATATTTAGAAAAAAATATATAATTTTATAAAAACATAGATAAAAGTTTATTTAGTTTTTTATAAGATAAAACTGTGATTTTAGTCATTGTGGTTAGCATAAAAATGTAAATAAAATCCAAAACTGAATCTTTTATGTGGTTTGATTCTCGTAAAACATAAAAAAACTAGAGAAATTAAATTGCTTCCTACTTTTTATGCCTACAAATGTTCCTACCTAATAAAATTATGACAAATGTCACCATTCCATATTTTTTTAACTAACTCGTTAATGTTATATTAGGAATATATCAATTACAATTAAATTGAATAGTGATTTGTCATAATTTTAGTGGGTAAGAATAATTGTAGGTATAAAAGGTATGAGGTAATTTAATTTCTCAAAGACTATCATACCATTCTATTTATTTATTTATTTATTTTTACATTTTTATATTTTTTAATTATTATTACTATTATAATTCTCTCTCTCTCTCTCTCTCTCTCTCTCTCTCTCTCTCTCTCTCTCTCTCTCTCTCTCTCTCGCGCGCGCGCGCGCGCGCGCGCGCGCCTTTAACCTGCAAATCAAACATCTCACTTAAACATACACACTTGAAATCAAACATCTCACATAAACATACACACTAGAAAAATAAATACACATTACACATATAAAAAAAACTCAGATGAACTCAGACGAATAAAGAAATCTGATGAACCTAAATGAATAAAAAACCTAAATTAACAAAAAAGACCATTCATCCTTTGCTTCTCCCAGGCTTCTTCCTTTGCTTCTTGGAACCCATATGAAGAAAAGACCCATATGAAAAAAAAAAAAACAGATTTGCAACAACTGAAAGAGTGGAGCTTATAAAATTTACACAACAAAAAGATGGAGAACACATTATTATCAAAAAAATTTCAATCAAAACACAAACACAGACTAACAACATTTCTTTTTGGTTCTCGATTTTTTGACTGTAAAGCGAAAAGAAGTGTTGTAATTCCTTTTTTTGGGCAGCATACATACACATGCAAATCAGTAAAAAAACGGGAGAGGTTTTAGACTTTTGGTGCAATTTTGGAGAGGAAATAAGGTAAGACACACACAGAAAGGGGTACAATATAATGATGAAACCTATAATAATCAAACATGCAAGTCAATCCTTAAACTTCTTTGTGTGATTTTTTGTTTTCTCTAGCTAATTTCTCACAACATTTAAAAAAAAATATATATTCTTAATCAATCGGGAAAAACCACAAACAAAAGGAAATTATTATATGAACCCCCACCCACACACAAAAAAAAAACCCGGAGAAATGAAGATGAAACCTGTAAAATCAAACCTACAATTCAGTTTCAGCTGAGATAAGAGAGACTGGGAGGTGGCTACAGAAAGGGAGATCGGGGGTTAAGAGCTGTCAAACTCCCTAAAACCTTCAACCTTTCTTTTCTTTCTTCTTCCCATTGTGAACTAGTTGTCGACGAACTCTGTTGGCAATCAAGCAAAGTAAGAAGAAGATATGACAAGGTAGAGATAGCCTAATGCTTTCTTTATTGAATGATTTAAATTGAAAATGGTTACATTCTAAAACAGTTAAAACAATGAAACTTAAATACTAAAGTACAAATGAAAGCAGAAAAATAACAACGGTTCCTTTTACTGGGCAAGTGATCCACGTGCCCTATTATTCTCCTGATTATTGGGTCAACTTTGACTATCATTTTCTCCCCCTCAATGTTGACCTTCATCTTAAGACATTCCACACCAATGAGTGCCCTCATTTCAACAAATTTTATCCTTGGCATTGTTTTTGTCAACACATCCGCCTTTTGTTGATCCCCACTCACATGCTCCACCTGAATTTGCTCTCTTTTAACACACATACGGATAAAATGGTACTTGGTATTTATATGTTTACTCCTTCCATGGTAAACAGGGTTCTTTATAAGGGCAATAGAAGATTGATTATCCACAAGTAGCTTCACTCTTTGTGCTTTTCTTCCAACAAGGTCACCAAGTAAATTTCTCAGCCACAATCCTTGACAGGCAGCTGCAGTTGCAAGCATGTATTCCGCCTCACACAAGCTTAGAGTAACAATTTGTTGCTTTTATGAGGCCCATGTTATTAGATTTCTTGAGAAATAGTATGCCACACCTGTGGTTCCTCTTCCATCCTCTCGATCATCACTGTAGTTGTTGTCACTGTACCATACTAACATACCATCGCCTCCTCTATAATACATTAGACCATACCCAGTTGTTCCTCTTCTCCGTGTACAGTTAGTAACAATGCAGGTCCATCTTCATCTGCAGCCAAGTTTACCTCCTAATCTTGTTGCTTCTTTGCCTTGCATCGAGAAGCATAATGGCCAAGTTCTTGGCATTCAAAGCATCTTATGTGACTTTTGTCACGAGGCTTCCGGCTCGAATTACTTTCTTATTGTCGTGAACTGCCACCAGAACTTCAGCCTCTTCCACAAGTCGACCTCCGACCACGTGAACCGCCTCTTCCACCTCTGTCACTACTTTCACCTCTCCTCCGACCCCCGGTCTTGCTTCGACTTCGATGACTTGAGGAATCTTCTGATTTTGCAAGAAACCAAGCATTATCAACACTTGAGTTTACCTTCAGGAGTCGAAGTCAATCTTCATAAGCCTTTAAGTGCCTAATTGCCTCCTCGAATGGCATGGAATCCATGTCGGAACTTGGTTCAATCGAAGCCACAAGATTTATAAATCTTTCTAGGACAAACAACTTTCTCACCAATTCCTCATCTTCCAATATTGCCCCTATACTCCCAAATTTTGAGATCATGACTGATATCCTCCCTGCATAATTATCTATGGTCTCCGTGTCCTTCATTTGAAGTCCTTCAAATTCACTTTTCAACACCCGTAGTCTTGCTTTCTAGACTCGTTCTGCACCCACATACCGAGACTTTAAGGAGTCCCAAACTTCCTTGGCTGTCTTCTTCTTGGTAGCCTGTGCAAGCATCTCCTCTAAGATCGACTGGAAGATAAAGGCTCGAGCAGGCTTGCTCCTTTTCTCGTCCACAACCACACCGATTGGTGGCTCGATGGCATCCCACAACCCGTGGGCATCCATAATGGCTTCCATCTTGATCGACCATGTATTATAGTTTGATGAGGTTAGCATCGGACATTGGAGAGGGTATGAGTTGTCTTTGGGTGGATTGGATGCTGATGCTATTGTCATGGTGTCGTATCTGATAATCTTGGGCATACACAAATGATCAGAACCTTAAAGCTCCGATACCAATTGTTGGCAATCAAGCAAAGTAAGAAGAAGATATGACAGAGTAGAGATAGCCTAATGCTTGCTTTATTGAATGATTTAAATTGGAAATGGTTACATTCTAAAACAAATAAAATAATGAAACTTAAATAGGCTAAAGTACAACTGAAAGTAGAAAAATATCAACGGTTCCTTTTACTGGGCAAGTGACCCACATGCCCTCTTATTCTTATGACTATTGGGTCAACTTTGACTATCAAACTCCCTATCTCTTTTATTCTTTCTTATCTCGACCTCTAAATCATAAACAAGTTGTTATCTTTCTTTGATTTTCTTTGTCTTGAAGATAATCAGGAAATTTGTCTTGAAGTTAATTAGGAAGAAGCTTGTCTTAGGATTTGGAACGGGGATTAGAATGATGGTTGTTCTTTTGTTCGTCAATGGAAGGGATGGATGGGGAGGAAGATGATGACTGGGTGGACTTTCTTTTGGTCTTGTGTGTATGTGTGAGAGAGTAGGGGGGGGGGGGAGATAGAAAGAGAGAAAGTAGTGTGGATGAGATTCCTTATTTTTTTTAATTATTCTAATATGAGGAAAACATAAAAATAATGTTAAAAGGGTAAAATAGTCTTTGTTTTTAGGAAAAATGACTTGATAGGGTAAGATACTTTTTGAAATGTACACATTTAGTCCTTATTCTTTTTTTCTTGTAAAATAAACCCTAATACTTTATTTTTTTGTAACAATGCAGTCCTTATGACCGGCTATACCCGGTATACTGGTTATATACGAATTTTCTTTCAGGGAAAATGACTTGATAGGGTAAGATACTTTTTCAATTGTACACATTTAGTCCTTATTCTTTTTTTTGTAAAATATACCCTTATACTTTATTAATATGTACACATTAGGTCGTTTTCACCGGATTCTACAGGTTTTGCTGATATGGAAGCATAAGTGGCACTAAATAACAATTAATTAGTTTAGTCACCGGAGGTGGGTGATCCTCCAGCAACAAGAAAAGGGCGGCGACCCTTCTCTTTCTCGTCTCTCTTCCTTCCGGTCGAACAGCAACAGCCAAACACCCTTCACCTGTTGTGTTTCTCCGATCTGTCTCTCTTTGCCTCCATATTTGAGATATGTTGCCAGAAAAAGAAGAAAGAATCGACGAGGGGGCTACCAAAGCAGCTCCTCGCCGCCAACTACCGTCTCTA
Source organism: Lactuca serriola (assembly GCF_051521515.1). Classification (NCBI taxonomy): domain Eukaryota; kingdom Viridiplantae; phylum Streptophyta; class Magnoliopsida; order Asterales; family Asteraceae; genus Lactuca; species Lactuca serriola. Next base: position 21,720,083 of record NC_136414.1, read on the forward strand.
CTTCCTCCTGCCTCCCCTTTCGACCTTGTTTTTTCCATCATTCGTCCTTGCTACCAGTGATGTGTAGGAACACACAAAGGAGTCATTGGAGATCGGGGTTCTCCCTCTTTTTCATGATGAATAAAAGTTGGAAAAATCTTGTTGTGGATATGTGGATGCCACCTGAGTATTTTATTTCAACAAAATAGAAAAGGTAAAATGACTTGATAGGGTAAGATACTTTTTGAAATGTACACATTTAGTCCTTATTTTTTTTTCTTTTGTAAAATAAACCCTTCCACATCAGCAAAACCTGTAGAATCCGGTGAAAATGACCTAATGTGTACATATTAATAAAATATAAGGGTTTATTTTATAAAAAAAGAATAAAGACTAAATATATACATTTTAAAAAATATCTTACCCTATCAATTTTTTTTTTTTATTATTTGAGAGGACCATAACCAGGTAACCATAACCAGTTAACCACACAAAGTGACAAAACATCTGATGTTGGGCCATCCATATCAATTCAAAAGATATTGGATTTTACACACTTTTTTCTAACAATAGGACCAAATTTGTAACACAATTTTGATTTTTGAAACGGAAATGAAACTCAAGGTTAAAACGGAAAAATAAATGGAATAACTTCTGTCTCTTTGTGCTTCTGGCTCTTCAGTCTCCACCGATCACTCCTCTGTAAGCTCTCTCTCTCTCTCTCTCTCTCTCTCTCTCTCTCTCTCTCTCTCTCTGAGACAAAGGTAAATCAAACTTGAGATTATATTGTTTATAAGATCCAAAATCATGTTCAATCAGTTATTATGCTAAAGATTTTGTTGGTTTCCATTTAATCCTGCGAAAATCGCCTTAATTTCTGATGGTAGTCTTCGTTTTAGGTTTAGGGTTCTTAATAATCGGTAAATTGTCAACCTTTTTTGGTATCTTTTATATTTAAGCACAAATTAGGGCTTGCAAGCATATACCTCAAAAGATTAATCTTGCACAAATTAAACTTATACCCACTTTAGAAATCAAATAATTCATCAATAAACTTATACTAATGTTCTGTTTTTGAATTGTTTACTGTAAAGTGTTCAAGTTTATTAACCCTTGTTACCAACATAACGATCAATTTTACATAAAACAAACACACCAAGAAAGTCCTCTAAAGTAACGATCATGTATATGCGATCATTTCCCTTTTCAATCTTAGAATTAACATTATATTTATAAGCAGATTAGCAATCTACGATCTTTCATCATGGCTGAGTCTGCATCAAATGTCCCAAGTGCCGAGTTATTGGAATTTCCAAAAAAAGACAAGCGTCGTTTCCTACACGCGGTCTATCGTGTTGGTGATCTTGAACGCAGCATAAAGTAAGTCACCCAAATTAACCATTACATTATTCTATATTACATAATTCACTTATTTTAACATTTTATAAATATCAGATTCTACACAGAAGCTTTTGGGATGAAATTATTGAGGCAAAGAGACATACCAGAGGAGAAGTACTCAAATGCTTTTCTCGGATTTGGTCCAGAAGAATCAAACTTTGTTGTGGAGCTTACATATAGTATGCTTCTAAAGATCTAAATATTTCAAATTAATTTTTTTTTCTTTTTGGATTTTATAGATAATCATGTTTATTTGTTTTTGGTTTTTGTTAATTCACAGATTACGGAGTGGATAAGTATGACATAGGAACTGGATTTGGGCATTTTGCAATTGCCACCTCAGATGTATGTATTATATTAAGCTTTGTATTGTTATTTTAATGATGACGATCATGAGGGTATTTATGTCTTTTTGCATAGACAAGAGATCAGTCCATTTAAGTCCAAAAGCAGTACAACTGTTTTATCATGTATCCTATCAAGGCTTTTGATGTGGTGTTGATTTGGTTTATTTTTCTGGGCTAAATTTGTTTAATTTTTATTTTTCAGGTTTATAAACTTGCTGAAGATATTAAGGCTAAAGGTGGAACTATTACAAGGGAAGCGGGACCCGTTAAAGGTGGAACAAGTGTAATTGCTTTTGCTAAAGATCCTGATGGCTATCTTTTTGAGCTCATTGAAAGAGGAGGAACTCCAGAACCCCTTTGTCAAGTGATGCTTCGTGTTGGTGATCTTGATCGATCAATTAAGTTCTATGAGAAGGTAAAATTTTAATTTATTTAATAAATCTAATGTTTAAGAACATATGTAGGAAATTATTGATATCTTGTTTCAACTCTGTGTAGGCATTGGGGATGCAATTATGTAGGAAAATTGATAGACCAGAACAAAAGGTATGTTCTTAAGGCTTTGTTGCTTTTTCTTTCTGGATAAATGATGTTTATAAAATTTGTAAAAAAGAAGAAGAATTTATTTTTTGAAACACAGTACACTTTGGCAATGATGGGGTATGCAGAAGAAAAGGAAACAACTGTTTTGGAGCTCACATACAATTATGGTGTAACCGAATATACCAAAGGAAATGCATATGCACAGGTAAATTTGTTCCCTTTGTGAAATGCAAGAATTTTTTATAGAAAAAATTTGATGATTTTGAATGATGATATTAATTATAGGTTGCAATTAGTACAAGTGATGTGTATAAAAGTGGTGAAGTTGTTAATCATGTTATCAAAGAGCTTGGTGGAAAAGTAACAAGGCAGCCTGGACCAATTCCTGGGATCAATACTAAAATCACTGCTTTTCTTGATCCAGATGGTTGGAAAACGGTAAATTTTCTTGACTTTTCAAAATTAGTTTGTTTGACTTTTTTTCTTTTTAAAAAAAGTCTTAAGATTAATTGTATTGTATTGTTTGATTGTAGGTTCTGGTTGACAATGAAGACTTTTTGAAAGAACTTCACAAGAAAGAGTAACTGGTGTAGTTGAGAATGCAATCCTGATGAATAAAGTTATGTGACATTTTTGACACATATCATATTAACTCTATATGTCATGTGGACCTTGTTGTGTGAGTAATTATAATTATAATAATATAATATATAATATAAATGGATACGGTTTTGGGGCTCTTTTGAGGTCAAAATCTTCATTCACAAGACACTTTTCATTTTATCATAACAACAATATGTAACAAAAGCACAAGAATCAGAGTATAAAATGATTGAATCTTGTCACATTATAACCATGTATTCGAATTAAAACCAACATATACTTACATTTACAGACTAGGAATTTACATTTTTTTTCATATCACATCGACAATTATCACATTTCAAAAGATCCAAATGTGTTTTCACCGCTGTAACTCATGTAGAGGAATCCATCTTCATCCTTGTTTTCCTCATAAATTGCAGACATCAAAGCAGCTATCAACAATCAAAAAGGAATGTTAACATAATTCAACTGAATTTCTTCATTAAGACATTCTTTATGAATTAAGTCATTCATTCTTACCAGTTGGTGGTAGCATGTTCTTGACAAAAACAAATATAGCTTTTTCAGAGCTAAGTTTGATCCTCTTTCGAACAACATACACAAATTGACCAATGGTCAAATCAGCTGGCACTAGATATCTGCAATAAAAACATTAACTTATTACCATTTTGTGGCACTAATGTAAAATTTGTAGTGATCTAATCAAATCGATGAAATTAGGTGTTATTTCTTTCATTTAATCCTATATAAACTAAGATAGATACAACAAATGGGAAAGGTTGACATTCACATACTTCTTTTTGTCGATGTCAGGAATGTCCGATTTTTCAGCTTTCTCAACAATCACCTGAAACCAAAATTTTACTTGAGATTAAGAGGCAAATAAAATAACATAAAGTTTGATTGATGATTGATGAAGAAACAAAATGCCTTACTGGAACTCTATCAGGATACTTCTCTCTGATGCGAGAGGATTCAGATTTCCTCTTCTCTACATAAACAAAAAGGAGAAATTCAGGTTTAGCAATCGATCTTATTATCTAATTGCACATCTTGATGCAATAATCGTTTTGAAAACAGACATCGAACACCCAATTAAACAAATATTTTTATCTAATGATCAAGTATCAAGAATCAAACGATTAAAAGGTTAACACCCAATAGGAGAAAGAAACAGGAAAACCACAAAAGAAAAAGAAATTGCTATTAATGGAACAATACCCAATGGGTGTTCGAGCTTGAACGAGCATTTAGCCATATCTGCACTCTGATTGCTTTCTGCAGATTTCAAACAATTGAAAAACATTACAACAAAAACCCCAACAGCTGGATTGAATGCTTAAAACGCGATTAAAGAAGAAAACAGGGTTATCGTAGAAAAAAAATACATGAAACGTGACAGAGTTGCTTCTTTAAACCCAATGAAGAACGCAACGACAAGAAATTAAAATTGATGGGTTTACCTGTCAAAATCAAGAAAAGAACAGAGAGAATGATTGGAGAAGTTGGGTATAATCCAACTTTGTAAGGCTTCTTTAAAGGAGAAATTGAGTACAAGGAAAGGGGCGGGGTTCTTGATTCCAACACGGAAGGAGATGAAGCAAATTTTGGGTTTTCCCAACTCTACACGGAATATATATATAAAATGTAGAGTAAATTACAGTTTTGGTCCCTTTAGTATATGACTTTCTACAAGGTTGGTTCTAGTTTTTGAAATTTGACATCAATGATCCTTATGGTTGGCAGATTCATCAAAAAAGGTCCCTCCCTGTATTACCGTTTGTATAAGTCCGTTGAAGAGACATTAGTTGCCCCTCACACGAGGTAACGAGGGCTTTTTGGTCTTTTTCTTGCCCCTTCTCTCTCTCTCTCTCTTATCCTAACGTGTTGCCAGCCTTTAATAATATATATATATATATATATATATATATATATATATATATATATATATATATATATATATATATATATATATATATATATATATATATATATATATATATACGATGATTTGCATAATCCATCTCTAACCTATTGTTGATACTCTTAACTAAAGAAAATATATCTACGTTGACAATGTAGAAATTGAAGAGTTTCTATACATGAGTTGAATGCGATGATGCAAGAAATAGAGTATGTGAAACACGAGCCTATATATTAGGATTTATGCATGCTTGAAATTCAACTTGATTTTGGTCTGCAACCACTTGGCAACAACCAAGATGTGATTAATCTTTCAAGATTTGTAGAGAAATTTAAGAAGATAAATATCTACACTGAATATTGTAAAACCCACCTACATATCTATTTCATGTCCCATGTAAAAGTTATTATCCAAGGAATTAACGATGATCCATCCTGTGAATAAACTCTAGCAAGTAGCTAGAGAACAAATTGATTTTTTATCTTTTCTGTTTCTTTTTCGTTGCATCAAAATCTGATTTTGCTTGATTGTATTTACTCGACAGAATCAAGTCAAACAAAACATCCAAAGGGTGTATAAGACTTTGGAACAACTAGAAAATTACAAAAATGAAACTATAAATTTCGAACAACAAAAAGCGAGTAATCAAGTCCGACAACGGGTTTTCCAACAAGCCTTACAAGGAGCTCTAGGAACTCTGAAAGTTCTAGTACAAGAAAGTCGAAGTATATACTTTACTCGATACAAGCTCTTTTTTTTTTTGAAGATCCACTATGATAATGAGAAAGATTTCTGTATATATGCCCAAAGCGGTCAACAAACCAAAACATTACAAAGTGTTTAAAGGAAATTACAACCAACAATTCCAATGAAAACCAATTTTACTGTACCTAGTACTAAACCAAAGATATGAATATTCTCTAATAGAATAAAAAATAATATCCTTTCTCATTTTTTCCTCCTCCAAAAACATTATCATTCCGATACCTCCATAAAAACCATAACATCGTACAACACAGCGCATCAATAACACTCCTTTTATTTGCAGAAACACGCAAGTTATCAACTTTTTGAAAAAGTTGATTAATTAATAGAATTAAACCAAACATGAAAAACTTCTAGCCATCTGAACACCACATTCCAAGTTCTCGCCACAACCTCGCGGTGGATGAATAAGTAGTCCAACTGCTCCACTTTGAAGTTACGTATTAGGCATAAAATAGAAGGAATGCCAATACCACAGTATTCAAGATTGAACCTAATCGACAATCTATCCAACAAGATCCTCCACACTAAAATATTAACTTTAGTGGGAATAAAACGATCCCATCTAGCCTTTATGTCAACATTAGCAAAATCTTTTTGTCAATCCACCTTCTAGTGTCAGAAACCGAAAAATTTCCTTCCGTTCTTATAGTCCACAACCAAGTATGCACCGTGTCTAATAAATTTATATCCAGAAACTGAAGCTAAGTTCTAATCGCCACACCACACAACATTCCTGAATTAAATATGGGAGCCATTACCAAGTTTTCTCTTTAAAGGGGTGTTTGGCTAAGCTTTTGAAAGGGCAAAAGTCATTTTAAGAAAAGTTGCAAAAAGTCAGGTTTTTCTAATTTTTCCAAAAAGTTCATTTTTTCTTATATAAAATAGTAGCTTTTACAAGATTACCAAACATCTTTTGCCTTTTTATCTTTTCCTAAAAGTTAAAAGATGTTTTAAAAGATAAAACAAACACCCGTAAAACATCACGAGGAAGGATACCTTTATCTTCATTTAAAGGAAGCCAAGATTTTCATCCAAAGGATTTTACCCTTGGTTTCTCACAATGTCAGACCCAAGACCCCCATTTTCATCATAAATTATTAAAATTCAACAAACGTCACCGCCACTCTTAAAGGAGAGAAAAATTAAAAGCTGTCAAACTACCAATATTAAGCCCTCCTTTAGACATATCCACAAGCACCAATTCCCATTTTACCTATGACATTTTTCAATGGTCATCCTCACTACTTGAAAAAAATTACCCAGAAATTTAGCAACTGTGACCAACATAAAAAAATATCAACATATAATTGCTCCAAAAAAAAAGGAGCTTAATTTTGATTTGAACATTCAATTTGATCCTTCCAAGTCATTGATGTTGATTCACCTCATGAAAAACCAAATGTTATAGTTCCTTACCATAGAACGCAAATAAAAATCAACTCACAAATTGTTGATGATTTTGTTGGTACAAAAACTGGGTCATGATAAATATTTTGACAACCCGATCTCAAATTGGCCGTCTTATTGATTCAATTGTTCAACAGATCTGACTGTTCTAGGATCAATTGACATTATAATTAATTTTAAAATTACAAAAATAGAAAATCAAAATAGAAAATATACTATGAAATACCAAATAGAGCAGACATTTTTCCATGTTTTCATATTATAACTTATTATTACACAAAGAAGTAAGGTTTTAGTGGGCTCTTGTAAGAGTGGGTGGGTTAATGAATGGATTGGGCTCACTGGTCACATAATATATAAAATACACCCAATGATTACGCAATCCACAATTCCACATGGCTAAGTCTATTATGTTAAACCGACACCTTTGCATATTTCTAACTTTTTATTTGTAAATTTGTTAAAACAGAATCATTATTGCTGTTAGGATATAAAAAAGATTAATGTATTAAAAAGAAGCGATTTTAGCAATTTGTAATGGTTAATTTTCGATATTACAGTAGTGTCAAATTACATTCATTTACTACAAGGTAAAAACAAATGTATAGCACATAAATTAAGAGGGAAATGATTTCATTGATCCAAACCATGTAAACGATTACAAGATATATATGCATACATATGAGGCTTTGGCCATGCTATACTAAAACAAATAATCCACAAAACATATCCATTTGATCGGGAGAACGATGGACATTCAAACTGTTTTTGAAGTCAAGAAATAGAATTGTGGGGAGTCCCATCATAAAAATATCAACATACTGAGAACTCGAAGGTACATGAAGATCACGAACAAGGCCCACAACAACTTTGTCCTGGGAAAAGTGAATATAGATCTTTATGTGTTTGGTGCGTTGATGTTCCGTCAGATCAGTAGACATGTAAACAATGATGACATTGTCACAATAAACAATAGTGTCATCGGTCATCAGACACTAAAGTTCCCGAAGGAATCGCACACCACAATACTCGGCTAAGCTAGAACGTGATATGATACCCTGATGTTTTAAGGAACACAAAATGATATTGTCTCTCATATATACATAGTAACCTGATGGTGGATCTCCGAATGGTTGGGTATCTCCACAGTCGGTGTTTGAGTAAGCAATGAGATCAGAGGAGGTAGATGCATGAAGTTGCAGACTTTGGCTAATGGTGCCTTGAATGTACTGAAGGACATGTTTGAGAGCATGAAGATGAGGCTCCCGGGAGTCGTATATAGGCAGAGCTTCTAGACTGCAAAAGCAATGTATGGTGAAATTCGGGTGGTTGGGGAACACGAAATGATATTGTCTCTCATATATACATATACACAGTAACATGATGTAGATCTCCGAGTGGTTGGGCATCCCTCAGTCGGCGTCTGAGTAAGCAATGAGATCAGAGGATGTAGATGTAACGCCGTGATTTTTCACCTTATTTTTTTTTATTTTTTAAAACATAATTTAACAGATTTAACAACGAAACTCTTGGTTTAATATTTACAAAATATCACCAACGTTACTTATTTGAAAACTATCAAATTCAACCAATTAAAATTCAAAGTATGCAAAACTGACACCAAAACACACACCAAAAATTAAGTGTAACAATAAAATGTTTTGTGTGTTTTCCAAGTTGAGATGATTGACAAAATTGATGAAATTTATTACTATTACACGAAATAAATTTATTTGACGCTAAAGACTTTAATAATTGGTTGTTGGGGTTGTCCTAAATTTCGATGCCATATGGAAGGACTCAATGAGACAAGTGCTTGAGGAGTGGAAGGATTAACCAGATAAAGTGGGATGTTACTGTCGCATCAGATTAGGTGGCGCTGTCTCCAGTAATCCTTGATAGTAAACCCAAATTCATCAAATTTAATAGAACATTTTTTTAGTGAACCAACAAACAGAAATATGATTTTTGATATTTTTGGGGGTGATAAGGACATTATCAACGTGTAAAGGACGATATGGATTGTGAATTTGAAAAGAGGCGTGTCTTGCCGTAATTACAGGCATTAAGGACCCATTAACAACTAAAATTGAATGAGAATGTCAAGTTTTTAGGTCAATATTTAATATACCTACATTGGCGTGCACGTGATCAGTCACCTGGGTGTCCATGAACCAATCGTTTGTGTAACGACATGGTGTGAAAAAGTCCGCGTAAGCTAGTGGGCTGATATAGGTCATTCCAAGTTCAATACCCATAACTATTTTGTGGCGTATGTTGGCTTGATTGATTTGTGACTAGTGCATGATGCTTGATCTATTGTTGGGCCGTATACCTTGGCTGATGAGAGGAACCCACTTGCTGTTGTAGTTGTTGAGGAAAGGAGCCCAACAACCCATGTTGAAGCCATGACATCAGCACATGCGGGGGCCGATTTTGGTCGATTTATTGTTGTCGGTCTAGTGAGGGATGAAGACTCAACCGTATGGCTGGCTTGAAGTGGTGGTGGGATTCGGTTGATGTCGACGTCACTGTTGTTGTTAGCGGTGATCTGGGCGGCGATTATTAGGTTGAGCCTTTGGTTACTGTGCAATAGACAGTGACGGTGAGGTCAACCGTATAGATATTGTGAAGTTCAATGTTAATTTGCATGCTTTTGGCATCCTTGTTGTCGCAGAAAAGTGATTTAAGGTTCTTTGAAACTCGATGAACGGTGTGCTTTAACGTAATGTTGAGCAGAGATTGAGAAAAAGAGCCATAGAGCCAAAATTTGACAATTTCGTCGAGTTTCTTTCATTCTGTATCCGTCGGTTTTGGTATAAAATCGTCTATGTGGTCGATCACATCAAACACACTACAATGTGCGGTGAAGAGATTCCCTCCAAGCATCATAGTTGAGTCGATCTAGATCGAGGATTAGAGGCACATAAGTTTTGACACTGATTATATTAAACGCTTTATGAGTGAGAAGGGCATCGGCGACTATTGATAGTGGGTTGGGGAGGCTGTTAGGGTTCAACCGTATGAGAAGAAAGGGTATTGGGAGCATAGTTACTAGGATCGCTTCCTCCCCTACGTTTTTCGTTCTAGATCACACAATCCAGAAACGGGACTAATTGCGATCAAATCGCCTCCTAGATCGCGACCCAATCACAAATCCACCAACCCTAATTGCTAGAATTGTGTTACAGGATGGAACGTGATTTCAATCTACTGAATTCGTCGACCCATCAAATTTCTGGAACGACGATGGCAAAATTGCAGATTAAAAAAAACAAACAAAACATCGGCAGGTGAAACATTGGTTCCAGAATTGGGGAACCCTAAAAAAAAGAATAATGATCGATACGTATGGGGAACCTAAAATCAATTACCTAATTCTATCACCATATTTCATATTCATGATTCTATTTATCACAACCTATTAGTAGTTCATCAGCCGAGAGAAATTGGAGTACGTACTCTTACATACATAATGTCAAGAGAAATCGATTGAACTCCAAAAGGGCTGATAAATTGGTGTTTATACATTCAAATATTCGTCTCCAATCAAGATTCTCTGAAAGTTACACATCCGGGCCACACAAGAAGTGGGATGTAAATCCTGAAAGTACTAACTTGGAAGAGTCAAGTACAAGAATTGAAGAAATGAAATGGGAAAATCTAGAAGATGTTAAGAGAGCAGCTGATGATGGGAATGAAAAAAGGCAAAGGAAAGAGTAAACTTAGGGATCTTTTGGTATTGAAGTTATTTTGTTTTGAACTTCGAAGTTATTTTAGCTTTATTTGGTATTGAAGTTATTTTGTTATTTTTGTATTGAACTTTTGAAGTATGAGTTGAAGTATTGATCTTTTGGTGTTTAGTATACTTTATATATTTATAGTATTATATATTTTAGTAATATATGATACATCGTACTACATTACATGGTACGCTGTTCCACGTACCGAAATAACGTTCAGGAGAAGACCACCCCCTCCCCCCTCGTACCGAATTTTTTAGATTACCGATCCTTGGTCCCGTTTTCATTCCACATACCGAAACAATCCCGTTACCGTGTAACCATGATTGGGAGGGAAGAAAGGAAGGTGAAATTTTTAAAAAGTGAGACTTGGGGGTGTTTGGATATGGAAAAAATAGGCTGCTTATTGCTTATTGCTTAATCTCACCGTAATAAGCAAATTTAAATGTTTGGATATGAGTCTTTAAAAATCAACTTATTGCGGTAGAAATATGCAAAATAAGCCGATTTTAATAAGCAAAGGGGAAAATGCTTATTGCTTATTGGTCATTTTACTCATATAACCTGTTTTGTTTGCCAAACATTTAAAATGCTTATTACTTATTACTTATTCCCACCTCAATAAGCTAATCCAAACGCATTTCAAAAGTGAGAAATGATTTTTTTTTATACTAAGTGAAGAATAAATTACAAGATATATACATACAAATAAGGCTTTGGGTAATGATATACTAAATAGTATTGGGCTAACTAAATATAATAATAACCCACCATAAGATAAACATAATACATTATTATATTATATTTAATAAAAAACTAAGTCATGAATAGTAAAGTTTTATGTTTTCATAATTTGGTCATAAAAGTTTTGTCTTATTTCTCGTTTTAGCCACAAATTTATTTGGTTATTTTATATTTTAGCCGCTACTTTTTTATATTGACAGATTTAGTCCCCAGACTTTCGTACATTACCAATTTCAATCCCTTTACTTTTAAAATGACACTTTCCACCTTTCGTAGAATGACACTTTTAACCCTTTTAATTTATGAAATATCACTTTTACTCCCTCAAATTTGAAAATGACCACCCCTTCAACTTTTGTATATTGTCATGTTTGTATGTTTGGTCCCTAGACTTTCATATATCGACAAGTTTAGTCCCTCTAGAAACCATGTGCACAAAATGATAAAATGATAGATAATATATAGTACTTTCATTTTATGTGACTTGACCATAGTAAGCAAAATCTTGCATCCGGGAGAAAACAATTTCTAGTTAACAATAAACACAATAAGCATGCTTTAAAAGGAAAAATAAGGTTATTGTAGATTGATGTCAAATTTATAGACGAGCATTTATAAAAGCAGTTTTGAAGATTCAAAAGTTCAAATTTAATCAATAACTTAAAATCAGTACTACTACTAAACATAACATATCATATACACGAAACACGGGTTGCATACAATTCCCAATAAATAGAAACTTTTTGCATGCAATACCTATAAATAGAAACAAAAAATTGAAAAGCTTAAACAATAAGAATGGGCTACAAATTAAGTTTAAAAAAATAAAAAACTATTGAAGGCCATTTTCTAATTAATGCATCTGGTTCACTGTGTATTGTGTATATATGTTGTTCGTAAGTGACAAAAAAATCATATGATAATTCGAAATTAAGCTCTTTCTCTAGCATTTTTTTTCATTATATATCCTAGCATTTTTTTAGTTTTTTCGTAGCAAACATAATAATTTATTTGCAATAAAATTATAAATATAGTATTCGCACCAATATTTTATTTAAATTATTTTATTGAAGTGGGGGGAAATTGCATGGGACAAGTTCCAAGAATTTTAAGTGGACAATGATGACATGATGTACAAGCTAAACCATCCAAATAACAAAACAAATATATACCACAAAAGTTTTACCATTTTTTCATAAATCATGTTTAAATTATAATAAAACAAAATGCGATCATAAAGAAATGATATTTATTATAACTAAAACCAAATAACTTCGTTTTGGTTACAAACAAGGGTATGGTGATAGATCAAAGCTCTTGTAAGATCATAGTATAATAATATATTTAAATAAAAAGAAGGATATATAGATGATGAACTAAATCGACATTATACTATGCAAGTGCTAGAACTAAATCCTCAAACTTTCATAACAAAACTATTCGATACTCCCGCTTACATATATGATATATCTAATCATAAAGATCTCATGTTGGAACCGCTAACTATTGCTAACTTCTAGAAAAGTAACCAAGAGAAAATCAAAACAAGATTGAGGATGATGGTGATGGTGATGATGATGATGATGGTTTGATGGATGGGCATGGAAGATTACTCTAAAAAACCAGTTTTCGTCAAAATGGCATTCCTCAATTTGCTGAGGTCTCTTCCTTTGAGAGTCCTCCCAACACCTTCACACATAGAAGAAGAAGTAATGTGACTTCTAGCTAGCTTTCTAGCAATGTATTCATGTGGTGGCACCATTTCACCATCATCATCATCATCATGGGCACCATGATTATGATAATCACCATCTTCATAGCATCCATCACTTGGACCTTTGCTTTTCTCCATGTAAATCTTTGACCAGTCGGGGATACCCATTGGAGCTGAGGATTGTTGCTGATGACGTGGCATCCTACCCTCATTGCACCTAGGTATCATTCTTGCACCATCGTGAGATGTCCATGCACATGATGATGATGATGATGATGATCTTTTTTTGATCTTATGGGGTTTGTTGACTTTTGTGTTTGACTCTTCTCTTCCCTTCATAACACTCCACACATCTTCTTCTTGAAAATCTTGATCCTCCATCGAACTCTTTCCATACCAATCTGCCATTGCCTTCAATCTTTAACAAAATTAAACACAACCAAATGAAATTAGCAACAAGCCCACTTCGAAATTTGTGTGCTTCTCAATAAAATGACCAAAAGATTTGTGCTTTGTGTGTGTTTTCAGTGTGTGTATGATGAAAGAAAAGACGAACAAAAGCAGGAATATACCTTGCTTCCCAGTGTCTTTTTCAATAAGCCCCCAAAGTTGAGAGCTTTTACAAAGTTTTTCTCAAATGGTAAAAGCACTCAACAGAAGAAGCCAATGAACCAAAAGGTTAGTAGAAGCATAGAAAGTGAAACTACCCTATTTTTTTCTGTGGTTTTGCAAAATTCCAAGAGGGCAAAAAAAGCTCTTCTTTCGAGAAACTGAAAAATGGGCTTTTGGGAAAACGAAATCAAAGAAGATGAGACAAAAAAGCACCTTTTAATTCTAACCCGTGTGATCAAGATAAGTTATAGGGTATGACTTCATATTTATACTTATTTTACAACAATTATAAAGATATTAAAATTTCATTTTTAAAGAGAAAAAAATGGTAAAGAATCTCAGTCACTCTTCACAAGAATGAATACATGATAGGAAACTGAAAGGTGTCAACTTTTTCTGAGTTCAAGAAAGTTCAAACACACAATTTATACATACATATGTATGTATAGAGAGAGAAGGAGAGGATAGAGAGGAAAAAGAAGCATCAAGATACCATTTTTTTTGCCTAACTATGGGGAAAAGGTATTGGGCGTAGTTAGAATTTTCCTTGAAATAGTTCTTGAAAAAAGAAGTCTAAAAAGCCCATAGATTTTGCTACCTTTTTCAGAAGAATGGAGAAAGAAGAAAATCACGAATCGTGAGATTTTTTGTTTGTAAACTTGGAAAGGAAAAACCTAAATTGGACATGTGTTTCTTGTTACCTAAATCTTTAGTCTTGATATATTACCGTAATTTAAAATTAAATAAACCATTATAAACAAACTAATTAAAAAAAAAAACTATTTTTTTAAATGGTCATCTAGTCCGGAATACAACATCCCACACTAGTTAAGATTATTTTGGAGTTGATGGTAGTTGGTAGAAGATGCGTTTGAAATCTCACACTCGTACATTCCGGACTAAAAGGTGTATTCTGTCTAGAATGTAGAGACATTCCATAGTAACGTTCCGACGTGTTAATATTAGGGTATTTATATTGCCATTGTTGCTACATAAACCAAATACAACTTTTAGATAATAAAAAATGAGTATGTATAAGTAGTTTTTTAGAGTACATGTTTCGAGTGGAGGACAATGAACGCGAATCCACAGATCTATGCAGTGTATTGTTTCGGACTAAACATGCTTTGGTGTAGATTTAAACAATGATATCGAGTTTTTTTGGTTGATTACGTTGGTTGCTTCGAAGTCTAAGTTACATACTAATCAAATACATCTATCTTTTCAATGTCCTGAATTAAACATAGTTATACAAATTCTTGAGGATAGTGATGCCAAATATTTTACAAAGGGGTGATGTTAGGTATAAATATAAAGTTGTTGATGATGTTGGTCCAACGTTTGATGTTGATGAATATCCAATTGATTAAGAAAAAGTAATGATGATAGTATATTTCACACGATGGTCTAGTAGAACAATTCCAAAGCTTTACTAAATTTGTTGGGGATGTGACTGAATCTAAAGAGGAGGAAATTGAGCTCAACAAGCTCGATAGGAAAAGTGCCCTTATTATTTTTCAAATTATGAAGAAACATAAAGCACTCATTGAGGGATGCCAGAACCCTTACCATTGCACGAATGACCAGATCAAAAATGTAAAGGTTTTATAGCCCCCAATCATTAGTCGTATGTGAAGTTGTCTCAATAGTTTAAATGAAAAGAAGAGCTTAAACTTAATTTAGGATTCAAATGTTTTATTGAAGACTTTCAAATTAGAGTGAGAAAATCTACAACATATAGGTTTGAAGCGGTTTGCCTTGTGAAAAATTGTAAATGGCGATTAAGGGATACAAAAGATAGAGATACTGATTCATTTCAAGTCCATAAACTATCGCAAAGCCATACATGTTTAAACAAATAACTTTGTCCCCATCATCTCCAAGCCAACAAGAAAGCGTTGGGTCACTTTATGAATGACAAATTAGCTAATAGTACGTGGATTATGATTCGGGGAAAGCAAATCCAACGAACTATACTTGGTGTATATATTTTGTATTAGCAAGCATGTAGTGCAAAAATGTATGTTCTAAATATGTTTAGAGGACCCCTACAGAAAGCTTTCAAATACTTCCTTTATATTGTTACAATTTAGAGAGGAGGAATCCAATGATCATTACATATATAAAGAAAGATGACAATTTTTTTTTGAATATATTTTCTCCGCTATCGTTTACGTAGTAATATTTCTTATGTATAATTTTTTTTGTACTTTTTATACATGTATCTTATCTAATTACTAATCTATTATATTATTGTGTAGGTTCGAGCGTTTCAAACTTGTTTGCATCCTATTATTATCATTGATGGAGCCCACCTAGAAGAAAAATGCCTTGGAACTATGTTCCTAGTAGTAGGCATGTACGATAATTACCAAATTCTTCCAATAGCATTTGACATTGAAAAAACAGCAAGAGGGGAATCATGGGCATGACTTTTACCGAGAATGAAAGAATGTATTGGGGATATGACCCATTTGGCTATCATATCTAATAGAGCTAATTCCATTGAATATACCATTCAAGCCATGTGCCCAAACACATATTACAAAATCTGTTGTTGATGTATATGTGAGCAAATATCAACAAATAAGACAACATATATTTTTTTTGGGAGGCATGCAAAGCTTACCGAGAGTCTAATTTAAAAAAAAAGTTTGGCTAGGCTACGTCGTGCTTTATCCAATGATTGACATACATGGATAGAAAAAATTGGTAACCATAAATGGGCAATTTCATGCTTCCCTGGTGTTCGTTATAAGTTCATGGCATCAAACAACATCGAGTCTATCACTACGTTATCAACAAACGCACGAAAACTACCACTAACAACGTTGATTGATTTTTTTTTTCGAGCAATAATATAGCAATGGTGGTGTCAACATCGTAATATAGTAAGTATTTAAATAAATTATATTAATTTGTAAATTATTGTGCATGACAATATGTTTGTATTCTTGTATGGCACAAAGTAAAAAACAAGTTACCGTTTATATTGAGAAAGTTACTCATAGGATAATTAATAAATCATCAAGTTTTCAGGTATACATAAGACTTTTGAAAACTTCGAACTAGCTGTGAACATGTTAGTAATGATTTTCATAGAAACTGTGGCAATCTTTATACGTCAATATTGGCATACTTCTAGCGTAGTTTTCAAGACACAAGATGAAGAAAATGTTCCTAGTCTATGTATGTCAATATTAAGAAGATTAATGTTTAAAGAAACTGAAGTCTCAAGTTAACTAAGGTAATAGTTTCCAAATGGTTTAAAAAAAAACAACTAGTTTATTCTGAAACAAGAACTAGTACATATATTATGCACCAGAGATTTCATAAGCTATGTTTAATAAGAAAACGCAGCAACAACATGCTTCTCTATAGGAAATAGACAATTCGTTGTATGTCAAGAACTAAAACAAATTTTCATGCATTGAAGATTTAAAGTATACGAGTGTAAATGCATTGAAGATTTAAAGCACTTACGTTTGTGTTGGGTCCTAGCCTTAGTATCTCATTTGGGTGATTTACTAAGGACTCAATCTATCAACTAACTTGAATTCGTTTTTCTCCCGTTTTGTAGATGTCAAAGTTCGACAACTATGGTCTTCCCAAATCCCGTGGAACAAGCATTCCACATGAAGATGGTATTCCACGATTCGATCGAGGAACAAGAAATCATGCTTCACTTCCTCCTCCTCCTCCAATTATTCTCCCTAACCCACAAGATTGTAAACTTGAAAAGTTCAAGATCACTCAAGCCTTTTTGGCAAGTAAACATAAAGAAGGAAAGTCCGTGTGTGCACACGTCCTAGGGATGAAGTCACACATTGATAGGTTAAGAATGTTGGGATCCGTTGTTTGTGAGGAAATGGCTGTTGATTGGGTTCTTCAGTCACTTCCCAACTCATATAGTGAGTTCGTAAGAGAGTACTATATGATGAACTACGACGTGACCCTTATAGATCTCACCTATATGCTTATTGCTGCTGAATCAGCAATGATTTGGTGCAATAGGAAAACAAAGTTGATTAGTGAATCTGCCTTCGAGACCTCTATGGATATAGACAATGGCAACAAAAGAAATTTTATGATAGAAAAGTTTGATCACAAGAGAAAGACAATGTCTGAAGTAGTTCCATGTCATGTTCCAAAAGAGTCAATTTGCTTTTATTGCCAAAAGAAAGGGAATTGGAGACAAAGCTGCCCCATTTACCTAAGATATCTAAGAGATGGGAGAGTCGAAACGTATGGCTCTAATTTAGGTAAAATCCATTGACTAACTCTTTTAAGCTTCATTCTAGATTTTGAATACATAATGTGATAATATTACAATTGATGTTTTGTAGGATCAAAGAAAAGAAAGGAAGCTTAAGGGAAGAAGTGAGCAGAATCTAACCGTGAAGGAATGGATTTCAATCACGTTTCTCGAAGATTAGATTCTTGAGCTACTACTTAGAGTTAGAATTAGAATGCTAAGAAAGATGTATTAGCATAAGTTTTTCAATGAGTTGCATTGTAAGGACAAATTTTTCCGCAATAAAATAAATTTTGATTTTAAATTTTATTTATTTATCCTTACAATGGCGTGTATGAAAAATTGATGTTAAAATGTTTATGTTATTAGCAATAATGGATTTGGTTCTTATTATGTTATGGAAAGTCGAGAATTTACCAAATAGGGAGAGTTTCTCATCGCCCAAGTTTCAATTGGACAGAAACTTGGAATCATGCAACGTGGATGCAAGATGAATGAGAAATTTCGTATTTGGAAATTAGACTAATTCATTGACAAAGTGTCAAGTGAAGGACAAGGAGATCGAGTACACAAAGTTGTGTGTTGATCAAAGTCCACCATAAGAGTAACGAGATATTCGTCATGATTTACTAAAGGTTTAGTAAATATGATTATACTTATAAGATTAAGTGTAATTCTGAATTGATTGAAAAAGTTTAAATCAATAGTAGAACGAATAACAAGAATCAAGTAGGCAGAGAGATAAAAGTTTCTCCATTCTAAGAAGAAGGGAGAGTACCTTTTATGCTTTATGATAGGTCTTAATGATTAAGAACCATATCTCAATTGATCCTCTAAGTGAGTCTTGGTACAATTGTATGTCCAAGAAGAGGAATCAAAGATTGAAGAAATGGTCAAATCAAGAAGTCAATCATACTTCGTTCCAAAACAAGTCTTAGAGTTAAGATTGTGACAATGAGTGAAAAGTATTAAGAAGGTTTAAAACATTCATTAAATGTGGTAAGTTGTGATGTCTTAGATAAGACAAAGACCAACTAGGACCAATTTATGAAGAGTTTTGATAAAAGCTACACTAACTCTTGAATATTTGTTTGTCAAGAAATGTTT
Organism: Lactuca serriola; assembly: GCF_051521515.1. Classification (NCBI taxonomy): domain Eukaryota; kingdom Viridiplantae; phylum Streptophyta; class Magnoliopsida; order Asterales; family Asteraceae; genus Lactuca; species Lactuca serriola. Next base: position 21,739,233 of record NC_136414.1, read on the forward strand.
TGACAATAGAATCTTATATGTCAAAGAGTCAGCGGGAGTCTTAATGGTCTTGAAAGGGTTCAAGAACAAATCAAATAAACCTTATCAATCATCACCAGCACACGAGTTGAGGTTTACAACCTATCGTGTTGACATTATTTTGTTTCTGTGCTATTCCAATTGAGTTAATTATGCATGTGAGTTCTATGAGTTCTCATTTTGAACGCATAAATGGCAAAGCACCTTAATCGATGAAAGGTACATTGATAGGAAAGGGTGAGCTGCTTAACTACTTGGAAGACATGGTGGGCAGCTGTGCTACCAAAAGGCAAGAAATCAAGATTAAGAAAGTTCGGTCCATATGAGTTTGAATTTGTGGTAAACTTTGGTTTTAACAAATTCACATGGATAGGAACACATACACCGCTCAAATCTAAGTGTCATAAGATTTCCTCCTTCATAGTGATTGTAAAATTGCATTCTCAAATTCGATTATGGTTACGGTATCCCTTTCCATAATTTGAATTGTGAGGTTTGGCAATTGTTTACACACACATATGAACTATCTAAGGCAAAGGTGTATAAGTTCAAGAAGCCTTGATAAAAGATTATCAAAGCACTAAGTATTAGAAACATGAACTTAAGAAATTCAATAAGTATTGTCTTTCTGGAAGTTAAGATGTTTATGAATACATGTCGAAGCTAGTGGGAGCATAAGTGTTATGTTTTATAATAATCATCATGATAGTGGGAGCATAAAAGTTATGATTGTATGATTATTAAGGAAAGTATTGCAAGGTTAGCAATATTAATTATAGAAAACAAGAATCATACTTTGCAAATAGGGGTGCAAACGAGCCGAGCCGAGCCCGAGCCTGGCCAGGCTCGGCTCGAGCTCGTTTAAGTTATGTGAGGCTCGAGCTCGAGCTCGGCTCGATTCGAGCTTTCTTTACTGAGCTCGGCTCAAGCTTGTAAAGAATTATACAAGCTCGGTTCGGGCTCGGGCTCGACTCATTTTTTATCTGACGTGCCTAAATAAGCTTAAGCCCGGCTCGAGCTCGTTAAGAAGCTCGTTTACTAATACCTTAAATCCATAATTCTACTAATATGTTTTTATTTTAATATATATAAATAATAATAAATTATATTATATAAAGGCTCGTTTAGGCTCGCGAGCCTAATCGAGCTTAATGACATAGGCTCGAGCTCGAGCTCGTTTAATAAACGAGCTTAATATTAAGCTCGAGCTCGGCTCGGGCTCGTTTAAAATCGATTTTGAGTCAAGCTTTTAACGATCCGATCCCGAGTAGCTCGCGAGTAACTTGGCTCGTTTGCACCCCTATTTGCAAAGTTGTAAGAGTTGAAAGGTTGTTTTGCTATAATTAAGGGAGAGAATATTATGCTTTATTTCAAATCTAAAGGATTAGGTTGTGGAATGTTAATAAACTTAGTCAAAGGTACATAGTGTGTTCTTAAAATTTCGATTATGATTACGACATTCCTCTTCACAATTCGAATTTTGAGAACATAGCAAATAAAACATTATGCGTCGTGTCCCATACGCTTCGGGTATAGGATCGATTGCAAATGCTTTAATGTTTGACCATTCTAAAATTTTCCAAATGTCTAGCGCATTTAGAGGAAAAAAGGACTAGAATCGGTTTTGACTAAAATAATTAAACAACTATCAAAGGACAATCCAAAGTTCGACGAGGATTGGTCGCTTGTGAGTAGTTGGAAGCATGGTATTGGATGGACCATATCGACATTATTATGAATAGAAAAGATTCTATTAAGAATGAGTTGTCATATGGAAATTATGGAAATGTTTCCATACCGGATGGACCATATTGACATCATTACGAATAGATAAGATTCTATTAAGAACGAGTTGTCATATGGAAAATATGGAAGCGTGTCCATATTGGGAATTGAATATTGAAAATCTATGTCTAGATTAGAAACTTTTATGCAAAAGGATGTTCAAAGGAATGTACTTTGAGTGAGAAACATCATATCTAAGGAATTGTCTTGTAACAATCTCCGATAGAGGACTTTGTAATATCATTGGCAATAGTCTTTGTGACTTTGGTGCAGTGACATTACGAAAGGATAGTTGCATAGAATGTTAGAATCTAGCATATTCTATAAGTATCAAGAATTTGATATTCTTTAACTTATGAAAAACGGATTTGGAGTTGTGAAATGAGAAGGATTGGAAATGTGTTCAATGTGATCTATTTCACAAAGTAAGAACCATAGGTAAACATCGTGTGCATGCTAGGAGCATGGGACAAGTGTTGGAATTCAAGTAAGAAGTTGATTACCCGAAACGACAAATAATGAGTAATCGATATGGTGATAAATAAAAGGTATTTTATTTATACTCAAAGGTTTGAGGCCATATGGGATTAGTATTATTCTTGTGTTTCACTTTACATGTTTTGACTTCCAGAATAATTGAGTTTATTAAGAATAATCGAATTTTTCAAAATGGCCACAGTCATTCATATGTTGGAAGTAGATATGAATGAAGACTGTCGTGAATTGGTGTGTGGATTGTCTAAAGAGCATTAGACATAAGCAAATGTTTGCTGCAACGTTCATGAGTGCTTATGAATATGATTTGAGCATTGGATTAAACCCACGCTCACTTGGATCACTCCATGAAATTGTATCACGAGTGATTAGTGAGACAATAACATCTTATATTCTTGAAACCGAGATGTGTGAGTTGTATCTTGCGAATCGGTTGCACATTGATAATATGTAAACGCACCAGTAACTTGGTGTTATAAAACATATTATTGTGTGTAATTTGGTTAGTGAGTGCAAGCAAGAATTGTATCAAAGTTTATCCGTTCCTTTTATCCAAAGTAGGATAAAAGCGATATCTTTGGGCCCCTCGATGATTTAGTGATGACAAACGTAAATGCTCGGCCGGGCTAGGGCTAATTTGATTTGTTCAATTAGTCTGTCGTCATAAATCAAAAATAGAGAAGTAGTACAAAGAGAATGATTTGAAATCATATCTCATATGATATCTAGAATGGAGGAATATATGATCCCTTGTCTAAGGACACGCGTATCTGATAGGATCAGAGTTGACAACGGCTTTGGAAAGCTACGATTGCAGATCAGGATCTGAAGTCATACGCATAATAGTTATTAGACTTATCCAAGTGGGAGACTGTTGGATTAGTGTCTAAGTCCATAACTATTTTGGTATGTACTTGACCCGATGGTGCATGGTCCTTTTGGGTTGCCTTCACCAAAGCAACTTGATAGGATGAATTATGGAGAGATAGGATTAAATATGATTTATTAATATATTATGGGAATAATATATTAAAGGAGAAATCATATTGTTTTATTAATATTAGTCAAGAATTAATTAGTAATTAGTTTTGTGACTAAAAGAGATTAATTAAACTTAAGGGACTGGAATTGTAATTATAAGATAATTGCAATTTGGGTCATGGATTGCCTTTTATTATAAGGTGGGCGAATTCTATGGGGGAAACCCATATGAAGTCGTCCAAGGCCTTGAGGAAAGGGCTCCATGGGTTGCTTAGGGCTTAAGTAACTAAATTAGGGTTTCCTTGTTAGATAACCCTAATTGCCTCACTATATATAGATCCCTTAAGGACCAAAAACGTGGCTAAGCATCTTGCTAGGGTTTTCACACGGTTTTGGCAGCCTCCATCCTCTCTCCTCTTCATCCTCTTGCTTATGGTGTTTGTGAACCATTAGAGGAGTGACAATTGTGACTCTAAGCCTTCCAAAGTCAATTCAAGGAGAAATTGGGATTGTTATTACTACATAACAATCAAGGTAACATCTTAAACCTAATTATATGTTAATATCGATTTCCATATGCTAGAATTAGGGTTTATAGTCTTGGATAAATTGCATGTACAATAGAGAAACCTAGATCCAAGCATTAGGGTTTGTATGAGCACATAGGATGTTCTTATGACCAAAACCCATCAAAGGTATCCACACCCCTTATAAGGAATGCTTAGTTCTCCTTCCCAGCCGATGTGGGATCAGATCTAACCCACTATAATGGGGTGTGAAAGTGGGTTAGATCTGATCCCACATCGGCTGGGAAGGAGAACTAAGCATTCCTTATAAGGGGTGTGGATACCTTCCCTATCACAACGCGTTTTAAAGCCGTGAGGGCAGGAGATCCCATAAGAACTCTGCAGTTAAGCGTGCTCGGTCGGGAGTAGTACCAGGATGGGTGACCCCCTGGGAAGACTGCTTGGTCACCAAGCAAAGGATTTTTGGGTTTATCTCTTAAACCCTAGCTTTGGCACCATGTTTCCTTAACTATATAAGGAACACCCTAGCCCTTGTTTTCCTCTAACCCTTCATTCTACAAGCCTTGGACGAAAAAATTGCTCCCCTATCCTCTATCTTATATTATCCTATTGTTATCTTGGGTGTGATTCCATTAGAGGCACGACACTTGTGGTGCTTGCTTCCAAGTGATCAACAAAGGAGAATTCTAGTTGTTTGCTATAACAACTAAAAGGTATGTAATTCTAAAACCCTCTCATCTAAATTTCGAAAATATCCTAGGGTTTCTACGGTTGTCTTTAATGTTCTTAGTTATAGGTTCGATAGAGAAAAAATAGATCCTATTTAGGTTGCATGCAAACTTAAGAGTTTTATTTTTGTTTATTTACCTAAATCCCATAACTCTTAAGTCTAATTGTCCGTGTTTCACATTTAAACTCTTACATTTTTGATCTTATATACTCCTTTATCCTACTTATTATCTTGTCCATGTTTTGTCATAAGATTTCGTACGATATATGATATTCATAAACTTGAAAGAGATTTTCTTGATTAGAAAAAGAAGAAGATGAGAATAACGGATTACAATACCAAATTCATAAGTTACTGAATTTTGTAAGAAGGCTAACACTCGAAAAAGGTGACAAATATTAGTCAGCATGTTGAAGGGTTATCGTGGAACTTTAGAGTAAACTTTGGAAAACCTAACACTCTTGATCAAGAGTTGAGGAAAGATAGAAATATTAAGAAGACATGTGAGAGTAGGGGCAAAGAGAAAGAAGGCTAAACAATAAAAGAATAAATAAAAATGACTTTTGGGAAAAAAAAGCGATTTTGACAAAAAAAAGCAATGTTAAGGGAAAAAAGCAATAGTTTTGATGTACACTCAAAGATAAAAGAATACGGTACTTGTTTCGAATCTTTAAGGGTTTTTGGCACTGTAGCACAACAAAGTTTGACGAATTTACACATTTGGTCACTCAAGTTTTTTTATGCACAATAGATCCTTAAACTTACAAAATACATGTCAATTACACCATTTTTAACCAGGCAACCTGATGAATCGGTTACTTCTTGACCTGTTAATTAAAATATAACAGAAAAACAATTTCGTATTATTTCACATCAGAAATACTCATACTTGTATTGTCATTCTTCCCTCCACATCACTTTCCTCCTCTTGTATTTTCATTCTTTCCTCCACGTCATTCTCCTCCTCTTGTATTGTCATTCTTCCCTCCACGTCACTCTCCTCCTCTTTTCCAGTGAAATTTTTCTTGGATGCACCGAGTACGATCCCCAAAGGGAGCTCAAAGCCCTCATCAGACGAATTCAAAACTAAAGGAAAAGATTAATCAAGACCAAAATTTGGCTCTCCAAGAATGACCCAGTTGGAAGCTTGGTTTGTTTGGCCATGTATTCGATGAATACATGATTTAGATTTTCATAAGTGTTGATAAGCAACGCTGATGAGGTCTTCAGTTCATCCAACGTGGTTTCTGACTAGGTCCAGCTGAACCATCACCACCTCTTGGTCCATGGGGTCTCATCCTATTTGATGGTCCAGTGTGTCCATCTGGTTTCGCGTGATCAACGGCTGGCCGAATCTGTCTTTAAGATCTGAAAAAGTCACAAACATTTATTTAGGCATCACGTTTTTGAAAATAATCGTCAATTTTGTGAAATTCTATTTTTCTGTGCCTAAATCCATCAAATGCTTGATAATTTGACGATAATCGTGAAGCCCTAAATGATGCATTTCGTGGACTTCTTATGCAACAAAGATGAATACAACGGCCTGGGTTATGACGTTTTCCAGCGACAAAGATGGAGTAGAGAAAGATGGCAGAATTATGAGAGCCATAACACCGACGCTTCAACTTTCAATGTCGAATCTGAAGTTGACGATGCATAACACATCGCCATTTGTTGAAAGGAGGGGAAGTGACGGGAATGGAGACGACATGAAGCAAATGGTAACGACGGTGAGCGACGTACACCACCTTGTCTAAATGGTGATTAGGGCTAAGCCCCATCCATTGAGATACACATGCTTCTATCATTTTGTGTGTAAGGTTTTGGGGAATTTGAAATATAGACAGTGGAGGTGTATTGATTGTAATGTTAAGTTGATTTTTCAAGGTTTTGCTAATGTGATTTACCCATAGTTTGTCGCCGGAGTTTAGGTCGGAAAAGGGGTTTACCAAAGCCATCTGAAACCCCCAAATGGTTCAAATGATTCAAATGTTCTAGCATAATAATTTTGACTTTAAATGATGAATAATGTTGAATACTTTTATCACACGACATTAACTTGAATCTATTTTGCTAAGTAGGATGCCAAGTAACCGAAGTTAACCTGGAAACAAGTTAGTTTGGAGGTCAAACCCCTATGTTAACAAGTGAAATTCAACTTTAAAGATCTATTGCACATAAAAAACTTGAGTGACTAAGTATGTAAATTCGTCAAGCTTTGTTGTGCTAGAGTGCCAAAAACCTAATTTTTTTAATAGAACACACATAAAACAAAGATCTAAAAACAGGAAAACACTAAAAAAATATGAATAAAAACGAAGATGTAAAAAAATTAGATTTCTAAAAATAATATGCAAAAGAAGTATAAAATTTATTTCAAAAAGTTAAGTTTTAGAATAAATTAAAAAAAATTAAAAGAAGGTTGGAGAATTTTTGTGAAAATGTTTGAATCAAATTCATTAAAAAAATGAAAATTGGACTACAATTATAAAAATAATAGAAAAAATCTGAAGGGGCGGGTATAGTCTCGAGACGGGCTAGCCCACACATGGACTGTGGCTCATACAAAAAACTAGTATTTGAGTTCATGTTTTTCCGCGAGTTTTTACGTGTTTTTGTTGCGTATTATTAAATTATAAGAGGGAAAACGATATAGTACGGGGACGGTGGGTAAACACGAAAGTTTAGAAAACGAATGGGTAAAAATGATAATTTACAAAGTTGAATGCGGAGAGGTAAAAATGATATTTTAAAAATTAAAGGGGTTGAAAATATTATTTTACAAAATGGAGGATGCAAGTGACTTATCATTCAAATATAAAAGATTAAAGTTGCAACTTAGCTTTGAGTAGCTGTACATCATGCTTTGAGAGTGGTGCTATTAGCTACAGTACCACTCTTTCACAAAGGAAGGTTTGGTTTTTGTATATATTTATTTATAACGTGGGGAAAAATTATCAAACCTTGATCTTCTTCATGCCCGAGCTACAATCAAACTAGTAGGCTATGAACTTTATGCGTTTAAAAACGGAATACTATATTTATAAACAATAAAACATAAATATTAAAAAAATTGTTAATGACTTTGCAAATTGCAAGAGTTATATAATGTGTATATGTAATTTTATAAATCTAATGATTTCCCTTAATATTTTATTATAAAAAATAGTTTAGAATTTTCGTTATTCTTTAAAATAGCCACAATTTTTATAATGTGCACTACAAATGGTGGCTATTTCAAGGGATATTTGTTACCTTGTAATAGATACCATTTATAATTTTATAAATCTATTAATTTTTTAGAATTTTCAAATTAAACACTATTTCTAAAATGGCATTTTCAATTTTTAATAAATATATTGTGAGATCTATAATTAAGATAGATTAATAGAAAATACAAAGAACAATTACAAAGGTTTTTACTAAGAATGTTCTCACCAAGAGAAAAAACACAAAGCTAGGGTTTGTGAATTAGTAAATTACATGAACCCTGAATACATGTTTTTATAGTTAAAGTTAGGTGATGTCAACCCTTACTAACCAGAGATTTCACATAATCTAAGTAAATACAGAAAATATCCAATATCCCTAAGATATCGGATCTGCTAACTAACTATTTATGTGTACATCTACAAAACATCATCACAGTGACATTGGTTGTGTCGGTTAACTCTTCATACTGGCGCTGGTGAGACGCTGACACTGATGGAAGTCATCATGACTTGGTTTTGCTTCATCATATTCTAAGGTTCGACCTTACAATCTCCCCCAATCTGATTATATCAAAACCCTTACTCTTATTCATAGGCTCGATTGTAGAACTCGTCGACTTCATCTCGTATTTTAGGCTTGATCCAACTATAATCAGGAATCCCCATATCTTCCTTTCTCTTGTTTAGCTCTAGTGAGATCAAGAAATAATAATTGTCTTCGAGTTCTTTGTGTCCCATACACTCGAGCCTTAGATGAAACAAATGCTTAGTGGGTGCCTTGGCAAGATCATCTAAGCACTGGAAAAACATTTGATGTGATTCATCCATGTATAAAATGTCATGCTTGGGTTTGTGAATGAACAAGAGTTGAACTAGATCAATACCCATTGGCAAAGAGTTGTCAATCACATTAGTTCCATAAGGAAGAAGGAATTTGACTATGTAAGAAGTTATTTCCTGGGCACCGACGCAGACAGCGAGGACGAGGAAGGTTTAGTAGGAGTCTTTGGAACTAAGTCAAGAATATTCATCTTCGTGATAAGTTTCTCTAGTACAAGTCTCAGCTCCTCAACATATTTTCCTTTCTACAACCATTCTCTGTACCAGGCTTTCACAAATTCCTAGGCAAGCAATACTTAAGTGTATTAGCCTACAACTTGAACCTTATCTCCACGCCTTGTGAGATGCACTGTAAGCACTTTTTCATCTTTTGGTTTAGTGCATCTCACTTTGGTGATTGGGCCAAAGTGTTTTCTCCTTGTAAGCATATTTCTAAACCTGGTCCGCTCAAGTTTAGTAATTACACTTTCTTGAATGACTTTATCCTTTTTCATCAGTTCGTTGAACCTGTTTAGGTGCTCAATCTGGTCAATCATCGTCCAGTCGCAATAAAGCTTTCCTAGATCTTCTTCGAGTCTTTCCTGACAATTTTTAGATTTGTAGACTGGATGTTATGTTGCCTAGAAAACTCCCTAGCCTCTTGAATAGGCACACCCCGTACCTTTGCCATTTCAGCCACTATATGACCTTTGAATTTCTTTAAAAGGACCAACGTCAGGAGAAACTTTGGCCTTTTGTTTATTGCTCAGTGAAGCATCTTCATCGGACTCAATGTCACTTGGCTCCCCTTGTGGGATTTGATCACCCTCATGAGGGGATTCGATCTAATTCATCATACCTCCTGTGATATTGAAATCCGATGGATTTTAGTTATATAGTTTCGAAGAGGTGAAAGAATGGACCCAATATTCAACGGGTTCATCATCATACCCAATACCAATATATTAAAGGATCAACACGAACCACCGGGGATAAGGAACATAAGTGGGTCGCTTAATTCCTCTGATCACTTTGGCAAATTGGTCAAAAATAAGCTAAGCGAAATCCAAGGGCTTATTTATGATGACAGAGAAAAGAATACATTGCTCAAACTTGTTCATCTCATCCGAGTTGTGTATCTTGTGAGTGAGGCACTTTCCAAGGACACTTGTGAGAAACTTCCAGGTAGGTGGAAGACACTGACGAATAGCATAGACATTTCGATCATGATTCCCTTGTTTCATTAGGCCATACCCTAATTTGGTAAGAACAACGTGAAATTCCTCGTTAGTGGAAAGGTCAGAGTACTCGTCTCGGATTGGAAGACGTAAGGCTCTTCAAACATCAGTCGCAATCATCAAAATAACATGTTGGCCATCTCCTGTTGTACCAATAATCATTCCGGGGTCATAGTAGGTAGAGGTATAGTAGAACTCACAGACGTGTTGTGGGAGAAAATAACTAGCAAGATCAACGAGAGCACAACAGAGTGGGCACGCGGCAAGATAGGACACAGAGTCTTTAAATCCATTGTCCTTGAATTTTTCAAGAATTACAGTAGTGAAGGCCACATTTTTAGACAGGATGACGATGGGAGAGTCTGGAGTGCTAAATGCCTTGATAGCATTTGGGATTAGTTCATAAGTGTATCGAGTAGCAGGAGGTGCCATGGAGTTTGCGATTAGGGTTCTTGAGAGTAGAAACAAACGAGAATTTTTGAAGGTAATATGAGAGTATAAAGTGTTTGTGTTGTTGTTGATTTGCATTTACACTCCAAATAGCGCCGTTGTAATGTCCCCAAACTCAAAACCAATTTTTTTTTATATATTAAATAAACCATCAACCAAACATATTCGTCAAAACCGTAAGGTACTTAGAGAGTATCCATAAACATCCCAAAAGTACATCAGAGTTAATAAAGCGGAAAATCATGGTGTGTGCAATGAGATCATCCCGAGCTCTTCCACTTCGAATCGGAAGTACCTGAAACATAAACTGAAAACCGTAAGCACAAAGCTTAGTGAGTTCCCTAAAATATCGCATACCATACATATATGTCATCCCAAGGCTGTACCAATTCTATTTCACCACTGAGTCTATTTCAACTCATATGTCAGCACAAGGTTGTACCGGGTCTATTTCACCCCACATATATATAGCAAACAGGCACACGTGCATATAACGCGTACAACATGAGTCACAATGACTACAATCACATACAATCCCTAGTATCCTACAATATAGTGAGCAAACTCACCTCGCACAGTTGAAAAATCAACACGCCCTTAAAATTCCATAAATGGTGCTAAACGCCACCTAGATAATCACACAAGGAAAAACCTTAATCTACCTGTTAGGACATTAATAGCCGAAAAAAAATCCACAAGTCAAAAGTCAACGCTCACGGTCAACGATAAAAGTCAACAGTCAATGTTGACTCCAGCCGACCGCCACGACATGGTATTCCTTGGCCACGTTATGGCCCGCATACGACCAAACGGTCGGGAATATCTCAACCGCCACGCCGTGGTGACCTAGGATCACCGATCACGACGTGGTAGCTGGGGGTTCCAACAACTTAATGCATTCAACTGTTTTCTTCAATTCCAAGAGCTCCAAAGCTTAGATCTAGTCCAAAATGTGATCTAAAAGGACAAAGTTTCTAACTTTATCCGTTAGGACCACCTAAAAGGTCCAAAACCCAAATCCCTAAGTCCCCAAAGGCTTAACAATGCAACATCTTAACTAATAAGCACTTATTCCATCAAGTCCGAAGTTCATCCTTTCCAGAAGTGATTCTAGCACCAAAACTAACCTAAAAGTTGGTGTTTTATAGAAATGCATGTCCAATGCATGTCTTGAACCCATACTAGGTCAAAATGAGCATTTATGACCTAAATCTCATGCATGGATTGAAAACCCAACCAAACACCATATCCAAGGAACAAATTACACCAAATTCCACTGAGATTCATAAAGTTGCAAACTTTAAGATATCTCACCATCCAAACAAGAAAAAACGAGAAGTTAGTGGGACAAAAGCATGATCTAGCAACCTAGATTGATAAAAATTGTCTTAGACACTTACAAAGGTCTAGAAGAGTGCTAAGACGAAGAATGGAGACATGCTTGCTTGATCTTTGCTTCCTTTTTCCTCATTCTTCCATCTTTAGCTTCAAGGAACACCAAAACTAGCTTAATAATGGAGGAAGGTGATTAGGGTATTCTTTAAGGATTAAGGGGGATGATGGACGTTGAGGATGAGCAAACCCTAGCCTCCTCATTCCTTTAAATTGGGAGCAAACACAAAAAAAGGATTTTCACGTCAGACATCCACCACGCCGTAGCTAATACTGCCACGTCGTGGTGACTTAAATGAAACAAGCGAACCCTTCTCACCTCGCCACGTTGTCATGTTGCCTCAACCATGCCATGGCAATCCTCAAAATGATAACTGAAATATGAATAATGTACCTCAAGATTCGAGAGTTACAACCGTCGAAAAGTAATCATTAGGAGAGGGAAATATCCTCCCCAAATCTCACAGTTCCCAAATGAGGGTTCTTATCCCCAAATTCAAAAAGTTGCCGTTTGAGAGTACCTACTATGTCAATGGTAATCTTACAAAACATGCTTTCATTGTGTAAATATCTCCAACGACAAAACAATAGGGTGAGTATCAGCGTCAGTTAAGTGCAACGAAATAGTAGGTGGGATTTTGGTTTATCACTTATTGTGTTGTTGCAATAGATATCATTTACACACTGTTATGAAGTCTCATCAACGTATGGTTTGATATGTTGAATCATTTACTACTTTTATTAGAAGAGTAAGTGGGTGAGATAGGTATGATGCATGTAATATATTTCGATACGAAATATACCCATCGATATAGAGTGTCGACATTTCATCAGTCTATTGCTTATACAGTGAGTCATCAAAATCTTGTTATAAGATTGTAGGGTAAGAGTGGGTTGGTACATGTAATATATCACGGTACATGACATACCTATCGACAGAGAGTGTGGACATTTCATCAGTGTATGGCTTATACAGTGAGTCATCAAAATCTTGTTAGAATAATTGTAGGGTAAGAGTGGGTTGGTGTGTGTAATATATCATGGTACATGATATACCCATCGAAAAGAAATTTCAAACTTTTATCAGTGTATGGTATCATATAGTGAATCATTAGTTTTTATAATAGAAGATTTGTGGTATAAGAGAAATTCTTCGATGTCTCATACACTATGGTTAAACAGTTTGAATCATAAACATAAAATTTCTAACTTATCAGCAAGGGGTTGTTCAACTTCCAGTGTCATTGAGTTAAGTAAATGAGAAAGAATGTTAGGATATAGGGATGTTTCAGTGAATCACGATAATAATGAGACAAATCTTTAACATAAAACAAATGGACTTGTATCCCTGATTGGCATAAATCAAAGACATTGACAATCGTGTAACTAAGAAGTGTTAATAAAATATCCAAAACAAGAAATAGTCTAAGACAAATAAAAGATAAGTTATGATATTCATTCCAGAGAAAGCATTCCAAGATCTGCAGTGAGCTTTAACATAGATTGTTCGTCTAATGGCTTGGTAAGGATGTCGACGAGTTGTTCAGTAGTTGGAATGTATAGTTTCCTGATCTTTCCTTTTTGAACATTGTCCCTAATGAACTGATTCCAGATCTGATGTGCTTAGTCTTCAAGTATTGCAATGGGTTTTAGGTTATCTGGAGAATATGTGCACACCACCTTCTAGCAACAACATATTCGACTTTAGCAGTTGAACATGCCACTAACGTTTGCTTCTTTCTTGACTAGCTAATCAACCTGTTCCTGAGAAGTTGGGAACCACCAACTAATTCGAATGGGGAGTCACTAGAATACCAAAGTCCTAGACTTGGAGAATTCTTCAAGTATCTAAAGATATGCTTGATATCTTGAAGGTGTGACTCATGTGGATTATCTTGGTAGTGAGCACACATGCAGGTGCCAAACATTTATATGGGCAACTCACTATAAGGTAGATATGGGAGCCAATCATTCCTCGGTACATAGTTTCATTTACATCAGTTCCTTCCGCATTAGCATGTATCTTCACGGAAGGGTACATGGGAGTTTTGGACGGTTTATAGTCAGTGAATGAAAATTTCTTCAACATATCTTGCACATATTTGCTTTGATAGATGAAAATGCCCTCTGTAAGTTGTTTGACCTGTAAACCAATGAAGAAAGTTAACTCACCCATAATGCTCATCCTGAACTTGTGTGCCATGAATCCAATGGATTCTTTGCTTAAGGCATCATTAGAGGATCCAAAAATGATGTCGTCTACATATACTTGTGCAAGACTGATATGAGACCCTAACTACTTGATGAATAGGGTATTATCAGTTGCACCTCGTTGGTATCCCTTCTGAATAAGATAATTCACCAGTGTATCATACCAAGACCCAGGAGCTTGTTTCAGTCCATAAACTGCTTTTTCTAGTGTATACACATGATTAGGAAAATTTTCACTTTTGAAACCAGGGGTTTCTTAGGAAATACTTCTTCATGGAGATCATCGTGCATAAATGTAGTCATGACTTCCATTTGATACACTGTGAAATTCATATACGATGCATATACAAGAAAGAAACAGATTGCTTTGAGTCTGGCCATAAGGGAAAATCTTTCATCATAGTCTAGTCCTTCCAATTGAGTAAACCCCTGAGCCACCAAATGTGCCTTATTCCTTTTAACGACTCTGTCTTCATCCATCTTTTTGTGAAACACCCAGGGTGTGCCAATGAATGTTTTTTTCCCAGGACGAGAAACAAGAGTCCATATTTCATGTTGTTCAAACTTGTTTAATTCATATGGCATTTCCTCAATCCAATCAACATATTTGAGTGCTTAATTTACCTTCTTAGGCTCAATTGGTGAGACAAAGTTGATAAATAAGCAAAAGTTGCTTTTTTGCTTACACCGTCTGATATGTTTCCAATGATTTGGTCAACGGGGTGATTGGGAACAATATGTAGATTAATCATCAATGAAACAACTCCACTTGAATCCCTAGGAAGTTCTTCAGTGTCACCTTCAACATGAGGAACATTGACACTTATTTCTTCAGCATCACTTTCTTTGATTGGGACAATATCTTTAGAAGGATCAGATAATGATGGAGGGATATCAACATCAAATGAGATAACTAGTTCAGTGAGCTCTTAGTCTTCAGTTAGATAGTGTGTGAGCGCTTCTGAATAGACATTGGATAATCAATCAGGTGATCTGAATAAGTGTCATCATCAAGAATGACGTGAATTGATTTTTCATTGGTATGGGAATTGATGTTGAACACCTAGTAAGCTCTATACTCTTTCGAATATCCAAAAAATAAACATTCATCAGTTTTTTCTTCAAACTTCGAACGCTGATCCTTTCGATTTAAGATATATTATACACACCCAAAAACATGGAAATAAGACATATATGACTTTCTCCCCTTTAGCATATCATAGGAAGTTTTCCCATGACACTTAACGATTATCGATCGCTTTTGAGTGTAACATGTTGTGTTGATTGCTTCTGCCCAAAAGGAGAGTGGTAGACCAATTTCTACCACCATGGTGTGACTAGATTCTATCAGCGTCTGATTACATCTTTTAGCGACTCCATTTTGTTGTGGATTTTGGACATTCGAGAAATTTTCAGTAATGCCCTTATCATCATAGAATTCCTACAACATGGAGTTTCTAAACTCGGTACCATGATCACTTCAGAGCTGCCTTATCTTTTGATCATACAATACTTCATTCCTTTTAAAAAACGAGATGATTTCATCAGTGGCATGAATCTTTTTTTGAAGAAACAACACCCAAGTAAATCTCGAGAACTCGTCAACAATCACCAGTGTGAACTTTTTTCCTGACTTAGACTTGATTGGAACTAGGCTAAACAGATCCATGTGAAGAAGCTAAAACGCAATGGCGAAGCTTCACCTTTTGATGGGGGGGGGGACGAAACTATAATATGTATAAAAATTGGAGAACAATGGGATCCAAAGCCCAAATTTTATAGTATTAGGTCTAATTTGTATAAAATTTAATAGGTATAGACTACTTATAACAAAAAAAACAGGGGGCCACAACCCCTTCTGGCCCTAAAGAAGCTCCTCCCCTGATAAAATGGTAAGTGATAGAAAAACATGACCTTGGCTTAAATAGGGACTTGGTTTGTTTTCCTTTCACACACGCTGAGCAAAGCTTGTCCTTGTGAAACCTCATCTTAGGCATTCCTCTAATAAGCTCATCACTAGAAATTTTTGATAAAGCTTTTAAAATTCATATGTGATAGCTTCTTGCGCCACAACCAGTTCAAGTGGGTTTGGGATCGAGAAGAAAATTAATGTATGAGAGTTGAATCAGCCGAGAACATATTGAACACATAGATGGTATACACATAGATGGTATTGGTAGTGAGTACAATTGATTTCTTCGAATCATTGATTTCCCCTTCCTTATTGTTGAAGTGAACCTCATATTTAGCGTCATAAAGTTGACTGATTAAGATGAGGTTATGTCTGAATCCCTTGATGTATGATACACTCTTAAATTCCATAATCTTAAATTTTTTTGTTCCAAATCCTTTAGTTTTCCCATTTCTTTCGTCTCTGTAAGTCGCCACAGGGCCATCCTTTTTAACAAAATCATCCAGGAGAGACTTAAATCACATCATATGCCTGGAGCACCCACTATCAAGATACCAAACATGCTCTTGACCCTAAAGTGCTAAGAAAACAAATTAGAATGCACTGACCCATTTTTCAATAGGTCTTTTCACTAAGGATTTAGCATTAAAAAATTTATAACAATCAACAGGGAGACAATTCAAAGAATTAGTTTTTTAAGTCATTTAATATTTCCTATATGAACATTGTCAACTCTTTTAGTGTTTTCTCCAAATGTATAGTCGCTGATTTCATAAGATGTATCTCCACATCGATATCAATTTTGTATACCATAATTTTTATTTTTATTACATGTGTTGGTATTTTTCAAAAATTTAGGTTTCCAGGGTGTTGAAATTTTTTCATGTATCTTGTGAACTTTTGAAAAGGCTTTAGAAGCGAAATATCTATCAGCGTGACAGGATGTGGAAATAGATAACCAGCAAATTGATGTACACAAAGAATCATTAGTATCAGAAGAGATAGATTTGTCAGTGTCACGGTTGCTAACAGTATAATTTAGAGATACACTAAGTATTTAGTGTGTGGAGTGAAATTCACCATTTGATATAGGAAATTTAAGATACACGTCAGTTTTGACAACCCGGAAAACACATCACTAACTGCCGTTAGATTCTAACGTTGTCAGCAACATGTAAATAGGACAACCATGTAACTATTCAACTTATATAAATAGATATATTCGATATCGTCCTTAATTACGTCAGCATTTAGGCTCAAAATTTAGTGCACGAAAAATCATGTGACCTTGAGAGTAGCTTTACATTTTAAGAATATACACGTTGCTGCAATTACAAAAATATAAACTTCGTAAAAATCCGAATTAGTGTGGAGGAGATATGATTTTTATGGTAAATAAAAATCTACCGCATATGAAAAGTTACAAAGTCGAAAACTACAAGGAGAACGGTTGATTTTTGGCAGAAGTCACCAAAAGAAGAAACGTAGTACTACTCAAAGTAGCAATTTTGAGACAAAGAACATCTAAACCGGAACCCATAAGAGAAAGATTTTTATAAACTCATAACGGTTATAAAATATAGGCTAAAAATGAAAGTCAGAATTAGCCGAAACGACCAAAAGGAAAGTTGTAGTGTATGTCAAGACCAACATGGATATATAAGAGTCATTGAAAATGGAGCTCGTATGAGAGAGTTACACATTTTTGACATTTGATTTTTACTGTCACGCACACTCGCGCGCAGTGTGCGGCGTGCACCTGACACATAGATCCATCAGGATACGGATTATATATATATATATATATATATATATATATATAGATCTATACGGGGTTGACACGTCCACCTATGGTTTATAGCTATAACTTGACGGGAAGTCGAATCAGGCATAACTTTCTAAACACCGACGACGTTTGATGAAGCGTCGGGATTCTGGGCGGATGAAAACAACAATCATAGCTCGATTATAGGAACTTTTCATAACATTGTAAAACTAATCTATCTAAAAAATACTACTAGGGAATAAACTTAATAAACTAGCAATATAATACAACTCAAATGTACGAGTCTAGGGAAAACTACAACGCTGACATAAAAATCCCTACAAAACTTTTTAAAGTATCCAAAAACTGTTAACTCTCCAACATTATTTTGAAATTTCAAACCACATGTATTCTTAGGAGAATGAGTATGGAAGGAGATGGGAAAGATCTCGGTGATGGAGCAGGAGGCCTATGTGTTTTAGTATGGTACTTTGCTTTCGTATCGCTTATGTACCTTGAACACCTATGTAACCTAATTTACCTAATGAATAAAAAGTAATGTTTGCATAATATTTGTGTACTATCCAATGTGACTTTGTATCTATGATCCAAAATCCTAACATCTCACAACCCGACGTTTCCACCGCCGACTGGGGGTGTAACATCAGTGGTAGGAGTTAGATATTCAAAAGCAAGATCTCTAATAGTTGGATCCAAGGCAATATAGAAAGTAGTACATACAGTGAGGCCATCAGGGTTTGTTATGCAATGTTTATCTATGCGAGTTTGATTTATGTATGTATTACTAACAAACCTAGATTTAAAGTTGTATTCAAGATCACTAAGTGTAGAAAAATTTGGTTCAGTTTCAATCTGTTTATAAATTTCTTCAGCCTCATATATTATCCATCAAGGATTTTCTTACACTAACCAGCTCTCTGACCATCAATTATTTTGTTTAGCTTAGGATACGAGTGTGCCCAATTATTAACTATACCTTGTAATTTATTTGCATGCAATTCAATGTTATCCTATTTAGTGTGAAGATCAATATTTGTAAGAGATAGATTCGAAACATTGATGTTTGTAAGGGAAAGTGTTTTCTCAGTGGCTTTCCATTTATTTGTCAGTGTTTCAATTTCAACCCAAAGTGAGTGCTTTTCGTGGTTAACATTAAAGAGTTGAAGATAAAAATAATCAAACATCATGCATTTTTCATTATCATAATAGTTGACAAATTTTTTTACCTGATATAAAGATGATGAGTCGCATTCTAGCATCTTTGAGTCTTTAGCAGCTTTAGCAAGGTCAGCTTCAAACGAACTCGAGTCGTAGCTACTTTCATCAATGATAAATGAATCAGTGTGTTCCATTAAGCACTTATCCTTTCCTTCATCTTCATCGGATGATTCTTCATCATCCACCCATTTTCCACTTCTTCTACCAAAACTTTTACATCAATGTTCTGCCTCTTCTGAGAGGCTAACAACTTCTTATACGTCACCTCGTAATCTTTATTCATGTTTACCTTCTTTGACTTGCAATCCTTAGCGAAGTGACCAGTGTCTCCACAGTTGAAGCACTTTGGTCCTTCCTTCTTCTCAACAACTATCTTATTACCAACGTCGTAGCCTTTAGACGCTGATGGGTGAAATTTTGGCGGAAACCTTCTGGATCTATATGGTTTCTTGTCACTTCGGCTAATGTAGAATTTTATGATCAAAGCTTCATCTTCAGATTCACCAGAAAAGTTGTTGTCAGCATTAGGGAGTTAAGTCTTTGAGTAGAGGGACACATATATGTCCTTTTTTGTGTCTCGTATAATTTCTTTATGTAAGATCTTCATTTCTTCATGATTACGAAGATTGCCACACAACAAAGACATATCCATGGTTGCGATCTTCTCACTGTTCTTTAGAACATTGATGTTCCTAGCTATCATTCAACAAATCAAGAAACTTGAGAACCAAGGAGTGTCTAATTTTGTTCATGTTGAGACGACGCATATCGTTCACCAAGCAATTAAAATGATTGAAAGCTTGATTAGGAGATTCATTTTTCTACTAGAAAAAGTGCTCTTACCGTCTATTTAGTATGTTCTTGTTGACAACCTTAACTTCATCAGTTCCTTTATACACTACTGTCAGTGTATCCTTCATCTCCTTGGTAAATCTACAATTTTGATCAAAATGGTAGATGTCATAGGGAAGAGTGTTTCCTATGGCAGCATGAGCTTTTACGTCAAGAGCAACGAGACGCTTCTCGTCTTTAGTGAACTCATGAGCAGGTTTTTCGACCTCGTTACCATGGTTTCAAGGACCATCATGGCTTTTGACTTCCACATGGCGAAATTCTTCTCATCGAACTATGGTTTTTGTGACTAGAAGTGTTTTAGAGTAAATGGATGAAGAAGAATACATTGTTAATCGATATCAGTGAACCTCTCTGATACTAGTTGTGAGATCCCCGATCGATATTAGTTAACATAAAATACAAAGAGCAAAGGATTTATCACAAAGGTTTTCACTAAGAATGTTATCACCAAGAAAACAGGCACAAAACTTGGGTTCGTGAATTAGTAAATTACACGAACCATGAATACATGATTTTATAGTAAAATCTAGGTGGTGTCAATCCCTACAAATTAGGGATTTCATCTAAACTAAGTAAACACAGCGAATAGCCGATATCCCTAAGATATTAGATCTGATAAGTAACTATTTATGTGTCCATCTACAAAACGTCATCATGCTGACACTAGCTATGTTAGTTAAGTCTTCACGTTGGCGCTGGTGAGACGCTAGCATTGATGGAAGTCAACATGACCTGGTTTTACTTCATCAGATTCTAAGATTCGACCTTACATATATAATGTGTTTTTTTTCTTATTTTTACTAAACATTTTTCAATAACTCTATATACTTTTAAGGTTTGTAATGTATAATAATAAAAAAATTTAAACCAAATATCATCTTTTATACCTTTACATCATATTTACTTCCTATTTTCCTTATACATTTAACTTTTTGTTATATTTTAATAAAAAAGTAATCCCTTTATCGGAATTTCAGATTTTGTCATCTAACTTTAGACATGTTTTTATAATTTCATAATATGTTTTTTTTTTCTTTTCGAAATCTAAAATCTGAAACTTGAAATTTGAATTGGGATTTTTCATTAGAAAACATGTTTATAATGTGACATAAAGTTGACCCATTTTGAAGACAATGGACCATTTTGATAACACCAAAAAAGTTGGGTTATTTCTATAATTACCAAACTTTAGATGCTTATTTTTGTGAATAGCTGTAAATTTATTTCTCTACACACTCGTTAGCCCCATATGGAAATAAAATGGTTGCATTGGACTACCTTGGTTTTTAGAAAGGAATTTTTTTACTAGTCTCTTCTTGTTGCATTACATATTACTTATATTTTATAGGTCCCCTCGTTGGAAATAGGTATTTAATATCATAACTGACTCATATAACTTTGGAAATAATAACAAAGTTCTTTTTCGGTTGCCCTCAAGAGCTAAAATAACTAGAAGCTAATTAGAGAGATTGAGATAAATAGTTTATTAATTTATTGCAGTTTAATTGATTAATAGGAAATTAGTTAAAATTAATTAGAATTAATTGGATTTAGTTTAAAGGTACAAGGGCTAAAGTGTAATTGTTCAATAGTTGTGCAAAATGAATGTTCTGGATGGTCCATAAGAGTGGGCGGTTTTATGGAGGTTCTACAAGCTATCCAGGTTACAGATAAGGAGAAGATTTTAATCATGATAAAATCTAATTATTTAATTGATCTAAATCATGGTTATCTGGAAAATACCACAACCATATAAAGACCCCTCTAGTTGTAACATCCCATTTATCACGACAAAATTTTTCATTTTTAGTTGAGAAAATTCACCATTTTCATAAAAACCCCAAGTCAAGAAGTCGCATTTGTTCAAAATACAATTGTACGGAAATCAGAGTATCATAATAAATGGTGAACACCAATGCTGCTAATGAGTATGTACGGTCACGCCTTCGCCTTCACACGATCATCACAAGTACCTGAAAACATGTAATCCAAAATGGTAACCTAAAGCTTAGCACGTTCCCCTAAAATACCACATACCACAATATACGTACAAGCATAATCACAAAGTCCTTCAGTCCAAAACTGGTCTGCCCCACTCGCCTTCAACATACAACTGGTGCCCACTTGGCCTTCAACATATCGTTGGCCCGCCCGAGTATCTTAGCCTACCGCACAAAGCAGGACCACCTCAACCCACCACAAGACATGTCAACATATATAAGAAACAAACAATCAAAAAATCCAACATGACATGCAACTGTCTACATTAGTCTACCTGTCTAATATCCCACTACAGCATGCAGGGTCTCACACAACACACTACGCCATAAATGGAAGATCACCAAATAAGTGCATCATTGTATATAATCGGAGGTAGGATAGACAATCGAACAAGAGATCCTACTTAAAAGCCACAACCAAACAAGGAACATCCAAGAAAGCCTAGATGAAGAGTTCTTAGGCTATCCTACATGACTACATACAACCCGTAGACTAGCGACCTACTGATACTCTAACCATATAACTACCCCTTTATATCATACCATGAAAGAATATACATCATAACACATAGTATAATGAGGAAACTTACCTGGATCCCAGAACCGGAGAAACACCACAACCCTCTAAACTACTCACACTGACCAGACCCGCAAATCGACTATCACCGAATAAATATCAACCTCAATCAACAACCTAAATCCTTCAAGTTAGACCCAAGGTCAAACTGGTTAAAATTCAACAGTCAACGGTCAGCAAGTCAACGACCACCAGGATGTGGCAAGTCTATGGCCGCATCGTAGCCAAATCCATACAAAATAGTCGCATTGTTGTGCCCTTGGCCACGTCGTGGTTTTGTTCAGGATGCCATTTCTTCATTAAGAGTTTAATCCTTTCATATCGAAACTCATAATTTTTGATCTGGTTCTTCTCATTGACTTAATGGATAAATTTTCCAACTTTATCCAATAAGACATCAACATAAAGCAAGATCTTGAACCCTAAGTCCATTAAGATCTCTTAAGGCTAAGTCTTTGTGCATGGGTTTAAGAGAACCCAAGCAAGGGCCTATTTCTCACTTAACAGATGTCCACGACCCTAGAAAGTGCAATTACTAGCTTTGGAGCTCCGCAACTCCAAGAACGTCCATAAAAGGGACCAAAACCTACCATAATGAACTTAAACTTCCATCTAGAAGAAATAAGGCCAAGATAGGAACTTTATAACTCAAATGACTCATAAGTCTAAAGAAGATTATGGATCTAACCTAGCTCCTTTCTTCCTTGCACCAAAGTGGAACCCCTTCTTCCTTAAGCTTCACCAAAGCCAAAAGAACAAGATATCAATCAAGAAAACAAGCTCACAATCATGCATGAAGGCTAGGGTTTCGAGTTGGGAGGGTTGAGGCTGAAGAGGATCTTTTAATCCATGAGAGAATGCATTTAAATATGAAAGAAACCCTAAAATCTTGGGCTTGGGCTGCAACAGTGACCAACCCATGGCCACCATCTCGCCACATCGTGGCGACCAACTAGACGTGCCCTCTATTCAAGTAGCGTGCCACGTCGTGGTCATTAGCCTACCACGCCATGGCACTCCTGGGCGAGCAATCCTAAAATCCAAATTAAGCTTGAATCCACTCTAAGCCCAAGTTCTTAGTACTCAACCCAAGAACCTTATTCATTAAGGTCCAAACTCAATCCTTTGAGACTCGGGGCCTTTACCGGTCAATTACCATTCGAGCCTTTAATTAAAGATTAGTTCAAAATGGGATGTTACACCCCCCCCCCTTAAACTGGATTTCATCGTCGAAATCTGTCTTTACCCATTACTCCTTAAACATGCTCCGAAACCCCTGTGAGCTTTTTTCAGATCCCACTCCATTTTGTACTAGCAGACACAACTCCCTTACCAAGGTTTGCGGTTAACAACCACAAGGTCTCCACTGACTAGCGCAAAGTCTATTTCGAAACGAAGTTCCCAACGATCAATATCCCATCCGCTGCAGCACTGGAGCGAGACCCTAAACAAACGTCCACCTCCTGACACTAATGTCGATTCAATCCTTTGCTAGAAGCATGCAAACCAATGAAGAACGAATAAAATCTCAAAGAACAAACATCAAGGAGAGCGAGCTACTTAATCAAAATTAGAAAAGTCCCTTGATTTTTGTTTGTCCTTGTGGCGGACGAAGCTATCCCATACATCAGCCCTACTGACCAAAAAAGGTCCTCAAACTTACCTTGTTTAATTAAACCCCCTCATGACTCTCGGGGTATAGTCAGATCCATCATCTACTAACGACTCTTGGCCTCACCACGATCCATCAACCAGAAATGGCTCTCATGCTCACCCTGATCCATCAACCATTAACCTCTCTCGGGCTCACACTAATCTGTCAAACACCAATGACTGTCGGGCTCACCCCGATCCCTCAACCGCTAATGAATCTCAGGTTCATCCCGATCCGTCCACCACATACTAAGGCAACCAAACCAACACAAGGCACCAATAATACTTATGAACCCTAACTATCCATATCAGACCTTTGGATCTTGAATCGAACATCCATGTCCTAGTCAAACAAGAATAGCTAAGTAGATCCTCATAACAACCCTCAACCTGAGCTTCCTAATGTCCTACAATACTAGGTATGAAAATAATTTATGGAATTACCTACGCAACCTACATATAGGACTACCTAAAAGGAAATGCCAAAATTGATACTAATTCTGATGCATGACTTTAAAGATTGTGCAACCGTGAAGATGTCCTTAACTTGAGCAGTTTGGCCGAATACTGAAACTCGGTCCAAAATTCTCCTGCTATGAAATCTCCACTCTCTCCTAGTTTGAATACACGAATGATCGTAACGTAATCGACACATATTTAAAAGATCCAAATCGACTTAACTAGAAACCACCAATCCTACTTCTAGAAAATTAACTGAGACAGAGTAAGATAGTCCTTCGAATCATCCAAGTCGACCCCAAAACCTTCATCAAACAAGAACGGGTAGAAAGGCCAAGTAGAAAGTTATGAGTCTATGTCCCTCCATCACTCTAGTCTAACAAAACCTAATAACATCTCAACTGAAAATGCACTCACAAGACAATAATCACCACAAAGGAAAATCTTCCAAAAGTGGTCTCAAAACAGATTCGTAGTCGTCATAGCCTCCGCTCTCGAATCCTCTACAACAAGCTGGTAGGTTCTCCCCTCAACCATAGGCACCTCAACCCTCGTAAGATGTCCACCCGACATCTACCAAGCTAAAGGTGCACAGTTTTACACTACACTGGCAACGAGAAAGGGACAAATGGCCTTGATGTGACCCACTTGATCGCAATGAAAACAAACTCGCACATTCTTCATGCAATCCCTGCAATAGTGTCCCTCTTCGCCATATTTGTGGTACGCAAATGATCAACAAGCCCCATCATGAAACTTCTCACACTTACCATACATGGGTCCCCTCTGATCTGCTGCTCATGTTCTCGAGTCAACAAAATTAAACCGCTTGGTCACCGAATGCAACTGAACTGGTACTAACCTCTCCTTTTTCCTTTGAGTCTTTATCTCAATCTCTCTCCTCCTGGCATTTGACTGTAATTTAGCAAAGGTCCGGTACTGGGTGTTCGCCACAAACTCACTAATCCCAGTCATGAGCATACTCAAGTAGCAAGTCATATGTACCTACTCTGAGGATGCGTACTCAGGGAAAGATAGGGACATTTCATGAAACATTTGGGTGATCTCAGTCACCGACTCTGTCGTGTGCTTGAGTGATAGGTACGCTTGAGTGAGCTGCTCTCTCTCCACTTATGGAACATATTCAGTATACAACATCTCCAAGAACTGCTCCCAATTCATTGTGACTCGCTCTGCAGAAGAAAAAGTCTGAGTCGGAAAACTTCCACCAATCCTTTGCTCCCAAGCGAAGAAGGTTCATTGTGAATCTGACCTTTAGGTTATTTGGGCAAGAACATGTATAAAAACATCCCTCCACATTATAAATCCACCTCATAGAAACAATCAGGTCCTTGACCTTGTCAAACTTTGGAGGATTCGTGTTACCAAACTCTCGATTGCATCGATCCACCTCCCCAAAGTGATGCAACGGTGACGGCTTCAGAAACGGCAACCTCAGTGATGTTGAGATATCGCTCTTCGAACATGGTGATCAACGTGGTCTTAATAGACCCACACATCTTCAAAATTTCCTCGCTGATTACAGTAGACACCTTAGCGGTAATAATTCCATGAATCTCCTCATCACTCAGGCCTAGTCTCTCTGGGCCGTCAGCTCCCGAACCTGAACCGTTGGTCATCACCATACTGAAAATATGCAAGGGAGAGGGTTAAAATAGGTAATAGATATCATAGGCTATACACTCATCTACTAGCTCTTCAACGACCTTGGGACTTCTCCTAAACCCCATATGAAGCATGTGCTTCCGGTAGTATGGGCCCATACTACCTTCCACACCTATCCGTATTCGCCTCAGGGATCACCCCAATGTTATAAGTCACTACACTCAATCATATATAGGCATACAGATGCACACCTATATGCTCAGAAGAGCTACAATCTAAACTTCCTAGATCCTCGTCCTAGGAATCTCCTCGACTACACTCCCGCACCACTTGAAATCTCTTCCAATATTGTTGGTCACATAGTGTATGCTAATCATACATGATACAAGATCAAATAGATGGTCAAATGAATGAGTGAACCCTAAGTCCACAACCAACAAGGAACAAGAAATAAGGTCAAATCAAACATTCTAAGGCTATACAGTCCTAACCTTGTACAACTATTGTTCATACATTTAGCAATTAACAACATAAGTTACAACCCCAAGCAACACATAATAAGAAACCCCTATGCTACAAGGCATCACATATATCAGGCAACTCTAACATGAAATTCCTGAAGGGATCCCTAGCATATCCACTAGCATGCATTTCTAACCATCCATATATCAACAAACATATAAAATAAATATGGGTATTTTTCGGAACCACTTGCTTGTTTGAGCTCTGACTGACTACACACTTCACATCTTTCCTGTTAAAACTGAAGTCAGGTTAGAGATCCATGTTCATGATCCTAGTCCAACAATCTGACAAGAACATGACAAGGAACCAAGTTCATGTCTCCAACCTAACTATTTTCTTAAATTCTTTTGAAAACGTCTATGAAAATTATCGGATCCTAGTTTGAGTTTGGATTCACATGAGTGCTCATCCAAATCCCTCAAACCAGGGCTGTGATATTGACTTGTAACGTCCCATTTTTCACAACAAAATTTTTCATTTTTAGTTGAGATAAAATACCATTTCCATAAAAAAAACCCAAGTCAAGAAATCTCATTTGTTCAGAATACAATTATACGGAAATTAGAGTATCATAATAAACATGAAACACCAATGTTGCTGATAAGTGTGTACAGTTATGCCTTTGCCTTTCCACGATTATTGCAAGTACCTGACAACATTTAATCCACAACCTTAAGCCAAAGCTTAGTGGGTTCCCCTAAAATACAACACACCACAATATACATACAAGCATACACATAATGGCCTTTAGTGTAAGACTGGCCCGCCCCACTCACCTTAAACATACAACTGGTTTGCACCTGACCTTCAACATATCACTCGCCTGCTCGAGTATCTTGACCTACCGCACAAAACAGGATCGCCTCAACCCACCACAAGGTATTATCTACATGTCTAACAGCCTACTATGACATACATGGGCTCACACAGCACACTACGCCACAACCGGAAGATCACCAAGTGAGTGCATAGTTATATATAATCAGAGGTAGGATAGACATTCGAACATGTGATCATACTCTAAACCACAACCAAACAAGGAACATGCAAGAAATCCTAGATCAAGAGTTCTCAGGTTATCCTATATGACTACATACAACCCCTAGGGCCCTCAATTGGACGACCACCAACCTACTGATACTCTAATTAGGATATAACTACCCCCTCTTATATCCTACCATACAAGGATATACACTGTAACACAGAGTATAGTGAGGAAACTCACCTGAATCACGGAACCGGAGAAACACAGCAACCCTCTTAGCTCCTCGTACCGATCAGGCTCGCGAGCCAACTATCACCGAATAAATATCAGTCTCAACCAAAAAGCCAAATCCTTCAAGTTAGACCCAAGGTCAAACTGGTCAAAAGTCAACAATCAACGGTCAAAAAAAGTCAACGGCTACCATGACGTGGCAAGTCCTTGTCCGTGTCGTGGCTAAGTCCAAACAAAATTGTTGCATTGATGTGAACCACCATGTCGTGGCAAGCCCTTGGACACGTTGTGGTTTTGGCTAGGATGTTATTTCTTCATTAAGAGCTAATCCTTTTCAGATCAAAGCCCATAACTTCATATCTGGCTCTTCTCAACTTTATCCAATAAGACATCACCATAAAGCAAGATCTCGAACCCTAAGTCCATTAAGGCCTCTAAAGGCTAAGACATTGTGCATGGGTACAAGAGAACCCAAGCAAGGACCTTTATATCACTTAACAGAAGTACAAGACCCTAGAAAGTGCCGTAACAAGCTTTGGAGTTCCTCAAATCCAAGAACATCCATAAAAGTGACCAAAACCAACCATAATGAACTTAAACTTGCATCTAAAAGAACTAAGGCCAGGATATGAACTTTATACCTCAAATGACTCATAAATATAAAGAATATTATGGATCTAACCTATCTTCATGCTTCCTTGCACCAAAGTTGAATCCCTTCTTCCTAAAGTTTTACTAAAACCAAAAGAACGAGTTATCAATCAATAAAACAAGCTCACAATCATGCATGAAGGCCAGGGTTTCGAGTTGGGAGGGTGGAGGCTGAACAGGATGCCTTAATCAATAAGAGAGGATATGCTTACAATACTCAAAGGAGTTTGGGGGTTCACTAAAGGAACATTCTATGGTTTAAGCAAGTTGAGAAATGACAAACCATTGGAGTTAATGCTCCTTAAATAGTAAAAAAAAAACTAGAAACACGTTCAACCCACTAGGCTGAAAGCATGCCATGCTTATTAAGAGGTGCTACATGCTTTTGCGATTAATTCCAGATTTTTAGATTTTTCAACAATTGTGATAAATTGCTTCCTACTTCACCCCATCCTTATAATTTCTCATGGACTTTAAAATCCTCAATTAAAGAGTGGAAAACTCCATTGTAAATAGGGTCTTACAGAAAATTGTCTGGACCATGATACCTTATAAAAGACACTAGGAGAGTCTACTGGGACAATACCTTTCCTTCGTGAAGTATATATCCTGATATAACATGATACCTTGGTGGACTGATTTTGTTCTTTTCGCCTTGGCACTTGAATTAGAAAGGGGTCATATTATATGCTATCTGTGAAATATTTTTTATATAAATGCTTTGAATGATTTTGATAAAAATGTGATAAATATTTTAGGTCACAAACCCACGTATCTCACGAGGCATTATTGTCTTATGTATCTCTTTTATGCCATGTATATCAGGTTATACGCAAGGGTAGATTGATAATTGATAGAAGCTAGATGATGTGGCATGATAGATGGAGTGGAACTTATTAAGTTCCTTAGTACTGGTATTGATGTAATTTGTATTTTCTTGTTATGGTTTGTATGATGCTTAATGGTAACAACCAATGTTTTAATCAATAATGTTTTTGTGGGATCGGTTTTTGTTAAATACAAGTTAATACCCAAATGCTTTAAAAACCATATATTTGAAAACATGGGGTGTTACAAACTGCTTTTCTCATAACATTCTCACATGTTGTCCATGCAGCACTCATGTCGATAGTAAATCAAAATTATTTTATGTTGGTAAAATTATTACCAATCCAACTCTTTACCATAACCTTGTTGGGCTCTCTAGTACCTCACTTTTACATGTCTTGATATAGGATATGTCATCCATAAATGCTGCCTCTATATGCAATATACATAGGAACCTCATATACGTCCGTTAAAATGTATCATTTTCTATATTTTGGGCAACATCTCCCATCGGCTTTAATTTATCCTGTGTTCAATGAACCGGTTGGTCTCTTACAGTCTTACAATGAGATAAACTGAGTGTAACACCCCAATTTTATAAGACGTTTTTATGCGATGGTTTAACACGTTTTATGACATATAGTCATGTTTAACAAAATGTAATCCAACAAAAACCATTGTTAAAGTTTTACGTAATGGATATCATCAAATACCATAGCAAAAAATTCAAGATATACAAACAACCATAATAAAAGTCTATGAAAACTCCACCATATCTATCTTTAAAATAATTCCAGTAATCCATATACAAGTACTCATACCTTAGGACTTGAACCTGAGATACATGACATTAAACAAATTATGTAAGACAAAAATGTGTCATTGGCTAGATGGATTTTAGGCACAATCTAACCTTTGAATGTTTTATATAAATCTTTACTTTTCTTTTTAAAATCATACAAATATTATGTATGTAATGCATGATTTAAATCTAGTGGTTTTCTTGCTTTTATTATTGAATATGCTTATCGGTTATTTATCGGTTCTCGATTTTAATAGTCAGGGCATGATCACATTTATTGATACCCCAATTATGAAACAAATCGAGAAGGAAAATTCAACCAGTCTTGGCTAGCTTGCAATAATATATATATATATATATATATATACCTCGTGAATAGAAACACCATACTGGTTGAGTCCTTTAGTTCCATTACGAGCACATGTATGTACCTTACGTAACATGTATACAACTAAATTTAGTTTCTGCATTATCACCACTTTTTGTAACGTCCCAAAAATACCAAGTAAAAGTTTCATTTTAAATAAGTATAAACCTTTCATTTGTTATGACTTATCCCAAAAGATGATCGGAGTAAAAGTATTCTCAAAACATCAGTATAAAATCATAAACAATAATTGCAGAATAAATCTTTAGGAGATGCAGTGCGATCAAGTCAGGCCATTCCTTTTGAAACCAAAAGTACCTAAAAACATTTTAAACATAAACTGTAAGCAGAAAGCTTAGTGAGCTCTCCAAAATACCCCATATCAAACATACATATCAGCCAAAAGCTGTAACATGTCTATTTCACCCCTGGGTCCCTTCCGAATCTAGGAGTCCCTTCGAAATCTTTTATTCCCTTTTGACTCAATTGGTATTTTTCAACCGTACGTGTCTATTTCACCCCTGACTCCCTACCGACTTTTTGGGTCCTTTCTGCTCTAATCGGTGTTTTTCAACCAAACGGGTCTATTTCAACCCACATACATATATCATATAGTCATAACAGCAAGAGTCACAAAGACAACAAGCACATACATGCATATAAAAAAGTGTCACAAGGATAGCAATCATCCTACAAACGTAATCCAGTGGGCCGACATTGGGGCCTTCGAACCATGAGTACAATGAAGAGTCTCACCTGAACTACTCAGCAGAAGCCCAACAGCTACCTCAACATAAGAACAGCCAACCAAAACTTCCTGAAACCAAACCGAGACCAATCCTTAATCAAATACTCTGTAGTTTGACCAAAAGTCAAACTGGTCAAAAAGTCAACGGTCAGCTCAGTCAAAGTCAACGTCACGTCGTGACCATTCCTTGGTCACATCGTGAGAATGCAACGACAAAACAATCATGATTCTGTATACCATCACATCGTGACTTCAGGTCAAAAGGCCAAAATCTTCATTAAGTGATTAATCTCTTTAGATCAAGGCCCATAACATCATATCTAGATCTTAAAACGCTTCATAATGGATAAAGTTACCAACTTTATCCGTTAGGATGGTCCAAACAAACAAAATCTAGTCTTTAAGTCGCAAATGGACCAATAATGCATCTTTCTCAGCTAAATCCATTAAGTCCAAATCTCCAACCTCCAGATCTGAATCACCATGCTGTTTAGATGGATAAAGTTTCCAACTTTATCCATTATAATGTCTCAAGCTTTCAAGATCTAAGCTTTAATACACCAAAATGGCCCAAATGACCAAGATAACTTGCATGGCTGAAAGGGAAGTCCAAAGATCAAAACTTTCCTAGTCCATGAGATCCAGGAAAACATTCTAAACTGATCAAAAGGTGTTGGAGTCCAGATCTAAAACATACAATGTTCTTGGATCTTGGAGAGTAATAAAGTTGCAAAATTTATTCCCAACTCTCACTCAAAACTCATTAAAATGGACCAAAACACCAAATACACTTAGATCCAAAGATGAAATGCAATAAAGCTTGAAACTTTATAAATTACAAGGTCTAGAAGGTAGATGACAGTTAAGATCTTCTATTGCCAAGCTTCAAGGATCAATCTAGCATGAAAACATTGCTCTAAAAACTCCAAAAATGGATGAGAGAGAAGAAGGAGGCTCAAATCTTGAAAATGGGGGCTAGAGTTTCTCCAAGAGGCTCTAGATATGATCGAAGCTAAGAAAATACCCTAAAACATGAATCCTCAACTTTAAGTACCTTGAAAACCCTAAAAATTTGTGGGCTTGGGCCGCACAGTTCTCACGTCGTGAGAATTACTCCTCACCTCATGAGAACAACCTCTCCTCTCATCGTGAGAATTATTTCACACCCCGTGAGAACGGGTTTTCACCAAATTCCATTTCAATTTCAAACAATTATAACTTCTTCATTTCAACTCCGTTTTCGGCATTCTTTATATGCACGGAAAAGTATTGAGGAGCTTCACAACTCTATCTAATTACATTTGACTTAAAACACACCAAACTGAAATCCTTAATTTATGAAAGAAGTCTGAAACATCACTTTTCCATTTTTACCAATTGAGCCTAAGACACAAACCAACGGTTAGATCACATAACCAATATCATTAACATCCAATATGGGCTAAACCCTATTCCCTTGAAGCCGAAGGACTTTACTTGATCCATTTATTGTCCACAATCCCGAAATAAGAAACTTCTCAAAACATGATGTTACACTATTCTTTTATACAAATCAATCACACATAATTGCCACAGTATGTATATGTTATAACATAAGCTTTAAAAAATAGAAACATTCATAACTTTGTATTTATGTTTGCTTTATAAATCCCTTCCAAACATTAGCATACTTTATAAATATTCATGTTTGCGTAATAAATCCCTTCCGAACATTAAGTGTTTTTCGGTGAAAACGCCTTTAAAAACACATAAACATATTATATAAGCCATGAATCCTATAGTTGAAAAAAGACACATTTACTCACCTTGGTAGTTTATTAACTAACTAGTTTTGTCCCTTGATGTTTATATTGTTCCTTGTCCCTTTCGACTTTAATTCCTATAGAACTGATCATTCCATTCATTTAGTACTAAATTCATATCTAGGAAGTGTTTTAATCATATATAATGCACAAACTGTATATCTTAACAATTAACTTAATGACTCATAAGGTTGTAATATAAATCTTATATTATTACAAAATTCGTGTTATAATCATATATCTTCTTATACTTTCTACTCAACATTTTCAAGGATATATGTTTATAAAACTTTCATTATTACTCATACTAACTTTAACTCATTCAAATATATCATTAGTTTGCAAATTTCTATTAATGACATGATAATGATTCCATAATCATGCTATAAATTTCCATCTTTCCAACCATACAACTTGTACTTTTTTATGTTATGTACCAAGTAATTGAACAAAATTCCAATTTCATAATATCTCTTTAATTATCCATTAATTATCTACCAACTATACAACTTGACTAAACCCTAGAAATTAGGGTTCTTAAATTATTACTAACAATTAAATTAGAACCATACAAATGAAAGAATATAGATTGTTACCTTGAATTCATAACTTGGATAGTGAAAGCGCTTTGATTCACCCTTCATTCTTTCTTGATTTCTTCAACCACACACTACTTCACCAAGAAAACATACACATGATATCGAGAGATTTTTGGAAGAGAAACACCCACTTTTTTTGAAAATAGAAATATTACAAGGTCCTAACGATTTCAGTTTAGTGAGATCCACATTAGAGAAAAAGTGTCAATGTAACATTTTCATTTAATGTATTTTCTCTTTTTGCCCTTAACTTGAAAATCATTGCATTTTGGTCCATGGCCGAGTACCTTGTGCATACGCTAGGAGTATGTTGGGCGTACTGGGTCGAAACTTGGTTGCGGAGGTAACCCACGTATGCTAGGCATACGGTCACCTGGGGAAACCCTAATTTTTAGGGTTTGTGCCCTATTTAAACACCTTAAGTTGCTCTTGGACCTTCTTATAACCAACCTCCACCTCTCCAAACCCTGAGAACAAAACCCTAATTGACATTTGAGCGTTTTGAGCTTGGAAGTGACCTTTGAAGGTGTTTTTGGTGATCTTAAAGGAAGAAGAGCTATTTGAAGTTGCATTGGGGTGGTTAGAGCTTGCGGATCCAGAATCATCACCAACTTGGAAAGATTTTAGAGTTATAAAGCTCTTAACTTGATGGTTCGTTATGTTAGATCTAGTTAGGGCTTGTTTTTGTGCATTTTATGGTCCCCTAAGTCATGCTTGAGAGTATGAGCTACTCCAGAAACTAAGGATGGTAGATCTTAGCATTTTAAGGTCCCTTGTGCATAAAAAGGCAATCTTGATGTGTTATATTGGACCATGCATGAGTTAGAGATCTTATTATGGGTTATAATGAGTATTCGGTCCCATTAAGGCATGGAAAGGAGTAAAGTTGCCAAATTTACGTGTTAAGACATAATTTAGGATCAGATCTGAGAAGTGGACTTAGTGACTTAACCAATTAATCACTTAATGGCGAGTTAGGTTGGCTGTGGAGTACGTTAGACATACCCAGCTCACACGGAGTGCATATTGGCCAAAGGTGGATTATGCAGGGCGTAAGTCCGAGTCCGCTGAGTGTACTCAGCAGCTGTTGATTTTTGTTGACTTTTGTGATTTGGGCCATATTTGAACTATTAGGGGTTTAGGCCTTGTTGTGCCTCTAGTCTTTCTGACTTTGGGCCATTGTTAGGCTTTGGGCCTTCTTGGATTTGGGACTATAATGGTCTTTAGTTATAATTTAGGGATTTGGGCTATATTAGGCTTTTGGTGCCATTGGGTTGGGCCTTGGTCATTGGACCAAGTGAGGAAAGGGTAAAATAGTAATTTACCCTAGGTGTTGGACAAATGAACTAGATTCCCAGTTATGGTTTATGGTCTAATTATTAATAGGGGTTTTATTTGATTGATTAGCGCGGGGACTTTCTTGTTCAACAACCGATGATTTGTTTGAATGCCAACAGATTGAGGTGAGTTTGCTCACTATATTTTCTAATTATTAATTGGGGTTTTATTTGATTGATTAGTGCGGGGATTTTCTTGTTCAACAACCGATGATTTGTTTGACTGAACATAGATTGAGGTGAGTTTGCTCACTATATTGTAGGAAACTAGGATATGGTATGTGCTTGTAGACTTTGTGACTCCTACTGTATGCGTTATATGCATGTGTGCTTGTTTGCTATATGTATGTGGGGGTGAAATAGACCCGATACAACCTAGTGCTGACATATGAGTTGAAATAGACTCGGGGGTGAAGTAGAAACGTGGGTGAAATTGACCTGGTACGACCTTGGGCCGATGCATGAGTTGAAATAGACTCGGGAGTGAAATAGACCCAGGGGTGAGATAGACTCGACACAGCCTTGAGCTGGCCGATGTGTATGATATGCAGTATTTTGGGAAACTCACTAAGTTTCGTGCTTATAGTTTTCAGTTTTTGTTTTAGGTACTTCCGTATAAAAAGGGAAGAGCTTGGGATGATTGCATCACACATACACCATGATTTTCGCCTTATTTGACTCTGATGTATTGAGATGATTGATTGACATACTCATATTTTTCCTATATGGTTTTATGAGCATGATTTGCTTGATGGGTTTATTGTTATGAAAACAAAATTTTCGGTTTTAAATTTTGAGATGTTACAAGTTGCTATCAGATGGTTTGGCATATTTTTCATAAAAATAAATATTTTATAAAAATAGTTTTTCTAAAAAAAAGAGAAATGGGTGTGGTGCATGCAGTCGACCAAGCTCAAGTAAGTTTTCCTAAAATACCCATACATGTTTTATGTTATGCTTTGAATTGTGAATCTGTGAATCGCATGCTAGATTAGGGCTAAGGATCCGCTCAAGATTGCATGATAGAATGCTAGGAGAGATGCCTTTGTATGCCTGTTGTATGAGGTTTTAGACTTTCATGCTAGTACTGATCAGTCAGTGATAGGATGGCTTGTTTAGGTTATGATTGATTCCGATTACTCGATACTCAAATGCTACTTGCTTTGTGCTTTTAAGGGTTTCCCATTAACATTAGCTAACTTGAAAGTGAATATGTTAAGTTACATACTATTAAGACTAGATAATTTTAGAAGGTTAGGTTTTAACTTTAATGCACAACTCTTGTTTGAGTCCAACCGTTGTAGCGTGAGACCTTTCATTCTAAGAATTATCTGGTATTAGTGATATGTAATTGTATTCGTGTGCTAGTTAGAGTGTGTTGGGGGGGGGGGGGGATTTCCTTATATAGCTGATGGCGAGAGTGGTGTGGTGGTTTCCATAGGAAAACCTAGGAGGTGATTCGGTGCCGTGCGCCATGTTTTGTTAAGGATTTCTTAGTTGATAAGGGAGTGACTTGGAGGTTTTGGTGCGATCCTTGAGGAAAGTATAGATAGATATGAAAGGTAGTATGGGCCTGTACTACTGGAAGCATAGGATCCATACTCGAGTCAAGGAAAGTCACGATGATACCAGGAAGCTTGTTGAATGTGGGATTCTTCCAGTATGTTATGATGGTTTATATGGCCTATTTTCACTATGGTGGTCACTCGAGGAGGTACTGGTAGTGGCTCTGGGGCCAGTGATGGTTCGGGTTCGGGCTCTGGCTTTGGAGCCGGGTTAATGGATTATCAGATGCGGGAGTTAATTTCAGCAGAGATTACCCACAATATTCTTGAGCTGACTCTTGTGAACTTTGGCACGGTCAATGAGGGTATGTTGGAGATTCTGGATGAGTGCTTGGGCGCTTTTCATTTTGAGATGTTGGCGATGATGGGAGCCTGCTCTTTGACTTTCTGTGAGTTTCGGGCATGCAGGGCTCCGAAGTTCTTCGGGAAGAAGGAATCGATTGTGAGCAGGCGTTGGTTGGTAAACGTCGGTAATACCTTACGATTTAACCGTTGTCCTGAGGTGGCAAAAGTAAGACTTGCATCTTGTCTTCTGAAATATAGAGCTCGAGACTGGTGAGAGGAAGTTGGACATGCCTTAGGAGGCGAGGCAGTTGAGTCAATGACTTGGGAGGATTTTTTGATTAGGTTTCAGGATGAGTTTGCGCCTGTGATTGAGGTCCAGTAGTAGGCGAGGGAGTTTCAGGACCTTCGCCAAACTACTGAGATGGTGGCAGAGATCACTGTTGTGTTCTGTAAGAAGGCGTTATTGGTTCCACAATATGTGGCGGACAAGGAAATGAAGAAGGCGAGATACCATGAGATGTTGAGGAGCAATATCAGGCAGTTTGTGAGCTGATCCATTTGCATGAAACTGGATGATATGATAGTGCGACCCAGAGAGAAGGAGATTGACTTGGAGATGGAGAGGAAGAGGAAGCCAGATTAGCTTTGGATTTTAGTGGGTTCAGGCAAGAGGCCTAAAGTTTTTTTATTTGAGATCGAGAGGCCAGCAGGGTCGGGGCCGTTGTGGCAAGTGCAACAAGACGCATGATAGAGCTTGCAGGGGTGCTGGTTCAGGCTGTTATAAGTGTAACAAGACTAGACACTTTAGTTGGGATTGCACAACCACTACCTAGAGATCGAGTCTGATTTTCTTCCATTGCAATCGGTGGGGACATAAAATGTCAATTTTCCGAGTTTAGAAGTGGCAGGACCAGTTGCAACTCCTGCTCCGACAACTTTAACGATCACGGATGGCCGCAAGGGTAAGGCGGATGCGCTTGTTGTGAAGAGCAGGGATTGTCATCAGACAGCCAAGGAGGCTCGTGCAACAGCTGATGTGGTGAAGGGTATGTATCTTCTCATTATTTCTTTATTTATGTTGGATTTCCTGCTTATATCTATGTGTTTTGTTTTTGGATCATTCCTTGTGAACAATATCTCTGCTTTGGTATTGTTATTCAGGGACTACCCGATCCTTTGTATCTCTTGCACTCAACAAGAGGTTTGTCGATGCTCCAGGGGAGCTGGATTATCCGTTAGAGGTTGAGATTGTTGATAATCGTCCTGTGCGAGTTTTGAGGTTTCATCGGGGTTGTGTCTTGGAGTTGTTCAGTGAGCAGTATATAATTGATTTGGTTCCTATTCCCCTACATGGGAGAAAGGTTATTGTGGGGATGGATTAGTTGAGCCCCAATGGGGCCATGATTAATTGCGAGTAGCAGTTGGTGCGTATATGGACCCCAAGTGGGGGCGATTTGGTGATTCAGGGAGAGGGTGTTCAACGTGGGTTGGTTTTATGTTCAGTTGGTAAGGCCAGGCACAATCTTCAACAAGGTTGTTCTGGATATTTTTGCCTATTTTGCGGATACCCGGGAGAAGGGTAAGGCAATTGTGTAAGATGTTCAGATTGTTCGGGAGTACCAGAATGTATTTCTGGAGGATTTTCCTGGAGTGCCTCCAGAGAGGCAAGTGGAGTTTCAGATTGACTTGGTTCCCGATGCGGCTCCGATAGCCAAGACACCGTATCGGTTAGCACCTCCAGAGATGCAAGGAGCTATTAGACAAGGGATTTATTCAGATGAGTAGCTCACCATGGGGATTGATGATTTTGTTCGTAAAGAAGAAGGATGGGTTGCATAGGATGTGTATTGATTACCGGGAGCTGAATAAGCTAACAATGAAGAACCATTATCCACTCCCGAGGATTGACGGTTTATTTGACCAACTTCAGGGTGCGTCTTTTCCAAGATTGATCTGCATTCGGGTTATCATCAAATGAGGGTGACAACGGAGGATACGTAGAAGATGGCCTTCCGAACTCGATATGGTCATTACGAGTTCGTGGTGATTCCCTTCGGGCTCGCCAATTCTCCAGACACATTCATGGATCTCATCATTCGCATATGCAGACCCATGTTGGATAGGTTCGTGATTGTGTTTATTGATGACATCCTAGTCTATTCAAAGACCCAGAAAAACATGAGGAGAATCTGAGGGAGGTATTGGAGACTCTGAGGAGAAAGACAAAGAGAGAGAGAGAGGGAGAGAGAGAGAGAGAGAGATTGTATGCCAACTTCTCCAAGTGTGAGTTCTGGTTGCATGAGGTGCAGTTTCTAAGGCACCCTGTCAACTAGAACGGTATTCTTGGGGATCCGGTGAAAGTCGAGGCGGTGATGAGATGGGTAGTTCCGATGTCTCCATATGAGATTCATAGTTTCCTTGGATTGGCGGGTTACTATCGAAGATTCATTCAGGATTTCTCAAAGATAGCGGTTTCGTTGACTCGGTTGATGAAGAAGACCGTCACTTTTTGTTGGGGGCCTGAGCAGCAGGCAACATTTGAGACTCTGAGGCAACGATTATGCGAGGCTCTGGATCTGACCCTGCCGGAGGGTGTTGAGGATTTTGTGGTATATTGTGATGCGTCGATCACAGGATTGGGAGCACCACTGATGCAACGGGTTCATGTGATTGCTTATGCTTCAAGGCAGCTGAAGCCTCATGAGGCGCATTATCCTACACATGATGTGGAGTTAGGGGTTGTGGTGTTTTCCTTTAAGATTGAGCGACACCACCTCTATGGGGTCTACTGTACTATCTACACGGATCACAAGAGCATGAGGTATTTGATGGATCAGTTGATTCTGAACATGATGCAGTGTAGATGGTTGGATGTGGTGAAGGATTATGATTGTGAGATCCTTTATCACCTGGGGAAGGCCAATGTAATGGCCGATACTCTCATCTGCAAGATGGTCGCGGCACCGATCATGGATATTTGTTTGAGGATGATGGTGGTTACTTCACTTTTAGAACATATATGAGAGGCTCAGGTGGAGGCTATGAAGGAAGAGCACCATAAGAGCGAGCACATAGTGGGTCAGGTGGCTTCCGTCGATTATGATAGTTAGGTGTTATTGACCCTTCATCGGAGGGTGTGGGTTCCGTATTCGGGAGGTGCGCGCTATGTTTTGATGGAGGAGGCGCACAAGTCGAGGTTCTCTATTCATCCCGGAACAACAAAGATGTATAGGGATCTCCGGCTCGACTATTGTTGGCCATGTATGAAGCGAAATGTGGCCTGGTATGTGGAGAGGTGCTTGAATTGCAGGAAAGTCAAGGACAAACATCAACGAGCTCACGACAAGTTGTAGCCGTTAGACATTCCCGTTTGGAAATGGGAAGATATCAATATGCATTTATTCACAAAGTTGCCACAGACAGTGAACATAGTGGATTCGATAAGTGTAACGCCCGGGTTTCAGGGCTAAGCATTTTTGTCAATGTAATAGTCTAGGTCAACT
This sequence comes from Lactuca serriola, assembly GCF_051521515.1. Lineage (NCBI taxonomy): Eukaryota > Viridiplantae > Streptophyta > Magnoliopsida > Asterales > Asteraceae > Lactuca > Lactuca serriola. The sequence goes on from NC_136414.1 coordinate 21,779,408, forward strand.
CTTGTAACTCTTTTTGAAGTAATAAAGATGAAATATTTGAGTATTATGTGAATTATATGTGTTTATTATTTAATTATAAATGTATAATTAATAAAGGATAAAAATGAGCGTCAAAATTAAAGTGTGAGATAATCCCGATATCTCTACATAAAGTTGTAGAATATGTCTCAAGGTTTCTGTGCATATAAGGAACGCCGAAATCCGAGTTATAACGAAGAAGTTATAACCCGTCGAAGTTTCACGACAGAACCGACACGATACCGGGAAGCGTGAATAGTGAATTTACGATAGAGCGAGATTTAGCCTTAGTGATCCAAACAAAAGTCGTAGAATATGTTAAACTAAGAACATCGATAAAAAGAACGCCCAAATCTGACTTCGTATGAAGAAGTTATGAGATTTTAAACAGACCAATCCTGTCCCGGCCTGTTAAAAATATAACTTTAAAAATAAAGTCAAAATTAGCCGACGGAGTCTAAACGAAAGTTGTAGAGTACGTCTTCACCTACGCGTGGATATAAAGAACGTCAAAAACGGAGTTCGTATGAACGAGTTACAAATTATAATAGCATATTTACGTATTAAAATAAAGTATAAATCATGTATACGTACACATATATATACATATGTATATATCATTAGAAAGGTATCGACGATGCGGTCATTATAAGACTAATGTTGAGTTCTTTCGACATTAGTTTAGTACAAATATCATTAAATCCATTTATAATAGTATTATAGAGGGGTGTTTAGTTGTTTATATAACTAAAAGGTCATTAAGTAATTATGGAGGGTAGTTTTTGAAAATTCAATTAGTATAAATAAGAGCCTTGGGCTCTCATATTTCTTGCACCATTCTCTTGATTCAAGAGTCTTTCTCTCCTTATCCCCCGAGCATTTTGGTCCCTCGTGATTCGACTTCTCTTTCTGTAGCTTAGTATAGTAAGGTGAGCGCTGAAGCGCTGCACGAATCTTTCTTAGAAAGATTCAGCGACGAAGTTCTGCCCCTGCAGAGCCCGACTCCTAGCTAAAACCCCCTTGTAAGTAAGTTATGCTTACCTTATTTTAATATAGCTTATATTTAAAATTAGTATTGTTATTATGAACTTATAATAAATATTTGAGCTATTATTATAACTTATATAAGTGTCGTTATAATATTTTTTTTAACTACTCGCGGTACGGGGAATCTGGTTTAAAGGGCTGCATAGGGTTGTTGGATTTCAGAAGTGCTATATGCCAAAATGGTCCTGCCCTCCGGTGTTTTATGTCTGGCCCCTGTCTGTACATAGTGGTTGGAAAATATTGTTTAACGCTTATATAATAATAATAATAATAATAATAAGACTAATAGTTGGTCACGGTAAATATTAGACTAAAATTTAGCGATAATAATGCTAGGTTTCATCGAAGGAAAATAGAATCGTTAGAAGCAAGCGCTGCCCGATTTTGGAATCATCACCTTAACAAGTGAGTGCATAGTTACTTTCAACTTACACATAGATATGAAGTATTTTATATAAATTACGTGCTATGTGTGCATATTATCTGAATACGTGCTATCTATGCTAGATGAACGTTGTTATACATGTTTTCAATGATTTAAACTGTATATGTATTTTATATCTACGAAAATGTTGGGGTAAAACATGGGTAGATGCAATAGGTGATGTGTGATAAAATGATGAGAGGCCTCGATGTTGATGTTGTTGATTCTGTCATCTAGCGAAGTATGGATGACGACCACGGACTCTTCTAGACAGTCCAGTGGAACACTAGCAGGCTCGCAACCTGTAGGTGTTTGTGAACGATATGTTCACCGGTGTACTCCATCCCCCACATGGTTGCCTTTAGGACATTTATTGCTGAGGAATCCCCTTAGCAGTAGTGTCCGTCCCGATGATGATCCTTAGGCTAGGTCCCTTATGATAGGTGTTTAGGGACGTAAAGTGAGGATAACGGGAACGGGTAATCGGGTTATTGTTGATCGATGAAATTAATAAAGTTATTTATTATGGGTTGAAAACCCTATGTGCTCACCAGGCTCCCAAGCCTGACCCACTCAGTTTTATGTATTACAGGTAGTGGCGCATGAGCATAGGTGTGATGTTTTGGACGAGGGATTACGGATATAGGCCTGTAGATATGAAATAATGTAGTAAGGCTTATATTGTACTGTTTATGCTTTTGATCTGTACAAACATGACATCCCGAGTCTTTTAATGAAATACATTTCTATGGAAATGCTTTTGATAAATCTTTATCATATTTTTGTTTTGGGACAAATTCCGCAACACTTTCATTTAAAATGTAACTCTGATTTTTAAACAAAGCATAAACAAACCGGTCTTTTCTGGCCGTGATTTTGGGGATGTCACAGTTCATCCGATAAGGGTCATCATGGATCGATTGACCAAGAGCGTGCATTTCATTCCGATTCAAGAGAGTATAGAGTCTGAATGCCATTTACATCAGGGAGATGGTGACACGACACCGGGTCCTGGTTTTAGTGGTTTCAGACAGGATGTCCGATTTACTTTAAGGTTTTGGAAGAGGTTTCACCAAGAGTAGGGTACTCGTCTGCATTTCAAAACAACTTTCCACACATATACTGATGGAATGAGTGAGTAGACTATCCAAACCTTGGAGGATATGCTTTGGGCATGTGTATTGGATATCGATGGGAGTTGGGATACGTATTTCCCTTTGGTGGAGTTTTCATATAACAACAGTTATCACACCAACATTGATTGACCTCCTATTGAGATGCTCTATGGGAGGAAGTGTAGGACCCCGATGGCACGATATGTTGGGGTGAGGTCGGTCAACGAGTCATGGGGAGTACCGAGGTGGTACTCAAGACTATTGAGTTAATTCTACAAGTTCGGGCTAGACTTCAGACAGCGCAGAGCCAACAAAAGAGTGATGCCGACAAACGCCGATCAGATCTAGAGTTCCAGGTTGGGGACATGGTTCTCCTGAAGGTGTTATTAGATTAGTGTCTAAGTCCATAATTATTTTGGTATGTACTTGACCCGATAGTGCATGATCCTTTTGGGTTGCCTTCGCCAAAGCAACTTGATAGGATCAATTATGGAGAGAGAGGATTGATTATGATTTATTAATATATTATGAGAATAATATATTAAAGGAGAAATCATATTGTTTAATTAATATTAGTCAATAATTAATTAAGAATTAATTTTGTGGCTAAAAGATATTAATTAAACTTAAGGGACTAGAACTGTCAATTGTGTGATAGTTGAATACTGGGCTAATGGACTCCATAGAGGTTGGAGCGGACGAATTCTATGGGGAAACCCATTAGAAATCGTCCAAGGCCTCTAAGGAGGGAGTCCATGGGCTGCTTAGGGCCTAAGCAGTCAAATTAGGGTTTCCTTGTTACATAACCCTAATAGCCTCACTATTTAAAGGACCCTTGAGACTCAAAAATGTAGTGAACTGATTACTTAAGGTTTCAACACGTTTTTGGGTGCCTCCTCTCTTCTCATTCTTCATCCTCTTGCTCTTGGTGTTTGTGAGCCATTAAAGGAGTGACACTTGTGACTCTAAGCTTTCTAAAGCCATTAAAAGGAGGATTTGAGATTCTTATTACTACATAACAATCAAGGTAAGATCTAGGGTTTAAAATCTTGGATGAATTGCATGTACAATAGAGAAACCTAGATCCAAGCATTAGGGTTTGCATGAGCACATAGGATGTTCTTATGGCTAAAACCCATCAGGTGTCACCTTGGAAAGATGCCATCCGATTCAGGAAGAGGGGTAAGTTGGGCCCTAGGTATATCAGTCCTTTCAGGGTTTTGGCCTGGGAGGGAAGGGTTGCTTATCGCTTGGATCTACCCGAAGATCCATAGAACGTTTCACGTCACTCAGATGCGGAAATGTTTGTTTGATGATTCTGTTGTTGGTTCCATTGGAGGATATTCAAGTGGATGATCTCTTGAATTATATTGAGAGACCGATTGCCATCCTTGATAGGAAGACAAAGGCTCTATGGAACAAGTCGGTGGATCTGGTAAAGGTGCAGCGGCAGCACCACAATAGTTCAAAATGGACGTGGGAGCCCGAGGTCGAGATGAGGGAGCATTATCCGGAGTTGTTCGCAACGACGAACTTCGAGGACGATGTTTGATTCAAGTGGGAGAAAATTGTAACATTTTCATTTCAAGTATTTTTTTTCCCTTTTTGCTCTTAACTTGAAAATCTTTACATTTTGGTCCCTAGCCGAGAATGTTGGGCGTACGCTAGGAGTATACTGGGTGTGTTGGGTCGAAACTTGGTCGCAGAGGTAACCCACGTACGTTGGGCGTACGTGGAGTACGCAGGGCGTACGGTCAATTGGGGCAAACCCTAATTCTTTGGGTTTATGCCTTATTTAAACACCTTAAGTTTCTCTTGGACCTTCTTATGACCAGCCTCCACTTTTCCAAACCCTAAGAATGAAACCCTAATTACCATTTGAGTGTTTTGAGCTTGGAAGTGACCTTTGAAGATGTTTTTGGTGATCTTGAAGGAAAATGAACTCTTGGAAGTTGCATTGGGGTGGTTCGTGCTTGTGGATCCAGAATCATCACTAACTTGGAAAGCTTTTGGAGGTATAAAGCTCTTAATTTGATGGTTCATTATGTTAGCTCTTGTCAAGGCTTGTTTTTGTTCATTTTATGGTCCCTTAAGTCACGCTTGAGAGTATGAGCTACTCCAGAAGCAAGGGATGGTATATCCTAGCATTTTTTTATGTCCGTTGTGCATAAAAATGAAATCTTGATGTGTTATATTGGACCATGCATGAGTTAGGGCTCTTATTATGGGTTATAATGAGTAGTGAGTCTAATTAAGGCATGCAAAGGAGTAAAGTTGCCGACTTTACGTGTTAAGACATCATTTAAGATCAGATCAGAGAAGTGTACTTAGTGGCTTACCAGTTAAGCACTTAATGGCGAGTTGGGCTTGTTGTGGAGTACGTTAGGCGTACCCAGCTCGTACGCAGTGCGTACTGGCCAAACGTGGCGTATGTTGGGCATTAGTCTAAGTACATTGGGCGTACTCAACAACTATTGACTTTCGTTGACTTTTGTGATTTGGGCCATATTTGGACTATAAGGGTTTTTGGCCTTGTTGGGCTACTAGTCTTTCTGACTTTGGGAAATTGTTAGGTTTTAGGCCTTCTTGGATTTGGGGCTATATTGGGATTTGGGCATGATTTAGGTATTTGGGCCATATTGGTCTTTTGATGCCATTGGGTTGGGCCTCGGTTATTGGGCCAAGTGAGGAAAGCACAAAATGGTCTTTTACCCTGGGTGTTGGACAAATGAACTAGATTCCCAGTTCTGGTTTGAAGGTTTGTATCGATCAGATACACTTCAATCTTGAATAACAAACGTAAAACTAATCTAAGCAAAATAATAAACAGAAAGTAAATAACACATAAATTCTCCAAATTATTCTTTTACCGAGAAAGGGTTTTTTCTTCACTAAGAAGATGGGTTTGTCACAGATACGATTGACACAAAGCCACGACCACAGCTTTAGGGTTTGCCCTAATCTTGTATATATAATAATCTATACATGTATATCCCTTGATTGAAGGGACTGCCTCTAATCTATACTTAGAACCAATCATATCAAAAAGATATTGAATCTGTGATCTATTCTATACTTATCTATATCATTACCTAATATACAAAAGATTACAATCGGATAACTGAACTATAAGCTGACTCTGATAAGCTTGAAATGTTGGCGCTGTAGATGTAGTAGATGCTAACGCTGATCTATAAGTGTGTCATGAGTTTGACTCATCAGATCATAAGTGTGACCTTACAATCTCCCCCTATCTGATGATGTCAAAACTAAAATTCTTCTTCAGACTCATCAGAAGAACCATTGTAGAACTTGTCAACTTCTTTTAAGATTTCAGGCTTGACCCATCTGAATTGATCAAGCTTAAAATTATCCAGTCTTCTATTAAGCTCTAGTGATATCAGCACACGAGATCCTCTTCCCAATTCATAGTGACCTAGTCCTAAGCGAAGATGAAAAAAATATTCAATGGGAGCATAAAGAAGGTCATCAGTGTATTGAAAGCACATATGATTCTGACTGTCAAGATAAAATATCCCATGCTCTAGTTCTAGAATGAACGTATATTGGACTGGTTCAACACCTAAGGGTCATTCATTGTTGATATATCGAGTTCCACAAGGAAGAAGAAACGTGGTATTCTTGGATTGTCTGGGAGTACTAGTTCTTCCTGATGAGTCTGATCTAGATGAACTAGCTGATGGACTAGCAAATGGCATAAGATTCAGTTTCTTTACTTTGTTGAAAAGATGTTGAATTGCCAACTTTACTTCTTGAGCATGAACACCCTTGTGTTTGTTGATAATTCCTTGAATTTGCATCCACTTGATGTAGCCAAGTTTGACTAGCTCACGAGCATAAACAACTTCAGTATATTCATATTTTGTTTTCTTTCTAACCAAGTGAAGCTTCAGTGACTCTTTCCTTGGTTTGGTGCATCTCACTTTGATGATAGGAGCAGGCTTTGACCTGTGAGTAAGAACATCTCCAAACTTCTTCCTATCAATTTGGTCATTCAGGTATAAAACAATGTGTTGTTTCTCCAAATTATTATTGAAGATTTTCTTGACCTGATTATCAGCGCTTTGAATATTTGCATTCTCATCAGCAGATGCAAGAGCTTGAGCAAGTTTGGTAGACAAACGTTCTGCTTTTCTTTCTTCTTTCTTTTGACGAACAACGACATTATATTCTACCATTATTTCTCTAGCTTCCTCAATGGGTAAACTCCATGTTTCCGCTAAGTCATTGAGATTAAAGATGAGTTTGCTTTTCTTTTTAGGAGAAGATGATGAAAGATCACCAGCAATAACAGAAGAGCTTCCAGCTTCAGCATTATAAGGTCCCACTGAGAAGGAAGCCTTCCTCTTTCAAGGATTGAGCTGGTCGTTTTCAAAGTCAATATCACTATCAGGTCCTAGAGGAACCTCTTGAGATATCTCCCCCTCAAAACAAGAACCAAGTTAGAAAACATTTAAGGGAACAATAGGAATAGCAGCTTGTTTCATGAAACCAAGATCAAGAAAACATTCATTGTCATCAATTTCTGATTGGTCACCATTGTATGGAATGGGTTGATCAGTTGTAGCATCAACATTAGGAATATCAGCAACAACAATAAACTTTTGAGGACCAGCTTCAGCTTCAGCCCTTCCAGTCATCTCTGGCTGAGATGCAATCACCACTTGCATTTGCATTGGCTGAGGACCCACTTGATTATTCTCCCCCTTTTTGGAAGCTAAGATTAGGGAGGAGAGTTAGGAGGAGGAGGAGTGCTCAGAGGAGGATAGGATGGTGAATGATGTGGTGGAGGAGATTTGCTGATGAAGGTAGAGGTGGAGGAGGTTGATCACCTGGAGAGCTTGGCGGGGTGTCATCAACAACCATATCATCATCATCACCACCCAAAGCCATACATTGCTTCATTGTGACCACACTCCTTTCTACTACTGTTAACCTTCTATCCATTGACTGAGTAATCTGCACAATTAGAGAGAGTTGGGAAAGCATAACATTTTGAAAGTTGGAGTTGGATGCTTCCTGATCACCGTGTTGAAGAGCAGCAATAATAATGGGTGTTGGCATAGGGGGAACCATCTCAGCTTGAGGAATAGTATCAACTTGAGGAGAAGGAGACGGTTTTGGAGAAATTTCATCTTGGATCGTTGTCATAGTAGTATCTCCAACAGGAGGGGTTGATCAATGAGGTAGAATGTCATCAGCAGAGGAAGAGGATGAAGAAATAGTTGAAAAACGAATGTTCTTGTTCAACATTGGAGGATAGTTCATTTTTAGAGTGAAGTTCTCCCACGTCAGTTGCTGATTCTTCTTCGTCTTTATCAATATATTGTTCCTCATTAGCCCCTTCTTTATTACCAGCTTCATTCTCATCATCGTTATCTTCTTCATCACCAACATTATTATTATCGTCATCCTCATCAGAGTCTGAGGATTCAAAAACAAAGGGTTTTTCAGTCAACTTTAAACATAGCCTTCATTTCAAGACAAGATCAGACCAAGCCAACGAGGATAAGGAACATTCAATGGCTTCTTGTTTCCATTAATGCAGTCAATAGTTTGATCAAGAAAAATTTGAGCAAAGTCCATTCTTTTGTTGTAAACGATGGAGTATAAAATCCTTTACACAAAGAGATTCAGTTGATTCAAACTCCCAGTCTTGTGTCCAAGACATTTTCCAATTATACTTGTTAAGTACTTCCACCCTTCATTAAAACATTGACGAAGAGTGTTCTTGTATGCATCACGAGTGAGGCCAAGAAGATGGAAGTTATACCATAATTTTTCACGAACAGATTTGCAACTTTCTTCAGAGAGAGTATCAGAGTAACTTTTAAATATAAGAAGACGAAGGGAAGTTCGAAAGGATTCCATGTAGCACCCGATTCCTGGTATGTATTCGTGGTTATTAAATCTCTTTATTTCGCATGATTAGCCTTGGACTCGGCGAGTAGAGGGACAGACTCGCCGAGTAGAAGCGGGACTAGACACGGGAATTACTCGGTCTACTCGGCGAGTAGGTCCGATGGACTCAGCGAGTAGACCCTGTTTGGACTGAAACCCTAACCCGGGTGTTTGCACCCTATTTAATCGACTTAACCTAGCCTCCACTTCCCTTAGCACTTCCAGAGACCTGTAGAACGAAACCCTAGCCTCCTTTGTGTCCTTGTGAGTGATTGTTAGCATTTTGAAGGTGATTTGGGGCTTGGGAGAAGAAGGAGAAGATTGAAGAAGTGCAAGAAGGGAAGAAGATCTGGAATCTACTTTGTGAAAGGCTTCTATTCAGGTAGAAAAGACCCTAACTTGATCTCTAGCTCGTTAGTCCCCTTTTTGTCCCTAAGAAAAGAGGTTTTAAGCCCTAAGAACCTAAATCTCTATGTGTTTATGGCTAATGTTCTGCAAGAACTTCGGATATGGACCTTTTGGACTTCATAGTAGCATAAAGTCTCTATGGTTGAGGTAGTGGAAGTCCCCTTTGAGCATAGGACCTCTTGTATAGCTTGGAAGTGCATGTTTGAGCTCATAGGGCCATGCATGCACGTAAAGTTTGTAACTTTACGTGGTAAATGAGCCCTAGGACCATGGATCCGTGGCCTGGAAGTGTTGCATGTCCCAGATCTGGCCTACTCAGGAATTGGGTCGAAGGACTCGGCGAGTCCCAAAGTGGAACTCGGCGAGTTCTATGAAGATGGCCATCGACTCGGCGAGTTGGATGAACAAACTCGGCGAGTCCTATGAAGATTGCCTGGAACTCGCCGAGTAGTTCTTCAAACTCGGCGAGTAATATGAACATCCACAGAACGCGAGGGGTTTAAGCGTCGAGGGTTTAACCCTTCGTACCTGTGCACGGAATTAACCATATAACGTAGTCCCGAAACCCCAAACCCTCGAATGGGGGTGTTTTGGTGTGGATTGGAAGCAAGCAAAGGACCTGCTCGAGGAACTCGGCGAGTTGCTCGAAGGACTCGGCGAGTTGGTACTCGAGTCGACCCCAAAGTCCCGGATAGCGAGTCAGGGGTGACTCGGTGAGTGAAAAGAGGGACCTGGTGAGTGGGACCGGACCAGTGAGGGACGAACTCGGCGAGTTGCTCTCTGGACTCGGCGAGTCCAGTCAACTGGAAGTTGACTTTGACCTGGTCTTTGATTTGGTGAGGGGTAAAATGGTCATTTTACCCAAAGGTCAGTGAGCATTGTTTGATTGAGTCATTGTGGGAATTGCAGCCGGAGGGTTTCCGGAGCAGCAGCAGCAGTAGTAGGTGATCAATTCCCACACAGACCAGCAGCTATTTCGAGGTGAGTTTCCTTTCCAGTAGGAACGGGTTTAAGGCACCAAGGCCGACCCGTGTAGATGAGATGCTAGTACTAGAGTGTGGGCCTAGCCCGTATCTCTGGTTTTAGTCAAGTATGATATATATGTTAATATGATAGAGTTGATTATACTTGTTGTCTGCGTGATACTTGTATGTTATAGGTTAGCGGTTGAGTGTGGGCAGGGCCCGTATCTCTCCGAGGTTGGAGTGTGGGCTAGGCCCGTATCTCCCAGATAGCGAAGTGTGGGCAGGGCCCGTATCTTCTGAAGCATGGGCGAAGCCCGTACCTCCCGGCTAGCGAAGTGTGGGCAGGGCCCGTATCTTCCCGAGTGTGGGCAAGGCCCGTAATTCCTAGCTGAACATTGGTTGTTATATGTTCGTATGGTATGGGGTATTGTGGGGGAACTCACTAAGCTTCGTGCTTACAGTTTTCAGTTGGTTTCAGGTACCTCCTCAGCTAGGGGAAAGGAGCCGGCGCGGTAGCAGCATGTCACACACACACTCTCTGGTTTCCGCATTTACGAGATTCTTTGGGATTGATACTCTGATATTTTGATTAGTTGTATGTTTTGGTTTTCAGACATGGTTCACTTTATGTTATGGTTGATCAAACAATGTTCTTAGTTATTAATATTTTCTAAAGTAATGTTCTTAAAACAAAAATTTTGGTCGTGAAAATTGGGTTGTTACAAGTTGGTATCAGAGCCCTGGTTTGAGGGATTCGGACACACCCTCGGGAGTGTCTGAACTCAAATCGAGGGATTAAAAGGTTTTTCTAAAGGAAAAATGTCTTCTAAAATTGAGAAAAGAGTTTTGAGAAAGAACGACATGTGTGATGTGCGCGACCGGCCGAGCTCAAGTAAGTATTCCCCAAAGTACCCATACAAGTTTATGTTATGTCTATCAGCTTTTGTAGAACAACATGCTAGAATAGGACTAAGGATCTAGGAGTGATGCCTTATGTGCCTGCTTTATGTGTTCCAGTTGTATGAGAACTTGCATGCTAGTTATTGAGTAATCAGTAAGTAGGATAGCCTGATTAGGTTATGCCTGGTAGTATGAGCTTAGCACTTTATGCTAGCTCAGTTCCTGAAAGCAGATAGAGTTGAATGAGCTTGTTACCCTTATCTGAATGTTGCTTGCTTTGTGCTAAGTGGGACTCTGAATAATGGGAGTTAGCCATTAGGCGAATGCATCACGTCACATGTGTTCAGGGTTGAATAATCTTAGAGTGCCAGATTTGATCCTACTGCGCAGCTCTTGTTTGAGTCCAACCGTTGTAGGGACGAGTCGGGTACTCGAAGGATTATCCGAGCCTCGTCACATGTGATGGTATTCGGGTAATGGCTAATTGACATTACAAGGAGGCCTGCAGCAGCTGAGGACTGGCTAGAGTGGAATTAGAGTTTTCCCTAGGGCAAGCCTAGGATGAGTATAGCAGTGATCAGCAATAGTGAAAGGAATCTGGTGGAGTCGAGGCATACCTTGGAAAAGGTACGGATAGATGTGGAAGGTAGTATGGGCCCGTACTACTGAAAGCAGAGGATCCGTACCCGAACCAAGGGAGGCCAAGATGAGACCAGGGAACTTGTGGTAGATGTGATCCCTCAAGGAGTGTCAGTATCACTAATAATTGTCATTTATGTATTGCAGAATGGTGGTACTTCGATCGAGGCCGGTAGATGGCGGTTCAGGAGAGGGGTCGGGTTCGGGATCAGGTTCCGAGCCGGTTGATGAGGGACTACGCGAGTTCATCGCGTCGGAGATTACCAGAGGCATCCTTGAGTCGACCCCCATTATCTTCGGGTCGATCAAGGAAGGGATCATCGAGTTGATGGAGGATCGCCTCAGGGCGTTCAGGAGCGATATGGCATGTGGCCAGCCGGGATCTCGCACACTGTCCTTCAAGGACTTCAGGGGCAGTGGTGCGCTGGACTTCCATGGGACAAAGGACCCCATTGCTGCCAGACGATGGATTGCAGACATCAAGTCTGCACAGTTGACTAGTTTCTGCCCCGAGGGGTCGAAGGTGAGGTATGCAGCGGGGTGTTTACGGGACCGAGCCCGGGATTGGTGGGAGTCCGTGGGTGACTCGTTGGGAGCCTCAGCTATCGAGGCGATGACCTGGTCGGACTTCGTGACCAGGTTCAGGGCAGAGTTTGCGCCGGCTGTCGAGCTTCAGCAGCTGGCCAGGGAGTTTCTGGATATGAGACAGACGACGGAGACTGTGGCGGAGATCACCGCCAAGTTCTAGGAGAGGGCTTTGTTGGTGCCCCAGTATGCTGGTGACGAGGACATGAGGAGGACTCGTTATCATGATATGCTACGAGCTGACATCCGGGAGCATGTTAGCTTTTCGGCTTGCCCTACCCTGGACTCCATGATTGCCAGGGCGAGGGAAAGGGAGATAGATTTGGAGCACATCCGGAAACGAAAATTAGAGGAGGGTCAGGTAGGAGGGGATTCGGGGAAGAAGCCCAAGGGATCAGACGGTAGGCCGAAAGGCCAGTCAGGACCGAGCCGCTGCGGGAAATGCAGCAGGACGCATGTGGGGGCATGTAGGATGGGATCAGTAGGCTGCTACAAGTGCGGCAAGGCAGGCCACTTTAGCAGGGATTGTACTACTCCAGTTTCAGCTATTCAGACATCGGAGTTGCTGTGTTTTCACTGCAACCAGAGGGGCCACAAGAAGGCCAATTGCCCTCAGTTGATAGTTTCAGCGCCGGTGAAGGTGCCAGCTCCTGCGACCCTGCGGATCACGGATGGCCGGCAGGGCAAGGCAGAGGCTCCAGTGGTGAGGAGCCGAGCATTCCAGCTGACTACCAAGGAGGCACGCGCCGCACCCGATGTGGTGACGGGATCGTTCCATGTGAACGGCCTCCCAGTTCAGGTGTTATTTGATTCGGGTGCATCCCGATCATTCGTTTCCCTTGCGCTTAGCAAGAAGTTTCATGAGCCATCAGGCGAGTTAGATTGCCCTTTGGAGGTGGAGATTGCTGATGATCGATCGGTGTGAGCATCGATGGTATTTCAAGACTGCGTGCTGCGTTTGTTCGAGGAGCGCTGTTTGGTAGATTTGGTTCCCATACCGTTGCGTGGGAACAAGGTGATCATTGGCATGGATTGGCTGAGCCTTAATGGGGCTGTGATAGATTGCGCGCAGCAGCTAGTGCGGGTCAGGACCCCAAGCGGGGGAGAGTTAGTGATTCATGGTGAGAGGCCCAGTATGGCCCCGCTGTATGTTCAGCAGCGAGGGCTAGGTGCTACCTTCAGCAGGGATGCGCAGGATATGTCGCGTATCTGATGGATACCCGGGAGGCGGGTAAGGCGACCGTGAGCGAAGTTCCGGTGGTCCGAGACTTTGCAGATGTTTTCCCAGAGGAGCTTCCTGGGATACCTCCGGAGCGACAGGTGGAGTTCCGGATTGACCTCGTTCCCGGTGCGGCTCCGATAGCCAAGGCACCGTATCGGTTGGCTCCTCCCGAGATGCAGGAGTTGTCTACGCAGCTGCAGGAGCTGCTAGACAAGGGGTTTATTCGTCCGAGCAGTTCACCTTGGGGAGCCCCGATTCTGTTTGTGAAGAAGAAGGACGGGTCACATCGGATGTGTATAGATTATCGGGAGCTGAACAAGGTAACGGTGAAGAACCGTTACCCGCTTCCGAGGATTGATGACCTCTTAGACCAGCTTCAGGGAGCATCTTGGTTCTCCAAGATTGATTTGCGTTCAGGTTATCATCAGATGAGGGTCAGGGAGGAGGATATGCAGAAGACCGCGTTTCGGACGCGCTATGGCCATTATGAGTTCGTGGTGATGCCGTTTGGGCTCACCAATGCTCCTGCCGCGTTCATGGACCTCATGAATCGCGTATGCAGACCGATGCTGGATCGGTCTGTGATAGTCTTTATCGATGACATCTTGGTTTATTCCAAGACTCGGGAGGAACATGAGGAGCATCTGAGAGAGGTGTTAGAGACCCTGAGGAGGGAGAGCTTGTATGCCAAGTTCTCCAAGTGTGAGTTTTGGTTGCGCGAGGTGCAATTTCTTGGACACCTCGTCAACCAGAACGGGATTCTGGTCGATCCGGCCAAGGTCGAGGCCGTGATGAGATGGGAGGTTCCGAAGTCTCCATCTGAGATTCGGAGTTTCCTGGGATTGGCAGGCTACTATCGGAGATTTATCCAGGATTTCTCCAAGATAGTCGTGCCCCTGACACGGCTGACGAAGAAAGTCGTGGTCTTTCGGTGGGAACCCGAGCAGCAAGCTGCATTTGAGACGCTGAGACAGAGATTATGTGAGGCTCCGATCTTAGCCCTGCCAGAGGGCGTAGAGGATTTTGTGGTTTATTGCGATGCGTCCATTTCTGGGTTGGGCGCGGTACTGATGCAGAGGGGGCATGTTATTGCCTACGCTTCGAGGCAACTCAAGCCTCACGAGGCGAACTACCCGACGCATGATTTGGAGTTGGGGGCAGTGGTTTTTGCCCTCAAGGTTTGGCGACATTACCTCTACGGCGTTCGATGTACCATCTACACGGACCACAAGAGTTTGAGGTACCTCATGGATAAGCCGAATCTGAACATGAGGCAGCGTCGGTGGTTGGATGTGGTGAAGGATTACGATTGCGAGATCCTTTACCACCCGGGGAAGGCCAATGTGGTGGCCGATGCGCTTAGCCGCAAGGCGGCGCCGATCAGGGACGTCTGCTTGAGGATGACCGTGGTGACTCCCCTGTTGGAGCAAATTCGGGAGGCTCAGCAGGAGGCTATCAAGGAGGAACATCGGAAGAGCGAGCGTGTGGTGGGTCAGGTTTCCTCCTTTGATTATGATAGCCGAGGACTATTGACACTGCACCGTAGGGTGTGGGTGCCGTATCACGGAGGCGTGCGCCAGATTTTGATAGAGGAGGCGCACAAGTCCCGATTCTCTATTCATCCCGGGGCGACGAAGATGTATAGGGATCTTCGTCTGGATTACTGGTGGCCCTGCATGAAGCGGGATGTGGCATGGTACGTCGAGCGGTGTTTGACCTGCAGGAAGGTCAAGGCCGAACATCAGAGACCGCATGGCAAGATGCAGTCGTTGGATATTCCACTATGGAAATGGGAAGATATCACGATGAATTTTATCACGAAGCTTCCCAGGACCGCACGTGGAGTGGATTCGATTTGGGTCATCGTGGATAGATTGACCAAGAGTGCTCACTTTATTCCGATTCAGGAGAGCATATCGGCCGAGAAATTGGCCGACATCTACATCAGGGAGATTGTGGCACGGCATGGGGTGCCAGTATCGGTGATCTCGAACAGGGAAGTGCGTTTTACTTCCAGATTTTGGAAGAGATTCCATGACGAGTTGGGCACTCGTCCGCATTTTAGCACTGCCTTTCACCCGCAGACGGATGGGCAGAGCGAGCGGGCCATCCAGACTCTGGAGGATATGTTGCGGGCGTGCGTGCTAGACTTCGGTGGTAGCTGGGATACCTATCTTCCCCTGGCCGAGTTCTCCTACAACAACAGCTGTCACGCGAGTATCGACCGCCCTCCCTTCGAGATGTTGTACGGACGGAGGTGTAGGACCCCGATATGCTGGGGTGAAGTTGGCCAGAGGGTCATGGGGAGCACTGAAGTGGTGCTCAAGACGACCGAGAGGGTCCAGCAGGTCCGGAGCAGGCTCCAGACTGCTCAGAGTCGGCAGAAAAGTTATGCCGACAAGCGTCGATCCGATTTGGAGTTCCAGGTCGGGGATATGGTTCTCCTGAAGGTGTCGCCGTGGAAAGGCGTCATTCGATTCAGGAAGCGGGACAAGTTGGGCCCGCGATTCATCGGACCGTTCAGGGTCATAGCCCGGGTGGGCAAGGTAGCGTATAGGCTGGATCTGCCAGCCGAGCTCAGCCAGATCCACATCACTTTCCATGTTTCTCAGCTGCGAAAGTGCTTAGTGGACGATTTAGCGGTAGTGCCGTTGGAGGATATTCAGGTTGATGACAGCCTGAATTACATTGAGCGCCCAATCGCAATCCTCGACAGGAAGTCGAAGGATTTGAGGAACAAGAGGGTGGAGCTAGTAAAGGTGAAATGGCAGCACCGCAAGGGTTCGAAATCGACTTGGGAGCCAGTGGACGAGATGATGGAGCACTATCCCGAGCTGTTTCAGGATCGAGCAGCAGATTTCGAGGATGAAGTCTAAAATAAGTGGGGGAGATTTGTAGCACCCGATTCCTAGTATGTATTCGTGGTTATTAAATCTCTTTATTTCGCATGATTAGCCTTGGACTCGGCCAGTTGAGGGACAGACTCGCCGAGTAGAAGCGGGACTAGACACGGGAATTACTCGGTCTACTCGACGAGTAGGTCCGATGGACTCGGCGAGTAGACCCTGTTTGGACTGAAACCCTAACCCGGGTGTTTGCACCCTATTAATCGACTTAACCCAGCCTCCACTTCCCTTAGCACTTCCAGAGACCTGTAGAACGAAACCCTAGCCTCCTTTGTGTCCTTGTGAGTGATTGTTAGCATTTTGAAGGTGATTTGGGGCTTGGGAGAAGAAGGGGAAGATTGAAGAAGTGCAAGAAGGGAAGAAGATCTCGAATCCACTTTGTGAAAGGCTTCTATTTAGGTAGAAAAGACCCTAACTTGATCTCTAGCTCGTTAGTCCCCTTTTTGTCCCTAAGAAAAGAGGTTTTAAGCCCTAAGAACCTAAATCTCTATGTGTTTATGGCTAATGTTCTGCAAGAACTTCGGATATGGACCTTTTGGACTTCATAGTAGCATAAAGTCTCTGTGGTTGAGGTAGTGGAAGTCCCCTTTGAGCATAGGACCTCTTGTATAGCTTGGAAGTGCATGTTTGAGCTCATAGGGCCATGCATGGACGTAAAGTTTGTAACTTTACGTGGTAAATGAGCCCTAGGACCATGGATCTGTGGCCTGGAAGTGTTGCATGTCCCAGATCTGGCCTACTCAGGAAGTGGGTCGAAGGACTCGGCGAGTCCCAAAGTGGAACTCGGCGAGTTCTATGAAGATGGCCGTCGACTCGGCGAGTTGGATGAACAAACTCGGCGAGTCCTATGAAGATTGCCTGGAACTCGCCAAGTAGTTCTTCAAACTCGGCGAGTAATATGAACATCCACAGAACGCGAGGGGTTTAAGCGTCGAGGGTTTAACCCTTCGTACCTGTGCACGGAATTAACCGTATAACGTAGTCCCGAAACCCCAAACCCTCGAATGGGGGTGTTTTGGTGTGGATTGGAAGCAAGCAGAGGACCTGCTCGAGGAACTCGACGAGTTGCTCGAAGGACTCGGCGAGTTGGTACTCGAGTCGGCCCCAAAGTCCCGGATAGCGAGTCAGGGGTGACTCAATGAGTGAAAAGAGGGACCTGGTGAGTGGGACCGGACCAGTGAGGGACGGACTCGGCGAGTTGCTCTCTGGACTCGGCGAGTCCAGTCAACTGGAAGTTGACTTTGACCTGGTCTTTGATTTGGTGAGGGGTAAAATGGTCATTTTACCCAAAGGTCAGTGAGCATTGTTTGATTGAGTCATTGTGGGAATTGCAGCCGGAGGGTTTCCGGAGCAGCAGCAGCAGTAGTAGGTGATCAATTCCCACACAGACCAGCAACTATTTCGAGGTGAGTTTCCTTTCCAGTAGGAACGGGTCTAAGGCACCAAGGCCGACCCGTGTAGATGAGATGCTAGTACTAGAGTGTGGGCCGAGCCCGTATCTCTGGGTTTAGTCAAGTATGATATATGTGTTAATATGATAGAGTTGATTATACTTGTTGTTTGCGTGATACTTGTATGTTATGGGTTAGCGGTTGAGTGTGGGCAGGGCCCGTATCTCTCCGAGGTTGGAGTGTGGGCTAGGCCCGTATCTCCCAGATAGCGAAGTGTGGGCAGGGCCCGCATCTTCTCAAGCGTGGGCGAGGCCCGTACCTCCCGGCTAGCGAAGTGTGGGCAGGGCCCGTATCTTCCCGAGTGTGGGCAAGGCCCGTAACTCCTAGCTGAACATTGGTTGTTATATGTTCGTATGGTATGGGGTATTGTGGGGGAACTCACTAAGCTTCGTGCTTACAGTTTTCAGTTGGTTTCAGGTACCTCCTCAGCTAGGGGAAAGGAGCCGGCACGGTAGCAGCATGTCACACACACTCTCTGGTTTCCGCATTTACGAGATTCTTTGGGATTGATACTCTGATATTTTGATTAGTTGTATGTTTTGGTTTTCAGAAATGGTTCACTTTATGTTATGGTTGATCAAACAATGTTCTTAGTTATTAATATTTTCTAAAGTAATGTTCTTAAAACAAAAATTTTGGTCGTGAAAATTGGGTCGTTACATTACACATCAATGGTAGCCCTACATTAACCATCTCCAATGTAATGCTTCGAGCAACAATATGAACATAACATGTATAGTAAAACACACATACTTGTTTAGGTTAGAAAGGGTCCGGTAAATCACAGAACGCATATCAAAGAGGACCGCTCTTGAAGTAGTTGACAAAATCTTTGATTCCTGAAATTGCGAACTGCTTTGGGATTTCACCCGAGAACGCCACATTGGTGGATTGAATGATGATGGTAGAGTCGAGAGCATGAGGACCTTTGATGATGTTTGCACTGGGGGTAATTTCGTATAAGGGATTTGACATGGTGAAAGCTTTGAGGGAGATAACGATTTGGAATCCTTTTTTAGAGAAAGAGCTTAATTGCTAGAATTGCTTGTAAAAGTGACCTAGGATGAAGAATTCCTAATCTATTCCCAAAAAGTTTCTTCCTTTTTACATAATCATGACTGAAGAGATCTTCGACGTAAAAATCTCGTATCCCAAGATAATGATAGACCTTTTAATATTCATTCAAAAAGTTACCGTTTGGATAAGATAGATACTTTAGACACGTCATCAACATCATCGTAGTTGATCAACGAGTGGCTTGAGATGGTCACCTTTTAAGTTTGTTATGTCTCTTGATAGTGTGGGATAAAACTACCATTCACTAACATAGTATTGAGAGATCTCATCAGTGTGTGGTTTCATACGTTGAATCATAAATCTCTTTTATTAGAAGAAAAATCGTAAGAGTGGATAGGTGCATGTAATATATCACGGACAATGATATACCCATCCATACATATGTGTCAAGCTCTCATCAGCGTATGGTACATTACACTGAATTATAAAAATTTACAGAAGACTGTATGGGCAAGAATGGATTTGTGCGTGTGATAGCTTGCAGTACATAGACTAACCATCGGCACCGACTTTCAAACTTTTATCAGTGTGTGGTGTTACATACTGAATCATCAAGTTATGTACTAGAAGACTTGAGGAGAGAATGGATTGTTTTAGTCATGCTGAGGTGAAATCAACATGAATCATTAACAGTTTAACTCATCAACAAGAAGTGGTTTAAACTTTTGTATCATGGAGTAATTTGCAATCTAGAATCAAAGATTCGCCGTTAAATCATAATGGTAACATGTCGTACCTCATACTAGGAGGTCAGGGACATGACAACCCTTTGGCATTTAAGGACGTCACAATTATCTCTTATGTTGATGACTATGCAATCAAGGTAAGCCATTGGGTTATGCATAATGTTTCAGCAGAACATGAGACTTGATGCATACAACAAGCATGCTTACAGGGGCATGGTCAAGTAAAGATGATTAAATTAAAAATAAACACCCCAGCCTTTTTATCAATATTTTTTTATTTGGACCAGGCAATCTCACTTTAAGTGTTTAGACAATGCTAGACAACCAACGAGAGAAGTTGACTTAATGTTCTCAGCAGATGGCCTCGCTAATGAGAAACTTAGAGAGATTTTGTCACATACAACAACATGCTTCTAGGGAAGATGATGTGTCAAAAGTTACATACTAGGTTCAAAATTGCCACTGTCGGATTCCTTTACAAAATGGTACAAAAGAATAAACAATATAAGAATACAAAGAAAAGAATTAGTCAAACAAGAAAATAGTTTAAACTAGGAAAAATATGCAGCTTTTTCTGAAAGGTGATAAATACTCGTTCCATCAAATCTTTAGAATTGAATGGTCATTAATGCATTTCCATTTTCCAAGATATCTACCCCTTGAATTTTTGGCTAAAAGAGAACAAAAAAGATCAAACATATCACACAAAAACAATACAATTCATACTAAACACGGAGAGGGAAAGCCTTCAATCATTGAGGTTCTACAGATTGATTCCAAGCTTCATGTTCACCAAGAACAAAAGAAGAACATGAACCAGTCTTTATAACCAAAGAGTTAGAGGGATCCAATCTTTGTAACCTTCTAGTTATGAGAGTCACTTAGACAAACTCGAAGGTTCCATACATTAAGATCCCTGAGGGAAGAGAAGGTGGGATCACTATCTTGTTGAAGACTCCTTTAGATCATTGAGGTGATGAAGTTGTAGTGACAACATCTATGGAAATTAGTCAACCATGTCACCGAACTTCATCTCATCCCATTGAAACAAAAATAGGATGTTCAGGATAGAATATATATGTTCCTAGAAGAACACCTGGTGGCACAGTTATCCCCCAACTGGTCTCATCAGAATAAATCAACATGTTTATCAACGTGTGCATCAACTTCAATGAGAGTGCAGTTGTTGCTGAAGAAAAGATGCAGAGTCAGCGTTAACTGGATCCACAAGGAGAGTGATGCATTCAAGGAATGACATGTTGATCCTTTCAAACTAGATCAGTCAGATAAGGTCACTATTGATAGAGAAGATCATGTATGATATGTTAGTAGAAAAATGTACAATGTATACTCCTTTGGTAATAATAAAAAGAAAATTTTAATGCACAAAAAGATATAGTAAAAAATAGCAGCTTATGTTCAGAATTTTTTAAAAGTAGCACAACATAAAAAAAAAAAAATAAAGTATCAGCGTCAAAACCAACAAATCAAACCATATAAATATCATTCTCCTTGAGAGCAGAAAGCATGATTTTTTTTTCTGAATCAAACACTTTTCCCACATGACGGTTGAAAAGAACTTTGTAACCAGCATCACAAAGTTGACTGATGGAGATGAAGTTACCTTTTAGATCTTCTACATAAAACACGTCCTCCGGTTTAATCGTCCTTCATTCAAAAGTTCCAACGCCTGTAACAGCTCTTCCACTAGAGCTTCCACTGTCTAGGTACCAAGTTTGACCTAGATTTGGACTTGACCCTTTACCAGTTTGAGAACCATCAATGTTACGAATTCCATCAAGGGAATCATTTATAACAACCATAAAACCCTTGACATTCAGCCCCTCATCTTCATAATTCTCCTCTTCTTCTACCCATTCTTCAAGATACTCTTGTTTTGAAATGATGGCTTTAGGCAGAGAGATGTTTTCCTTCTTCATGTGAGCTACCAACTTTTTGTACAAGAATTCATAGTTCTCAGGGCTCTGGGCTTCTTTCTTCTCCTTGCAATGCATGGCAAAATGATCAAGGCTTCCACAATTAAAGAAATTTCCTGATTTTCTCTTCTCAAAAGTGAATCTCCTTGTTGAACTGCTTCCCTTGAACTGAGCTATTCTAACCCTGTTTTCTCTGCTTTCTTTGTAACACTTGACGATAAGTGCAGCGTTGGCAACAAGCTCATCGGTGAGATCTTCATCACTTTCTTCAACCTAATCTGAGTTATTTAAGTCACTGATGTGCTTTATTTCTTCCTTTCGAGACACAAGGGAAACATAATTTCCCTTGCTCGAGTCCTTCATGATTTCCTTACGAAGAGATTTGGTCTCTTCATAATTTCACAGATTAGCGAACAAAGAATTCAGATCCATGGTATCGATCTTCTCACCATTCTTAAGAACGTCAACGAGATGTTCCCAGCTTTTTCCAAGTGAATCGAGAAACTTTAGAACCAACAGTGATGAGTTCTTGACGATTCCCAGCCTGCACATATCATTAACCAAACAGTTAAACCTATTGAAGGTTTGGGTAAGAGACTCACCTTTTTTAGCAAAGAAATGCTCGTATCTCCAATTAAGATTATTGATGGTCGTAGCCTGGACTATCACAGTGCCTTCATAAGCCACTGTCAGCGTGTCCATCATCTCTTGGGCTGATTCACAATTCAATACGAGATGATACATGTGGTATGGAAGAGAGTTTCCAATAGCAACCCTGGCTTTTACATCAATATTGAGCTGTCTCTTGTCATCGTCATCATAACTCATTTCTGGCTTTTTCTTCAGGAGGCAACGGGAGCGTTGTTGACCATGGGTTGGTACATAGGAACATGGGGACCTTTTTCAACAACATTTCTCATCTCATAGTCCATTGTTTCAAGAACCACCATGGCCTTGGTTTTCCACATGGAAAAGTTATATTCATCGAAATGAGGAATGTTGTTGAGACCAAAGGATTTTGTATTGCTTGAAGTCTACATGATTACTTGAGTGTATCAAAATCCCGCTCTGATACCAATTGAAGGTTTGTATCGATTGGATACACTTCAAGTATGAATAACAAATGTAAAACTAATCTAACCAAAATAATAAACAAAAAGTAAATAACACATAAGTTATCCAAATTGTTCTTCCACCAAGAAAGGGTTTTGTCTTCACCAAGAAGACGGGTTTTTCACAAAGATGGTTGATAAAAAGTCACAATCACAACATTAGGGTTTGCCCTAATGTTGTTTATATACTAATCTATACATGTATATCCCTTGATTGAAAGGATTGTGTCTAATCTATACTAAGAACAAATCTTATCACAAAGATATCGGATCTGTGATCTATTCTATACTTATCTATATCGTCACCTAATAGACAAAAGATTACAATCAGATAACTGAACTGTAAGTTGACGCTGATAAGCTTGATATGCTGGTGCTATAGATGTAGTAGACGCTGACGTTGATCTATCAGTGTGTCATGTTTTTGACTCATCAGATCATAAGGTGTGACCTTATATGGTTTATGGCCCAAATATTAATTGGGATTTTATTTGATTGATTAGCGTGGGGATTTTTCGGTTCAAAGCCGATCATTTGTTTGACTAACAGCAGATTGAGGTGAGTTGGTTCACTATACTATATGACACTAGGATATGTTATGTGCTTGTAGTCTTTGTGACTCCTGTTGTATGTGTTATATGCATGTGTTCCTATTTGCTATATGTATGTGGGGTGAAATAGACCCGGTACTGCCTAGTGCTGACATATGAGTTGAAATAGATTCGAGGGTGAAATAGACCCGGTACAGCCTTGGGTCGACGCATGAGTTAAAATAGACTTAAGGGTGAAATAGACGTGACACAACCTTGAGCTAGCAGATAAGTATGGTATGCGGTATTTTGGGGAACTCACTAAGCTTTGTGCTTACGGTTTTCAATTTATGTTTCAGGTACTTCAGGATCAAAAGGGAAGATCGCGGGATGAGCATCGCATATACACCATTATTTCTGCCTTATTTGACTTCGATGTATTAAGATGATTGATTGGCATACTCTGATTTCCCTTTATGATTTTATGAACATGATTTACATGATGGTTTTATTGTTATGAAAATGAAATTTTTGGTTTTAAATTTTGGGACGTTACAGTCAAATTTGGTTGGCTGGTTCCCTTCCACGTGCCGCCAGTCCATGCGTCTCCCACTCAACCCATGACTCGATTAAGCGAACCACTTGACTCGTCCGAGTAACTTTTTGAAGAGTTTTCAACTTTTTTGTAATTTTAGTTTCTTCCAACTTTGAATCTTCATATCGTCCTCACACGACATCCGTTTTGGCCTATGCTTTCTTTCATAGTTTAGTAATATTTAAGAGATTTTCATTGACATTAATATTATACATGTAATTTGGACATCAGGATGGCATTTGGCCTCAAAGTAGCTTCTCGATCCCTTTTGAACTTGTACAAAAAAAAAATCATGAATTTCTTTATTTTGCTTCATGGACTCTTCCCATTCATCCTATATCACTTACTAATTATTAAAAAGTGTTTTCAAGTCTTAAGTATTGGATAACTCATCTAAGAATGTTTGTTAAGCTCGTTTTATTCTCCCATTCCGTTTGTACCAGATGAGTTTATAACCAACTTTCAATCTTCATAATTTAATCATATATAATCGATTTGGATTGAATCATTTTACAACTTATTCCATTTTATTTTGTCTATACATCAACAAAATAACTCACTTGCTGGATAAGCTCTTATCATCTTTTCATAGTCTCAAACATAGGTTCTTAAAAATACTCGTTCTAACACTTAGTAAAATTTCACAAATGTTTTGATGAACTTTTCCTCTAACTTCCAACGTACATAAATTTCTCATATGAATTCCAATTTCAATGATTCTTATATCCACATAAAGCTGGTCACAAACTCTGCAACTTCTTCTTACTAATGTTTGTATGTATATTTTATAATATCGAGTTATTAGTATGTGAACATGGGTATTCACCCATTGTTACCACTTTTAGCCTTTAAATAAGCCATATTCAAATTGCCATAACTACATTTTAATTCTAATTAAACTGAATCGTTTTGTGTATTTTCATCTTTTTCATACACACTATAGCTTTCATTTATAAAGTTTCCTCTCAATTAAGAAACATTTTTGTAGTGTTCATATTCGATAGTTAACCAAAGACAAGATATTATAAATTTTAAAAATAATTAAATAATAATGATCTCACGATCCTACCTAAAAATGATAGTAGTATGATTGAGATCGATTTACCTATGTGAGATCATACGATCATACGATTCTACGATAAGGATTGCGAAAAACTTTGCATCTAAAGAAATATACCACAAAGGTATAAACCCTTAAGGGATTTTCTATATATTTTGTCCAATAAGATTGACCAGTTTCGAAGATTTACTATTCATCAGTGTTGTAAAAATCTTAATTAGTCCTTGATTAATCTTCGATTAATGATTAATTGCCTAGATAGTTTGTGAAGTTATACAATCAAATGAATTTTTAATATGTTGAAAAAGTTTTATCTCGATAAAATCAATTTGAGAAAATATTAATGCTCTGTTCGTCATATTAACTTATTTTACTATGATATTAGTCTTATTACTTATTTTGTTAAGATACTAGTCATATTTTTTTTAAAAAAAAATTAATTAATATAGATTGTAAGGTCCTTTGTTAGTCCCAACTAAACCGACTAATCTCTAACCGCTAATCGATAAATATAGGGCGCGTTCGGCACGGAACGATTGTGGGCATTTGAAACAGGGCCGGTCCAGGCGGTGGGCAACCTGGGCGACTGCCCAGGGCCCACCTCTCCAGGGGGCCCAAAATTTATGGGCTCTGTAGTGTGTGTGTGTGTATATATATATATATATATATATATATATATATATATATATATATATAAGATTATTACCTAAATGATTTTTAGGGTGTAAAGTTGGTTCAAACTCAAATTAGCTCAAAAGATAAACAAATATGGTTTGCTTGTTATTGCTAATTGAACATGTTTATACCGAAGAATAAATAATATTTTTTTAATATTTATTATATTTGTCATTGAGGACCCTTTTTCTCTTTTCGCCTCGGACCCCACATACGTTTGGACCGATCCTAGTTTGAGAGTTTCTAGCTTCTAGCGTTTGACAAAACGTTCTGTTTTGAACAGAAAGCCTCGTTCGGCACCACAAGCTTCTAGCGTTTAGTTTAAATAAAACGCTTCAAATCCAAATGCTACTTTATGTAGCGTTTAACAAAACGTTATAAGATACAAGCTACCCGCTACAAACCACCAGCTACCAGCTAATTTTGCCGAACACACCTATAATACCATCATGCTATTTTTATTATATAATACGATCAAACTATTTTTACAACCTTACTCTTCATACATGATTTTTTTTTTGTTCCTCAATCTTTTAAAAATTTATTCTTGAACATAGTCGAGATCTCGAAGTAACGTGGTGTATGTTTATAAACACACATACATGTGTGTATGTGTGTGAAGATGTAAAATGATAATACCAATGGATAATCAATCATCTGGGAAACTCAGAAAAGGCTGGATTTTGATTGGGGAAATGTGGTGGAAAGTGATTGGTTAGTGAGAATATAACCTTATCCAGTGACAGAGAAAGACAACTAAGCTAGATATACACTTTCAAGAATTTTGTAGTGCTTCAATGGGGGAAATGAAAACTAAATTACACATAGAGATTTGCAGTTATGCACCTTTTATAGTTCGTTTTTCCGTTTCTTATTTAAATAAATAATATTTAAGTAAAAGTTTTGAACTAAAGATATGTAATAACTACAAAAAGACCTTGACCTAACAATATTAGATGTTTGAAAAGATATTCCCTTTTCAAGAGTTGAACGTTCAAATATTACGGTGAATAATAATTGTAGTTTATTAGTATACTACTTTTTAATTTTTACTAAGACGTTTTTTATACTAAAAATATACATACTACTTATTGAGTTATTTTATGTTCTCATTAAGCGTATAAAGTATGGAAAAAAGGAAACTTAATGTCTTTTTATCATTTTAATATATAACTTCCAAAACATGATGTATACATTATTATATGTTGTACATCGTGCCTTGAAATTTGTATTAGGAGCCACTTTGTGTCTAAGTATTGAAATACATTGTACATCGTGTATTAAAACTGCTTAAGAATAACATACACCCATATGAATGCTTCATATTTTAAGAATTGAAATGTGATGCACAAGTTTTTAAATTAATAATACTTTTAGAGTTTGAATTTATGAGTGTTAAATAGAAATTAAAGTTAGAGGATGTTTAAGGTTGCAGAAATACCTTAAGTTTTCAGTAAACTATTTTTTTTTTTTTTTTTATTTTACATGAACGTTTTCATTTTCCTTTTTATTGTTATTTTCGATCTCTTAAAAATTTAAACATCTTAAAAATCTAGATCCTGCAAACAGTAACCTTAGCATAATTATTTGAAATTGCAAACAGACCCACATTAGTTATGATTCCAGAATGTCGTTATATTGACTTGTGTATCATGATTTCAAAGCTGCACATTTCCACATTAGTATCTTATATTTATCCATTTGTGTACCATCTTTAATTGATGACGTACAAGTTGTTATAGCATAGATGGGTTGGAGTTGGAAATTCGGCTTTTCATACAATTGGCATAACAACATAGTTGACATACTTCCAAGGACATGGATGCATAAAAACTTATACCTTGTTCTACACAAAGAGGGGTCTAACGTTAAAAGGACCCATTCATGTGTGTATATGTGTGAATAACTTACATGATGCATCAAGACTTGTACCTTGTTCTTAATAATGAATCTAGGAGATTCATGGTGGCATATATTTATGTAATGGGAAGATATAGCTATGGCCTATACGGGGAGGTGTTAATTGTAAATTGTAAAACATTAAATTTTTATATTGCAATAACGATTTGGATAATACCATGCATAATGAGTAGTACATTGATCAGGGTGCCCTTACTTTAGAAGGATGGTGACTCCACACTGGGATTTGTGTGTGTCCGAAGTGTGGATTGTGCCTTTTGGCAGAAGGAGACTCCAAAACTAGGGGTGTCATGTATGTATCACTTTAGTATACAGCTTTAGTGTAAAAAAATATTGAAATTTTCTACCTTATTATCATTTATTTATTTTGATAGGATGTTCTGTAACTAATAAATAGAGACAGAAAATGTTTAGGTTTATTACTGAAAAGAAAAGTTATATTATAAAGAAAAATAAAAGACAACTATAAATAGAAAACTATCTACTATTAACCTAGCTAAAATGTTAAATAAAATACCAATAAAAAAAATAAGCAGTAAAAATACTTTATTTTGCTACCCCCCTCTTCTCAAATTCACAATGTCTTCAAAATCAAAATGCGACAACAATAATTATTAAGAGTTTCTCAGTCGATAAGTGAAAACGAGACGTCAACTAAATATTCATAAAAATATCAGCAGTCTGCAAAGCTGATTGGACATATAGAAGCGAAATGGTCCTCAGTTGAAAACGATGGTGTGTCAAATGGCAGTTAATTTCAATATGCTTTGTTCACTCATAAAAAACTGGATTATTTGCAATTTGTGTCGCATTGTTGTTGTCACAATGTAAGGGGTGTACTGAGAAATAACAACACCCATATATGCAAGACGCCAAAACAACCAAACAATATCACAAGTAGTCACAACAATAGCACGATGCTTGACTTTTGTTGATGAGCGAGAGACAATATCTAGTTTATTACTTTTTCATGAGATTAATGAATCTTCAACAACAATACATAAACCAATGGTGAACAACTAGGAATGAAAATGAGGTGGGGTTGACCGTCCATGTCTCTGTTCCTTGGTCCCTTATATCGTTCCCATCCCTATCCTCAACGCAAATAATCAAATTCCCTTCCCTTTAGATTTTAGGCATATCCCTGATCCATCAACACAATAAATCTAACTTACAAAAAAAAGATTCAAGTTTAATAAATGATCAAAACCGAAGGTCATAAGCAGACTGTTTTTATATCAATCATAAAATTTAACAAACATAAAAAAAAGAACATAATTACACAAAAGATAATTTTAAGTCTTTTTTATTCTCTTTGTTTCTTGTTTTCCATCTAAAAAATTACTCAACATCATCACCATATGCCACCTATCTAATCAAAAATCTATGGTTCTTCATTTTCACCAGAAACATATAAAAAAAATATAGTTAGAAATATATATATATATATATATATATATATACACACACACACACACACACACACACACACATATATATATATATATATATATATATATGTGTGTGTGTGTGTGTGTGTGTGATATAACAACCATATGTTTATTAAAAAATTACCTTCAAGTTCCTTCCGTAACCAACTTTGGCTACACATTAATGCATCAACTATGTTCGGTTTGAGTAACCTACAACTTCTGCATCTCGAGTGGTGTCAAGCGGTACGACGCCTTGGAAATCGGAACCGCACCTGGCATTAGGTCGATCTTGAACTCGACATGCCTCTTGGGAGCCAGACCGGGAAACTCCTCTGGAAACACGTTAGCAAACTCTCTAACAACTGGCACATCTAAAAGCGAGACCTGCTCCCCAACCTTAGTATCAACCATATAGGCCAGATAACCTGCACACCCATGTTGAATATACTGTCGAGCCCTGACCGCCGAACAAAACTCTGATTAGCCAATCCATCCCCACTACCACGCAAACATCCCCTATAAGGATAGTGATCAAATCAATCAGGTAGGGCACCCCGAAAATTTCCAATACATAACCCTGATACAATCTGGATGTAGAAACCGCATGTTCATTGGCAATAGAAACCCGCAATGGACACTCCAACTCGCAATGAGGCATACCAAAATTGTAGTGAATTAAGTGCTTTGATTTGGCATGCAGAATTGTAATAACACAAAGAACACAGTGGTTTGGGTGCTAAAAGATGCATTAGGTTATAATGAGGAGTTTACAGAAAAGGAACTAGATCTAATCTACATAATTAACTCACTCAAAACTCTTTATGAACTACATCTGTCAAGCACACACTATAAGTGGCATGCAACCCACTATATATATATATATATAGGTGCTAGCATGTCTCTCTCACTCTCACTTTCTCTCTCTCTCTCCCTTTCTCTTTCTTTCTCTTTCTTTCTTTCTCTCTCTCTATATATATATATATATATATATATATATCATGTCACAAGGCATCAATCCCATATGCAAGTGGGTCTTCAAGTCAAACCATTACAAAGTCACTTGATGAATAACTTTGCACCCTAACATTCTCCCCCTCAAAGTTAGGAACGGATGACCCAACTTCAATATTTCAAAATGAGAAACTTCACGAACGAAACCTCAAGCGTGACAAATGTAGAAATGAACATCAAATCTTCAATTCTTCAATTATTTTCCAATCCGGTTTCTAGAGTGTGAGACCTTACAAACCGAGCATCGAAAGGTAATTTGGAGTATCCAAACCTCCACAAAAGATTACCCCAAATTTGAGCATAAAAGCACACCCCAAAATCTTCATTAAATCCAAAGCCATCTTAAACCGGAAAAACCCGAATCACTTTAGAATTTCAACTCAAATCACTTCATAAACTTCGATTTCTCAAGGTCACATCGGTCTTCAAATCCACGTAATATGAAAAATTCACAACTTTTGAATTCTCATATTTTTTATAATCGAAAAATGATTATAAAACCGAAAAGGAATGAGAAAGTGCTCAATTCGTAATTTTCCATACAAAACTCCCCCTTAACACCTGGCATAAACGTTTTGCATAAATCCAAAAAATCCAAAAATATCATAATTTTTGAATTTAATACTTCTCGGACCACTTTTGACTTAAAATTTGAAAATACGGGTAGAAACTGTCAATTTCAAAAATATGCAAGGACCCATTGCACCCAAGACAACCTCAAGTGCGAAACTTTACCCCAAATGCGAAACCGGGCATAAATAAACAATTCACATCAACTGCAGGGACCTGATTCAAAATTTTTCCCATTTCATAGAATTTTAGCCCAATGTTGAAATCGGGTAATTTCTGCCAACTTTCATAAACTGTAGGTATTCGAAATGAAAATTCCGCATTCTTCATTGTTTTTGACCCCCATGTCGAAAGTGGGTTAAAAGTGCCAATTCGTTGAAAGTTGAGGGATTTAAATCAACATATTCTATTTCTTTTCCACTTCACTTTCCAAATGAATAACCAAAGAACTATACTTTCGACCATGTGATACCGAACTCAGGTGCTCCCTCTCCCCTTGATCGCCCGTCAAAACCGGTATGCTCATTCACTAGTGAAGTTGAGCTATAATGAGCATCATCATCTTCCCTAGTAACCGTTGAATCATCTGAGTGCTTTGATTCTTCTGGAATACGATTGTCAACAACATGGATTTCAGCATCCATAGCTCTATATGGAATACCAAAAATCAATTCATAGTCAACATCAAAAGAATTCATGATTTCTGACTCATCATTCGCTTTAGAAATGATTGGATTTTGTAAAAAGGATTGTTCGACTCATTTCATGTGATAATCATCGAAAGTAAGATTGGAAGTTTCCTTAATCTTTCTTGCTCGTTTATTCAACACCCGATATGCAACGAAATTGTGCGAAGAACCCAAGAAAATTTCATCATCTGCTTTTTACTGAAATTTAGACAGATATTCCTTGAGATTAATGATAAAGCATATACATCCAAAAACATGGAAAAATTGAACATTAGGCTTTCTTTTGTTTATTATCTCTTAAGGGGCGATGTTGAAATGACGATGAATAAAAGAACAATTTTGTGTAAAACACGCCGTCGAAACAACTTTTGCCTAAAGATATTGAGGCATATTCGCATAATTCAACATAGTTCTTCCAGCTTCGCATAGAGAGCGATTCCTCATTTTAACTACACTATTTTGTTGTGGTGTGTAAGGAGATGAAAAGTTATGCGAAATTCCCAATCCAGCCAAGTATGAATCAAGAATTGGATTTTTGAATTTTGAACCATTTTCACTCTTAATTCTTCGAACTTTCTTCCTCAAACTCAACTCGATGTTTTTGATGAAATCTATCATCACTTGAGCAGTTTCAGATTTCTGACGAAGAAAGAAACCCCAAGTAAACCTTGAAAAATCATCAACGATGACCAATATGTACGTCTTCTTATTAAGAGTCTCAACAGTCGAAGGTACACATAGATCAATGTGAAGAAGTCCCAAATGTTCGATGATCTTGGAATCGATGACTATTAGATGACCTTTTCTATGTTGCTTTCCATGTTCACAAGCAGCACACCATGAATCATTATCAAATTTTAACACAGGTAAGCCTCGAACTAGATCATGTAAAACCAACTTGTTGAGATTTTTGAAATTCAGATGGGAGAGACGACAATGCCATAACTAGCTAAGGTCTGACGAATCTTTCGATAGTAGACATACTGAGGGAACACCAACTATAGGTTTTATGTCGAGTGTGAACATGCCTCCTTTTCTCTTCGACTTAATAAAAATTTCCTTTGTTTCTTTGTTAGAGATGACACTTCCTTCTTCATCGAACACAACTTGATTGCCAGTTCCCACAACGAGTTGCGAAACACTTATCAAATTGTGTTGTAAGCCTTTGGCATACACAACTCTATTTATAGTGAATTTTCCATTCGTCACCTTGCTATATCCCTTGACTTTGCATTTGTTGTTGTTGCCAAACTTCACTACTCCTGCACTATCTAGCTTCCCATAATCTCGCAAATTCTCCTTTCGCCCAATCATGTGACAAGAGCAACCATTATCAATGTACCAATGCTCATCGTATTGCTCGTCACATAGTGCCTGCAATCATTCAGAAGAATTTATGTCCCCGAGGCTTTTTGGGTCCTTGGACACTAGATTAAAATACATTATGAAAAGATGAACCAAGTACCCAATTTCGAACCTTTGACTTTAAACTATCAATTAAGTCAATTTCGACAAACTTGGGCATTGAAATGTAATAATTCAATGGGAAAGGATAAACATTGATTTTCCTATTTCCATCCTCAGTTTGATGTCTTTCAACCTTCTTCTTGGGAATTTCTTTCCACTTCTTCACATAAGGATTCGACTCATGTGACGATGAACTACCATTCATTGAATCATTTAAGTAGCTCTCGTAAGCAGACTTGATTTTTTCTTGAGAGTACTTTCCCGACTGAAATTATTTCCCATTACCTTCGAGCCGATGATTAATGTTTTTCACATCACTTCTTCCTTTCACAAAAGATGCTTTCACCTTCTGCTTTGATTAAGGATCTGGAAAGTGTGTATTTGTGGGCTTAAAAGGCTCATTTTTCTTCCCTTGAACATCCAAATTCTCATCGTTTTGGGAAAGACGGTTTTGGAAAATTTTGAAATCAATTTTGATATTGATTATTATAACCAAAACATTTCGATTGAAATCATTTTGTCCTTGTTGAAACCATCTTTGACCATGAGTTGGATTGAAATTTCTTTGTTCATTATTTCAAACAGTATTCCTTTGATTTTTGTTTTGAGAAAACCTTTCATTTTGACGATTTGGACCAAAATTTCTCGGGCGTTGATTTTGAACAAATTTTCCATTTCCTTGTTTTTGAACATTTTGAGATCTTACTTGATTTTGAACATTAGTTTTAATTTTTTGAAAAATTATTTTGCTTTTGAGACGGATTGGTTTGAACAAACGTCTTATTTTGAGAAAAAGTGTTAACATGTTCAGTG
Source organism: Lactuca serriola (assembly GCF_051521515.1). Lineage (NCBI taxonomy): Eukaryota > Viridiplantae > Streptophyta > Magnoliopsida > Asterales > Asteraceae > Lactuca > Lactuca serriola. The sequence continues at coordinate 21,812,585 of NC_136414.1, forward strand.
GACTTTTGCTTAAAGACTTTTTGTTTTTGAAAAGCTTTGAAATTTTTCCAATAAACTTTTTTTCGAGCTTTTGTAGTCGAAATACCATCTTCACTAACAAATTTTTGTGCACTTTCATTGAAGATTTGTGTTTTTGTCTTTTGAGAGATCGAAACAGTTTCTTTGGTTTGATTAACAACGCTTGATTTTTTTGTTTTTACTTCCCAAACACATTTTGGTTTTTGTCTTTGAAAAGTTGTTGAGTTTTTGTTCAGACTATTTTCAACTTTTCTTTGGTTCGTATACAAACCTTATTTTGTCACATCTTTATTATCTTCCTCAACAATTTTGTTTATTTTTGAATTCACCTTGACACCATTTCCAGAAGTCACAAACACTTAGTTTGGAAATACAACCTCATCAGTGCATTTGAATGAAGGATAGACAACTGAATTAGATTCCAGATAATATGGACCTTTGTCTTTCAACTCCTTTTGAACTCCTTTGATTCTTCATAGACTTGCTCAACAACAACTCTAGGAATTGGTGTTTCATTCAAAACATCATCCTCATCGCTTTCATAATCTTCCACTACAACTTGATCAAAAGGATCACAAACTTTCGATGTAGAGGGTTGGTCACTGTCAACCTTCGCCATTGAATCATGAAAAATTTCTTTGCCTTTTGCCATCGAATTGACATTAATAATAGCTAATTAAGAATAATAAACAATTTTTTCTTCCTAAATTCCACTGATATTATCATAATCATCTTTGATATCAGCGAAATTTTGGTGAGAGTCTAATGTTGAATTCTCAATCATGTTCAAAATTTTAACTTGTTCATTTTTTTTCATTAACTATATGTACAAGTTCATTAGCATTTAGACATTAATCAATCTTAACAATTCCATATGCATACAAGTCATTGTGAACGTTATCAAACTCAGAAATTTTCTTTTCGCAGTCATAAGAAGTAGCATCTACTTTTTCTCTTTCATAAGCTAAGAATGTTAATAATTTTGATGTTGTTCTTTGCAGATATCATAAGAATGATGTAATTCAGTAAGCTTAGCATACAATCGTTTAGCATAATTACAGTAGATATTTCTTTGTTTAACTAACAAAACATTATCATTCCTAATCAAAACCCTATCTACTGTAATATTTCACAATTGAAGCTCTAAGTTCTCTATGAAACTCTTTTTAACCTCCATCTTATTTCGTATATCATATAGTGATGATTTCGATAGTTCAGCTTCTCTACTCACAGAAATCAACATATCATTAAGATAAGAAAGAGTATCATCAAAATCTATTAAAACTGCATGATAAGTATTGGAAGGAATATTAAGAGATTCAAGAAGATTGCGTACCTTCGCATTCATTGGTGATTTGTCAACTCTAGTTGAGACAAAGCAAGTTCCAGTAACCTTCTCATCCTTCGAATTACCCTCTTCGTACTGGGCATACATTGCTCCATGGGTTGGATTCCTCATTTCCTCATCATTAGACCCGGATAACCAGATCTAATATGTCCCATCACTATCATCTCCTCCTTTGCCATCAAGGAGAGTCCCTTTGTTCGTGCCTTCAACTCAATTTTCTCCGCATAGTACACTTCATCTTTCACCCTCTCCTTCTTCTCTTCCTACTTTCGTAGCATGCAATCTTTGGCCAAGTGATTTGAACCATTGCAATAGTTGCAATCATAGCCCAAATACCCTTTCAACTTTAATGGATTCTTCTCTATCACATTCTTTCCATCCTTCTTTTCCTCATTCTAATCAACTTTTGCACCTTTTCCTGTTGAGCTATTCGCTTTGAATTCACTGCTATTCTTGTACTTTGGATCAAATGGATTTTTGAAAAAAAAATCACTTTATTATTCGAGTAATAAGCCACCGCTTCATCCTTAGAGTTCACCAAAAATCCTTGTTCTTCAACATCATCTTGTTTACCGAATTTGATTTCAGAGTCCTTCGCAGTCACTTTCGACATTAATGCCAATGGTCCTCCTAAGCTCAACTTCCCTTCTTCATCAACCTCATTAATTTCACTTTCATGGTCCTTCAAAACATCGTAAAATTCAGCATAAAATAACCGTAGAAACTATGTTGAGTTTTGATCATCAAGTTTATGTTCCTCCATTCCTTTCGCAACCCCATCAAGAAAGTTAAATTGTATTCCAACGTTAAACGAGTGACGTCATAACGAGTACACTTGAAGATCAACTCATTCAAGCGATCATAGTATAACTCGATGGTTTCGTTATCTTTCTACTTGAACTCACCCAATTCCAACAGGCACTGCTTCACGGAACTTTTCTTAGTTTTCCGAATTCCATGATATTTCTCTTTCAATGTATCCCAAATTTCCTTCGCGGTTTTGTAGCTTCGAACATAGTTGTAAACAACTCGTAGAAGAGCATCACACATTTCTCGAAGGCATTTCTTATCATTTGCTTTCTGTTTTGTCTAATTGCAAAGCAACATCAGCAGAATAACCATCAGTTCTGACATGTTCAAGCCTTCCAGGACGATAGTTTCCACTCGTGATACACCTCCAAAGATCTTCATCGATGCCGTTGAGATAATCCTCCATTTTATCGGCCCGCTTCTCATAGTATTCAAGTATGAGCATTGGAATCTTTGTAGATGATCCAAGCAAATGATAAAAGCTTTACATCGTGTTCATGTTGAATTTCGCCATTTTTGTACGGACAAAAGTGATTTTGATTTTAGAAATGAGATATAACGGAAAAACTGTTCAGAAAATGATTAGGAAACACTCATTTAACAAACTGATTGCATAATCAAAACAAATCAATCAATTAACACTAGTTTTCTTAATCAATAATGCGGAAAACTTTAAATCAGAAAGAGCGATTCAAAAATATTGAAAAAGTACTGATTGAATGTGTCCTTCTCTGATACCAAATATAGTGAATTAAGTGCTTTGATTTGGCATGCGGAATTGTAAGAACACAAAGAACACGATGATTTGGGTGCAAAAAGATGCATTCGATTGTCATGAGGAGTTTACAAAAAAGGAACTAGATCTAGTCTACATAAGTAACTCACTCGAAACTCTCTATGAACTACGTCTCTCAAACATGCTCTACAAGTGGTATGCCGTTGAGATAATCCTCCATTTTATCGACCCACTTCTCATAGTATTCAAGTATGAGCATTGGAATCTTTGTAGATGATCCAAGCAAATGATAAAAGCTTTACATCGTGTTCATGTTGAATTTCGCCATTTTCGTATGGACAAAAGTGATTTTGATTTTAGAAAAGAGATATAACGGAAAAACTGTTCAGAAAATGATTAAGAAACACTCATTTAACAAACTAATTGCATAATCAAAACAAATCAATCAATTAACACTACTTTTCTTAATCAATAATCGGAAAACTTTAAATCAGAAAGAGCGATTCAAAAATATTGAAAAAGTATTGATTGAATGTGTCCTTCTCTAATACCAAATATAGTGAATTAAGTGCTTTGATTTGGCATGCGGAATTGTAAGAACACAAAGAACACGATGATTTGGGTGCTAAAAGATGCATTCGATTGTCATGAGGAGTTTACAAAAAAGGAACTAGATCTAGTCTACATAAGTAACTCACTCGAAACTCTCTATGAACTACGTCTCTCAAACATGCTCTACAAGTGGTATGCAACCTACTATATATAGAGGTGCTAACATCTCTCTCTCTCTCTCTCTCTATATATATATATATATATATATATATGTGTGTGTGTGTGTGTATGTGTGTGTGTATATATACATCATGTCACAAGGCATCAATCCCATATGCAAGTGGGTCTTCAAGTCAAACCATTACAAAGTCACTTCATGAATAACTTTGCACCCTAATAATAATCCCTACTAAAAGATCGAGATACGAAGGACCAACTCACGCCCGAGTCAAATAACACAAGGGCATGCAAAGAATTCACTAATAATGTACCTATTAGAAACATAAATATAAGCATACCATAAAAGAATCGACATAACAATAAATAAAAACATATCAATCACGACTTCTAGTGCCGCTCTGGCCTCCTTGGCAGTGAGCTGAAAAGAACGGCCCCGATCCATCGGGGGCTCCGCCCTCCCCTGGCATCCATGATCCATCGGTGATCCTCAGAGTGGCTGGCGTCGGGGCTTGCGTCGACTTGGCAGTGAGCAATAGATAATTGAACTTCACATGACCAACCTGATCACAGTGGTAGCAAATCTTGCTACTCGAAACATGGGGCCGGATGGCGGCAATCCCTCGCATAGTGCCCCTCTTTGCCATATTTATGGCATCCAAAAATAAATCGACATTGAACCTCATGGACCTTTCCGCACTTTCCACAGGTGCAACCACTCTGAATTCCAGGTCTCACATTAGTGGCCTTATGTTGCTTCGCCGCACGCTACGAATTCACATGGGCCTACCTCTGCTCCTTTGTCCAAAGCTCTATCTCAATCTCACGCTGCCTCGCGACCTCCTACAAATGAAGGAGTTAACAATAACGCTGAGTAGATACAAACTGACGTATGCCCATCTTAAGCATGCTCAAGTACCGGTTCATCTGAGCTTGCTCATAAATAGAAAACTTAAAGCAAAACATAGCTCTCTCTGTAAACATCTTGGTGATCTCCGTCACCGACTCGGTTCCTTGCCTCGGATCCAAATACTCTGTGGCCAGTATATCCTACTCTACCAATGGAAGATATCTCGAGCAGGACATCTTAGAGAACTGCTCCTATGATATTGCATCTTGTTGCTCTGGCGTGTATGAACTTGTAACCAACCTCCACTAATCCTTCGCTCCAGACCGAAGAAGGTTCAAAGTGTACTTAACTTTCTGGTCAACTATGTAAGAGCAGGTAAAATAAACATCTCTCAACATCTGACAGCCACCTCATGGAAATGATCGGATCCTGAACCCCTTCAAACATTGGGTGCTTCGTATTGTTGAAGTCCCGGTACTAGAAAGCTCTCCCGGTGCCAATCCCTGCCGCAGCGACGGCCGCAGTAGTAGTAGTAGTAGCGGCAGTCTCAGAAGGTGCAGTGTATTGGTCATGAAGAAATCCATCATAACAGTCTTGATAGACCCTAATAGCTCCGGTATCTACTCCCGAACAATAGAAATAACCTCCTCACAATTATCTCCCTAACTCGGTCCTAAGTCAACTCTGGGCTATCCTGGCCACCGACTCCGGATCCTATCTCAAATCTCAATTTCAAAATGATCAATAGATTTGATTGTATAATGTCATGTGACCGAGCAGCAGAGGATAAGAATGAAATATGATCCAAAAAGGTGAAAATCCAAAACAATTGTATCATTTCTTACCACTACCATATCTTAGAAAAATGCTTAACGCTAGTCGTGAGGAAAACTTGTTTCGCTCAACATGTGGGGGAGAAAAAACCAAGTACAATAGAGAACCAAATTTAAGGGAGAGAACTAGAAAACAATTTTTCCACATGAATTTTTGATACCAAGTTTTACATGTACATTGGATATAGTTCGTCTAAGAGGATTGCAAAAAGAATTTGAAAAAGAACATTTTGAATGTCTAAATGCACATGTTTTTCAAAAAAATATATATTATAAGTTTTTGGACGTGTGATTAGGAATATTTCACATAAAATTATAAAATACACACCACCTATATGCACAAACTTACGTCCATATGCAAATCTGCATGTGTATACTTCTTTTAGTTTTGTGAAAATATTCCTTATCATGCGTCAAAGTCTTTTAATATATTTTTGGAAAAAAAATACATATATGACTCATATGTATATATATTTGTGCATACGCCACATGTTAAAAAAATATGAATATATACCTCACAGTTACATAAAAAATCAAATACACACTTGTACATAGAGAATAAGCCAAAAAAAAAAACATGGACATATGCATCATAAGCATGGATACATGTTTATTTCAAGGGAATATGACTTATTAAGTTTTTAACTTTTCGGTATGTTCACATCTGGGTAACTATCTTTTTTTGTACATATCTAGGTAACAAACTTGTTGGAAGTGTTCACATATGACCATTATGACCTGCTACACTTCCAACAAGTTTGTTACCTAGATGTGTACAAAAAAAATAATTACCCAAATATGAACAAATTGAAAAGTTAAAATTAAAATACACGAATGGTCCCTGTGGTTTGAGGGAATTTGTGTTTTTGGTCGCTAACTTATTTTTTTAACTTAGATGGTCCCTACTGTTTATTTTTGTTGCGCGTTTGGTCCATGTCTTACCTAAAAAGACTATTGTGCCCTTATTAATTAATTTTCTTATTTATGTATTTATTTTTTACATATTTAAAAAAATTAATAGACCACACATATTTGTATCTCATCGGATGATCTCTACTGTTTATTTTTAATTAATTAATTTTTTTAACTCGGATGATTCCTACTGTTTATTTTTGTTACGCGTTTGGTCTCTGTCTTACCTAAAAATACTATTTTTCCCTTATTAATTTTTTAAATTAATTTTCTTATTTATGTATTTATTTTTTATAAGTACATAAACAAGAAAATTAATTAAAAAAAAATTAATAAGGACACAATAGTCTTTTTAGGTAAAACAGAGACCAAGTTCGTAACAAAATTAAACAGTAGGGACCATCCGAGTTAAAAAATTTAATTAATTAAAAAATAAACAGTAGGGATCATCCGAGGAGATATAAATATGTGTAGTCTATTAATTTTTTTAAATATGTAAAAAAATAAACACAAAAATAAGAAAATTAATTAAAAAATAAATTAAGAAGGGCACACTAGTCTTTTTAGTTAATCCAGGGACCAAACACGTAACAAAAATAAACATTAAGGACCATCCAAGTTAAAAGAATAAGTTAGGGACCAAAAACACAAATTCCCCCAAACCACAGGGACCATTCGTGTAATTTAATTTTTTACTTTTCGTTTTGTTCATATTTGGGTAACTATTTTTTTTGTACACATCTAGGTAACGAACTTATTGAAAGCGTTCATATCTAGGATTTAACCTGTTATAGCAGGTCATAATGGTCATATGTGAACACTTCCAACAAGTTTGTTACCTACATGTATACAAAAAAAAGATAGTTACCCATATGTAAACATACCGAAAAGTTAATTACCTAATATGAAATTAAAAGATATTCCATTTTTTCAATTGTTTTGCGACACTTTTAAACAAGTCATATCTAATATGAAATTAAAATTTGATGTTTAAATTTCATTTTGAAAAAAGCTATATAATTTCGTCCTCAAGTTTAGTTTTCTCTCTCTCTCTCTCTTTCTCTCTCTCTCTCTCTATATATATATATATATATATATATATATATATATAGGGTTAGGTTCATGTGAGACCACTATATTTTGTAAGACAAGGAGACCAAATCTTGACCACTCATCTTGAATAATCAAAGACTAATATTAAATCAGATTAAACCATAAGGAACATAAAGCAAGCGGTGACATTTTTTTTTTAAAATAAATGGAACTTTGGGATTAGAATAAGACACAGAGGGGCATGAATGGAATTTTATGTTCTTTTCCATTCAACTCACAAAAAACACTCGGTGTTCTTCCAAAAAACCCTAGATGCGAACACTAAAACTCATTTGATCCAAATCTCGATCATCGACATCTTCTGCTTCCTTCACAAATTTGTTTCAGATTAATCATAAATCTAAGTTGATCTTCTGATTCGAGCTCCTTATTCTCACTCTACTTGAAATTCATCTTCCTACCCAAGAACTCTTCACGACAAAATGTTAAAAACAACCTTCCCGATTCCGTTTTTTTCGACAAATCTTCCATAATACATTGTGGTTTCGTCGATATGTAGCGATTTCCGATACAAATGTTGTTGAAGATTACATTTTGTTTTCCAAATCTCTCGATAAAACCCAATCTCTAGAGAAAACCCTAATCTCGTATATACCTAAGCTCGATCGAGAATACATTTGTTTCCGATAAAAATCACCTTCCTAAATCTCTCAAGAAAAGCCCTATGAAATTGATTTAAAAATCTTCATCAGATTAAAAAAAAATCAAATTTATCCTTTTCGGGTTAGATTTTAGATTTTGATTCTGATTATGAAGCTAGCGATTCTGATTAGGATCATCAAAAATGGATCGTTCAACACAATCTGGTAAGATAAAACTAATATGTCTTTTAGTTTGTTTTTATAAAATTCTGTTTTCTATGAATCCATGGATTAAGTCTGAATCACTTGTAAAAACATAGTATTTGTATTAAAGTTTGATTTTTGTTGTTGAAATAATACTAGTGTTATTATATTTGTTCTAATTCATGAAATTGTTTACTGTAGCAATGGAATTGATTACTACAACAAGGGTTGGTGGAATATTCACTTAGGAACATAGGTTTTATGGATAACAAAAATCATGAAATATTATGTTGAATGTTTTTTGCAAAGCTTTATACACATACCATACATAATCTCAAGATGGAAATATCTGAAGAAACAAAGGAATGGAGAAATCCCATTATAATGACTTTGATCATCATCATTTTGTGCATTCCTCATGTCATTCTTATACTGAATGTGAGTACCTAGTTAACCTTGGATAAATCACAAGTGGAGAATTCAACTAATATTTTTTACTGATAATAACAATATGTAATTGAACACATATGATCATTTTACAAAGATTAAAGTTACATATTGGTTATATTGGTTAACAAATGAAAGTCTGTAGCCATAATGGCTAAAAAGTAAAGTACAATGTCTATATTAGTAGCAAGAGTAAAGTATGTTACTATTTTACGTAATTTTAAGTATTATGACATAAAAATCTTATGGTCTCATAATTGATATGCTAGGTATTTTGATAAGATAAACCATATGTACTTCATAACTTGATTTTTTGTTGATTTTATTTAGATGATATAGGATTTTTTACACATTGAAGTCTAATTGTTCATCATTTTTTTTATAGTATATAATACAAGTTTATAGTTTATAACGCCAATCTTATGGAATGTTTGTGTTAACATTAATGTAACACATGTGATCATTTTATAGAGGTTCTTTATATTTATTATATTTGCTAATCAATAAAAGTACGTTGTTATAATGGGTAAAAAGTAAAGTACAATGTTTATATTAATAGCAAAAGTAAATCATGTTGATGTTTTCTGTAATTCTAGGCATTATGATAAGACATACTTATTGTTCATAGATTATATTCTAGGAAATTCATTCAAAAACCAAATATAGTTATAAAACATTGTCTATATTAGTATCAAAGTTAAAGTATGTTGCTATTTTATATAACTCTATGTATTCTACTATTACATGTGTATGGTTTATTCTTGATAATCTATGTATTCTGATAAGATTAATTGTATTTTGATATGACATGCTTATGGTTGATAGATGATATTCTAGGAAATTATAAGTATTGTAGTTTTATATGTTTTAGAATGTTGCAACAGTTTGGACTTTATCAAAAATTTCATATACTCTATAATAAAATTAATTAGTTAGAAAAACAGAATATAGTTATACTATATTGTCTATATTCATATCAAAGTTAAGGTCTGTTGCTATTTTTCGTAATTCTAACATCTATAGAATTACAAAGTAACGTATAATTTGTCACATTATACTTATTATGATTTATTTTTAATTTAATTATTCTAATTATTATGATATTGTTTAATAAGTTATATTCATAAAGAATAATGTTATAGGTTGGATACTAACATCTATAGAAGTAGAATATTCTAAAAGAACAATATACATGTTGAATGTATATATAGAATATTCTTGTAAAATAATGTTATAGGTTGAGTACTAACATGAATATAAGTATAATATTATAATTAGAATACTCTGATTTGCAAAAGGTGATTGGTTTTAAGTTGATTATTCTGAGTATTATGATTTCGTTTAAATTTATATGTACTGTTAATAAGACGTAATTAATGCGTATATATAGAATATTCTAATAGAATAATTTTGTACTTTGTCTATTCATGTAGAATAATATGCATAATGTTCTACGATAATCTAAATTATATGTAAAATATTCTAATATTATGAAATTGTATGGAATATTCTGATATCAAAGTGTGATATTCTAAATTGTGTTATAACATTTAAAATCAACTTACATTACATAAGATTCTAATATTATATTCAATATTCTGAATATACATAACATTCTAACCGAATAAGTTAATTAGGTTGTCTATATTTAAGTTACAACTTAATATTCTTATAGAATAATGTTATAGGTTGTTTGTATATGTAGAACATTCTAAATAGAATGTAACACTAAATGATTATATGAACATCAAATATCGAACCAAAATATAACAATATATATGTAAGAAAATTAAAATAACGCACAGTTTATTTGTAAATACCAATGTAAAAGTAAAAACATAGAATATAGTGTTATCATTTTATTTAATTACCTCAAATACATCACTTGAAACCAAACAAAAAAAACATAAGCAAATTTACAACATCCCACTACATAGAATGAGACTCTCCAGGAAATTATTATCGAGCCACATTCTCTACAGTTCCATGCAAGACTTACCTAAAAAGTTGTAATGATAAAAAAATGTGAAAGTTTTAGCTAATTTCATAACTATATGTACCACTTTACACTGTGAAAGGGGTTTGATGAGTATTATGATATATATATATATATATATATATCTACTGCAATAACAATGTTTAAAGTTGCACAAATGTAGAGAGCAATTTCATCAAGAAAGAAATAAAGAGAGTGCAAGGAGTAAATTAAACCAACATCCTCATTACAGATTTTGATTCTAAAGATGAACCAAATCCTCATCATCCATCAACGTCTAAGCCACTTTAACTCTTTATGGACCAAGCACCATTGAAACCAACATGTCAATATGCTTCTTGAAGTTCTCATCATTAATTAATGGTGGTAAGATATGGATGATATGCTTCTTCTAACATTTGCACTGAACATTTGCATCAATGCCAGTTGTATATCCTTCAATCACTGACAAAAAGAATAAGTAGACCAGTCATCACTAAGTTAAGAAAAATCATCTTGGAATTCGGGGTTAATATCATTAAATAGTAACAAAGTTTAAAGGTGGCAAGGAAGGAGTGATCTATTAGATTCTACATCAAACTCTTTATTCATTCAGGACTTTCATCAAACAGGTAGAGTGCATGTATAATGTAAGAGAATTGGCTCAAGAAAAATAATAGTTTTGTACATACCTCATTGATTTTATAGAATGAGCACAAAATAAATTACATTGTTTTTGCTTGCTTATCTTCATTTAATATGTGCTCGAATGCATAGAAAAAACCAAAAGCTTGAAATTGATAATCGATGGCTGAAATCAAATACTTGAAATGATAATAGATTTAAGATGAAGTTAAATTGATAAAAAAAACCTTATTTGAGAGTAAAACTCGAAGCATCAATCAGATGGAAATCGATATCAATTGATGATTGATTACCAATGTTGATGAATGGCTAAAAATCGTTGATCTAAAATTAAATTAAAGCTTGAAGTTGTTGAATATCATACTTTTAGTTACGATTCCATTAAATGAAGGGGGCAACTTTCTATAAAGGATTGGTAAAACTTGGTTGCGATTGAGAAATCTTCAATCAACAAAGGAGGGCGACTTCTCTGTTACGATCAATGTCTTGGTAGATGAATCGAAGCAGATGAACTCGTAAATCACAAAAATTGTAGATGTAGAAGAATATAGAACATGATTGATCAAAGTCACTCAGATTATCAATTGCAGATTTAGAAGAATGAAGAACATGAACTCGAAAAACAAAAAAAAAATAACGACTTTAAAAGCTATGATTTAGCATTGTTCGATCAATGTCATACTCAAATTGATTACCGGTTGAAAGAATATAAGATTAGAGATAGAAGATTGACCTGATTGAATTGAAGAACAAGGAATGTTGATCTAACGAATATCTTGGTAAAAGAATCGAAGCAGATGAGATGATTTCTTGATGACGTGAAGATGACGCTAACAATATACATATCTAAATTTAACCTAGTGACTAATCTACCCCTAATTAACTAATGAGTTAGATTAATTAGTGTTAATCCGTTTTTCTTATGAGCCACAAGATCAGTTTTGATAAAAGGCTAAGATTTGGTCTCCATCTCTCACAAAATATATGTGGTCTCAAATGAACCTCTACCTATATATATATATATATATATATATATATATATATATATATATATATATAGGGTTAGGATTAAATATGAAACATAATTATTGTGTGAGTGTATGACTTAATATGGGTTGTTGGATTACAAAATCTAATGGCTAAGAATGGGTGAGAATTTGATGAAATTTTAATATATTCTTTAATAAATTATTTGATAAAATCGTGCATAAGGGTAATTGTGTCCTTCAACCTAAATTTAAATTAGGAATGGCTGATTAATCTGGCACGCTTATAATTTTTTTTCATCCAATATCTATCATCCCAGAGTTGGTGATGATCTGATCCTCTAAAGATACAACTAGCAAGCCTTTAATCATGAAATCAATATAAATCATAGAATAGTCCACCACATTTTTATACCCTAAAGCAACATTACAACGATTTTTGTGGTAATAGAAAAGAATGAGGAGTCAACTAAAGTTCAAGAAATCAGAGGTGCATAAATCAAAGAATGGAGATTCAAAGATCGTGTTCTAGGTTCCTAGAGAATTTTCGATCATAATCACCAATGCTGCTGAATTATCATTAACATTGGACGATGATGACTTCGTTACTCCCCCAAGTGATTCGTTGTTCATATATTCTTAAAGAATAAAACCCTAGACGTACGTAATTAAATCACTTAGGGTTTTCGATAATTCTAATTGAATCGTGTTTTTTTTAATAAATTTGAAGGAGAGCGTACTAATGGATCTTGTAATCGTGAGTACATATAATCCCATTATTGAAGAATGTTGGTTTATTTGATACAAATTCGCACTAAAATATTCTTTAAGAATTGTGCAGATATGTTTTTTTGTTAAAAATATGAAAGAAGGGGAAGGCACATTATATATTCTAAAAGAATGTAAATGTTTTATTATTCAACTTATTCTTACAGAATATATATGCTTTTTATATTCATTTATTTCACATCATAAGCATGAATGTTAAGGTTTCCTATAAGCATGAATGTTAAGGTTTCCTATATATATTTAAGATTGTATGTGGTGTATTTGGTTAAGTAAGCGTCAACATATTCCTTAAGAATTAAGTAGATTTCACCATCTTCTTCTTAAAACTACGAAAATATGTAATTGTTTATTTTAACCATATAATCGTAAGGAGTGTACAGGTTTGTTTTATCCATATCTTTAACATCATATATGCTAAAATGAATGTATTTGTTTGTTCGTATTAAGAAAAAATAGGTTTCATACCACTCTTATATATTCTTAAATGTGACTTATTCTGTAAGAATTAAGCATACGCTAAACTATTTTCTTTTTTGTTAAAACTATGAAAGAATGAGATTTAAAATCAAATATTCTACAATAATATGTATGTGTGTTTTGTCTATATATTCATAACGAATGTATTTGTTTGTTTTAAACATACATCTCACATGGAAAATGCTTATAGAATGTATTTGTATATGTTTCACATCATATAGTAGAAAATTGTGGTTACAGTTGAAAACTGTGTAGTTAATACAAATATGAAAACTTGTTTACATGCTTGTTGTTATTGTAGCTGTACCACAACAACGAGAAAGACATGTTATGGATGCAAAAGTTGTAAAACAATTATAAATGACAGAAGAATGTGAAAAAATATTAACAATAATAAATGATTGAAGGGGGCAACCTAATTAAAACAAAAAACAAGAAACTTACAAAAGAAATATGGTAAGCAAACAAGTGGCCCCAAAGGTTAAAGACGTGGAAGAATATCATTGTATGTATTCCATTGCTAATATTTTTGCTGGAAAACAATATTTTATTGTTGATTTTTTTGTATGTCTTCCCTTGCTAATATTTTGCCGGAACCTTGTAGCTTTTTGAAGTTTTTTCGTAAAAAGTTGTACTTATTTAATGAGATTTTAGGTGGAACAACAAAAATTTACATTTTATGGATATTATTATGATAGAATAACATAATCATAACACGTGATGATTGTTCTTTCCAAATAATATGAAGATAAAAAGGGGATGTAATTTGTAACCGAAAATTTTATCATTAAATACTTGCAATTTTATTAATTAAAATAGAGATAAGTTTACCATAACGCCTGCATGAAATGATTGGTTGCCCGTATGAAATGATTGGTTTATATGTAACCATACATTCATATAATATATAAAGTTTATATATGAACCTAACTTTCTCACTCTTTTTCTCTCTCTTTCTCTCTCTCTCTCTCTCTCTCTATATATATATATATACTCTCACTCTTTCTCTCTCTCTCTCTCTCTCTCTCTATATATATATATATATATATATATATATATATATAATATGTGACTGTTATGTACCTAAGCTTAGGTATAGAACCTTTTAAACGACGTAGTTTTAAACAAAACAAATCCAATTTCATTTTATCTTAGTTTTGTTTTAATAGAATACCATTGAATTAATGAATTAAGTTCAATTATGGTATGAAAAATATCAGTTATATATATTTTTATTGCAAATGATTATTGAGTTTATAAAGAAAATAAAAAACCAATAGTTTTTAACGAATATAACTCAAGTGTTTTGTATTTCAATTGAAAAAATATATCCAATGATTTTGTGAAAAGTTTGATTGAGTTATGACATGTTCTTCTTTTATCTTTTATTCTATTAGTTTTCATTTAGAATTTAGTAGGGTTAATGAAATGGTCACGACTTTTAATACTTTAAGTTCTTAAACACAATGAAGAAAAAAAACATAAATTTTATCGATTTAGTAAGTCACATGATTAATAAAGAATAGTAAAAGAGATATCATGATTAGTTTGGATATAAATGGATCAAAACTACATTGTTTGGAGGGTTCTATATATAAGCTTAGGTACATAACAGCCACATATTCCCTAAGCCCATATATATATATATATATATATATATATATATATATATATATATATATATATATATATCATACATGCTTATAAATCTTGTATTTTTTCTTGAATCTCATATATTTGAAACCTCATTTTTTAACTTCTTCAAACCACATTCATTTGAAACTCCCATGGCTTTTCAATTTTTTTCTAATAATGATTATAATTTTGTTAATAAGATTAAATAAATATTAAACCTAAAGTAGAATCATATATAGACTAAATTTTAATATTAAAAGAACATATTTACTTCTACTTATAAAGTTATTTTTTTAGAACTTTTAACATATTATACTTAATTTATTAGTTTTAATATATTGTTGGATATAAGCCATTATCATTTTAAAGCTACAACTTTTGAACAATTTGTATAAAATACTTAACTTACAAATTTAAATATAAAATTACAGGATTAACTTAAATATAAGTTTTAGTTTAACTTAAACAACCAAAAGAATATTTTGTAAATAGTTAAAAGTGATAAATTGTAGTATATTTCTAATAATAATTATACGTTGGTTAATAAGGTTAAACAAATATCAAACATAAAGTACAATCATAAATAAACTAAATCTCAATATTAAAATAATATCTTTATTTCTAGTAATAAAGTAATGTCTTTAACTTTTAAAATATTGTACTTAATTTATTAGATTTAATATGTTGTTGTATATAACCATTAACAATTTAAACCTACAGTTTAGACAAAATATTTAAATTGTTAATTTAAATATAACATTATCCTGTCAACTTAAATTTAAATTTCAATTCCACTTAAAAAACTCAATGAATATTTTGTGAATAGTTTAAAGTGATAACTTGTAGTGCTAAATGCAAAAATTAAATTACAGAATAAATTTAACTAAAATATTTTCTAAAGATATTTGTATAATCGTTAAAAGTTTTCAAATAGGTAACTTAAAATAACTTACAATAACAATAGTTAAAAAACTTTATATAAATGATTATATTGTTACCTTTAAAATAAAAAAAACAATGTTTGATGTTTTAAATAATTCTAATGATAGAAATTAAAACGTTAAGCAAATAAATTTTAAAAACTTAATTAACAATAACAACAACTATAAATAATATTAAACCATATATTATATTTAATTTTATTCATTAGTAACCTGCGGGTAAAAATCATTCAAATAGTTGAGATTATGCAGTTATAACAGATATATATATATATATATATATATATATATATATATATATATATATATTATCATATAATTCAAAATAATCAATATATTATATCAATTTAGTATATGAATTATTATATTAAATTTAACAATAATGTTATTGTTATATTTTAAAAAAACTTCTATTTGTAAAGATTTCAACTATATAGTTATTTATGCGCAACGCGCAGACATTCGACTAGTATATATATATATATATATATATATATATATATATATATATATATATATATATATATATATATATATATATATGTATAAAGAGAGAGAGAATCAAATACTCTCCAGTATTTTTTTTTCTATTTATCCTCTACTTACTAGATCAAGACAAATGTGAAAATTATAGGAGGAGATTAAGAAAGATGATTAATGATATCAACATATCATAATCTTATATAAGTAGGATGATAAGTAGGATAAAAATATAGGAGGATATTTAATTTTTCATATATATATATATATATATATATATATATATATATATATATATATATATATATATATATATTTATTTGATCTATATTCAATAATTTGTTTAGGTATTGACATTATCTTAGATAAATTTATAACAATTTTTTGTTATTTAATAATTAACATTTAGATCTTATAACTTTTATTGTAACCTATAGTTTTCTACTTTTATTTTTATTAAAAAAATTTGTAAACACTTAATAGTGCTCCTATATTTATTTATTTATAAAACTTGCATAAACACATAATTTTTTTTGAAATATATACCATTATTATTATTATCAATCATTTATAAAAAGTACAATTATTGCTAGTCTCGTAGTCTCGTACTACATACCTAAATTAATTTGTCAAATATTAACCAATTGCCCGAATAAAAAAAATATCGTGGTCCTACAAAATCGCAATACATATTTCTTTTATATATTTTATGTAATTTATTTTATTTTCTTGCAAAATACATATATTTAAGAAAATATATATATGAAAGCACTAATAATTTTTTATGTTGTTAGAGCATTTTTTTTTTGCCACTTTTCATATTTTCATTGATTTTGTCACATGATATTTTATAGTTATTTTTAATTAGAGAAATTAAATATCCTCCTAAATTTATTTTTATTATGTTCCTACCATATCAAATGTTGACATGTGTCACATTTAATAAAATTGATAATATTTTAATCTCGTTGTCACCATTTAATATTTATAGGTGGATAGTAGGAATAAAATGTAAGAGAATTTTTAATTTATATTTCAATTAAAATTTTTCTACATGACATTTTGTGGTTTTTTTCATTTTATGAAATTTCACATAATATTTAAATGTAATAGTTATAATAAATGTATATGAATTTAATTAATTGACTTTCCTTTTAATTTTAAAATTTCTAAATTAAAACCTCATTAGTTTCTTTTGTTTATTTATCTAAATTATTTGTTTAGATTTAAAAAAAAAACACATTAATTTTAATAATTCAATATTTTCTAATTTCTATTATAAATTCAAACTTTTAAATGTTTAGAATTTCATATTTAATTTTTTCTTTTAAATGAAATCATGTAATATATAAGTTTTAGAATTAGTTTAAAATAAATATCATATCATTATTCTTTTAACTTTAACCCCAAATTAAATAGAAACTCCAATGGTTAACTTTTTATATAGCATTTTTTTTTTGTAAATTTAACTAATTTATCCCCAACTATCTAAAATGCTTTATAAAACCCTTATAGTTGTTAAATTTTACTATAAATATAAGTATAATTTATTTGCTATGGTTTGTATTAAACTTTATTATGATTTTTAATATATAAACGTTTATAATATATAAACTTTTATATAGAAAAATAAAATATATTCAAAACTTTAGTATAGTTAAAAGGATAATATGACATATTATTAAAAATAAACGGGTTAATGTTAAAACCACGATAGTATATTGACCGTTCAAATTATATTAGTGCTCAATAAATAAAACCAAATAAATTATGCAATCCAATAGAATTGAGTGATTATTTTTAAAAAGTAAATTGCAACTCTTATATTGTTGTCGAATAAATAGTTATGTAAAGATTTTAAAAGTACAATAAGAAAAGAAAATTTTATGTGTAATTCACTCGTGAGAAAAACACCAATATTGTTTTAAAAGCTAGGGTTTTTATGAACCACAAATATAGCCTATGTGTAGTAGCCCACCTACCTCATTAAATATTTGTAAATTGAGATTTTTGAACCCTACATATATTTATGTGCCCCCACTTTCTCCACTTAATGTTTGGTTCCCTAAATTCCATCCACTCAACCACTAGAATTCTCCACTTTAAAAAGTAACCATATAAAATATAGGAGTATATGATTATATTATGTCCTCTATATATATATATATATATATATATATATATATATATATATATATATATATATATATATATATATATATATATATATATATATATATATATATATATATATATATATATATATATATATATATATATATATATATATTATAGCAACCTAGCAAACAGTGATATACAAACTATATTTCATAGTTGATTTTTGTTATGACATTTTTTTCTTCTTAATAATAATTTGAAACCGGAAGTAATTTTGTCATTTATAGGGACGAGACTCGAAAACCTTAATGATCATTGATTGATATAACTTACCCTAAGCTAATATACATAGAAGCCATTGTATATTAAATTTTTCTACCGTATAATAATTATATCTTAGACAAAATTGTAAAAATGGTCCCTGTGGTATATTTTTTCCGAGATTTAGTCAAAATATCGATTTTTATGGTTTCATGGACCTTTTGGTCATTTTTATTTGTAGTTTTGGTCCTTCAGAAAACTAAAATCACTGTAATACCTTTATGTATTTATTTTTCTATTTTTCTTTCATTCTTTATCTATTAAAAATAATAAAAATAAAATCTCTTTCATTCTTTATTTATTGAGTTAATTATTTTATTTGATTATTATATATTAATTAATTTTATTTTTATTATATAATATTTATATATTGATAAATATTATATTATTGTCTTATTAATTTCTTTTAATTATTTTTTTCTTTAAAAAATTTTATTGGATTAATTTTTTTAATTTCTTTTTATTAGAATATTTTTTTTTTATTGGAAACACTACCAATCTGTTCAACTCAATACAATTAGTAGGTACCGGTGACAACCTCATCACAATCCGTCCAAATCCTCTGTATTTGCAACTAAGTCGGCCAGTTTCCGTTACAACCACCACTCTTTGAACCACCGAGAGGTCCTATCCAAACATCCTTGGTCAGTTCCTCCATTCGTTGCTTTCTACCACCTTACGCGATCGCATCATCTTGCCGAAAATCGCCGATCACCGCCTACAACAAGTCATTCTCGACCAAAACTACACTGATCAACTACCCACATAATATACAACAAAAAACTTCATAACATTTACCATATGTTTTTTTATTTAGAGAAATCTAAATAGATGTGAAAATACCACCAAAGTTTATTATGCAAAATAGTTTTTTCCATGTGTTTTATTCAAATGGTTCAACCGGGTTTTTGTAAAAACTGAACGGGTCGTATGGGTTCAGAAATAGACATAACATTGGTGATAGTTGAACCGGTCCTTTCCCCGGTTCCCGGTCAAATCGGTTCGACCGAATGGTTCAAACAGGTTTTTAAATATTGTAAACATCTTTCAGCCGGCTATTCATTATTGACACCGCCCTTAATGGTGACAATGTTAGATCTAGGGTTTTCAAACCACCAGATCCGCCGTTAGATCTTTTCAGGTAGTGCAGGTTTGAAGCTTCGATGTTATTGGGTTATGCATGGGTTGTGGGAGGCAAGAAATTGAGGAACTGACCAGGTAGTATGATACAGTGGCGCAAGGTGGTAAAAGGCAACGAATGGAGGAACTAACCAGGGGTGTTTGGATTGGACCACCTGGTGGTTCAAATATTGATGGTTTTAGTGGAAAACTACCGGCTTAGTGGCAAATATAAAGGATTATGACGAATTATAAAGATGTTGTCGCAGGTGGCTACTGTTGGCGCCGTTGGGTGAAACAGGTTGGTAGTATTTTCGTTGGACCTCCGATGAAGGTGATTAGCGGTGCTCCCAATGATTTTCAACAATAAAATGCGGTGCTTTTACGTATTATGGCGATTTTGCGGTGGAACCAATAAAATTAAACATAATTAGTTTTATGCATTAAAAATAAATTAATAATCCAATAAAATAATATTTGTTAGGAAATAATAAATTAAATGTAATAAACAAATAAAAAAGAATTAATCTAATAAAAATAAATTTTAAAAAAAGTAATCCAATAAAAAATTAAAAAAAGAATTAATTAAAAGAAATTAATAGTATGATAATATATATATATATATATATATATATATATATATATATATATAAATAAAGTTAATTAATATATAATAATCAAATAAAATAATTAATATAATAAAGATGAAATTTAAAAAATAAATAATAATCCAATAAAAAATAAAAATTAATGTATAATAATCCAATAAAATTAAAAAGAAGAATGACAGAAATGATCCTTATTGTTTGGTAAAAAGATACAACTATAGATATGGTCCTATGGGTTTAATTGTTATTTTTAAAAAAATTTAACAACTAAGTGTTAAAGTTAGCGAAATAGAGACCAAAACTACAACTAAACCTTCAAGTAATGACATTTTTTGCTAATAACTTTTTTTGGATCTTACCCACCGAAATTGCCAAACCACAAGGACCATTTGTGCAATTTTGTCTTTATTTTGAAAAGAAGAGTAAATTACACGAATGATCCTATGGTTTTGGATAAATTTACACTTTTGGTCCCTAACTTTTATTTTCAACTCAGACCACATCCCTAAGGTATGATTTTGTTACGAGTTTGGTTCATGCCTCGTATGAAAAAAAAAAAGACTTTTTTGCCGTTTGCTATTTTGTTTTTAATAAATTAATTTTTATTTAGAATTTTAAATAATAAAAGAATAAAATCCATGGGGCCCTTTCCCAACCCACCAAAACATCTCTCTCTCTCTCTCTCTCTCTCTCTCTCTCTCTCTCTCTCTCTCTCTCTCTCTCTCTCTCTCTCTCTCTCTCTCTCTCTCTCTCTCTCTCTCTCTCTCTCTCTCTCTCTCTCTCTCTCTCTCTCTCTCTCTCTCTCTCTCTCTCTCTCTCTCTCTCTCAAAACCACCACTGAAATCATTCTTTTTACTCTCTTGAAAGTGGTTTTCCTATGACATTCTTTTCTGCTCCTACCGGATCATTCACTTTAAGCTTCACAAGAAAAAAAAACTCCCCCAGTAAGTGCATCTTCTACAATCGATCTTCATTCTTTCACATCTCCCATTGTAATTAGCTACAAGACAAAATCAGAGGATGTAAAGACAGTTTCCATGGTTGTGGCTTGCTTGAAATTAATCAGATGCCTCCAAAGCCTGAACATTAAGTGATGAATGTTTAATATGACTTCTGGCGAGAAACAAATTGCAGATGTGTCTCGAATCTGATTTCCATGGAGAAAAAAATACAAATGAGTCTCAAAAAGAAAATGATTCTTTGAACCACAAAATGATTTCACATAATTTCTTATATTCTCTAGGTTTAATTTAAGAACACAACGAAAC
Organism: Lactuca serriola; assembly: GCF_051521515.1. NCBI lineage: Eukaryota > Viridiplantae > Streptophyta > Magnoliopsida > Asterales > Asteraceae > Lactuca > Lactuca serriola. Next base: position 21,834,528 of record NC_136414.1, read on the forward strand.
GATCTTTGAATCTGGGTTGAATTTGATTTTGTTTGGATTAATCTTGAATCCGACCGGCTCTATAAACACAAAAAATAGCCATCAGCCCTAAAAAAACAACCAAAAAAATCAATCGTTCCTATTGTTTTCTTATAATCGATCATCCCTAAAAACACAAAAATAACGAGACCTGTAATTTTGGGGGTGGGGGTTTTGATTTTGGAAATGGACGGTTTTAGATTCGCCAGAGTAGAGAGAGAGAGGAAGATAGGGCGGAATAAAGAGGAAGTTTTAGAAATTGATGGTTTCAGTTTTGATCTCCTCCTCCAAATACGTATCCAGAAAACACAGGTGCGTACCCTTGGAATAAGGTTTCCGGCGAGAGGAACATGGTGGCAGACGAGCTTTCATTGTGTGTCATTATTTCAGGCAAAGAAGGTGAAGGCGAGAAATCATTCTTGCTGGCTAGAAAAGGGAAAACGATAATTAAAATAAATAAAAGGGATTTGATATAAGGTGGGACATTTTAATTACACTTGTATTAACATAAATAATAAAATTAAATAAAAACAAATTATTAAAGGCATAATAGTTTTTTTAGGTAAGGCAAGACCAAGCGGGCAACAAAAACAAAGGTCGGTGACCTTCCGAGTTAAAAAAAATAAGTTAGGGACCAAACACACAACTTACCCCAAACCATAAGGATCATTCGTGTAATTTACTCATAAAAGAAACTTTCACGGCCACCTTTTACTTTCGTTTTAATACTTTTTTAGATGTTAGGAACATTGTTATATACAAGGTTCTAAATAACGTAAGGCGTGACTTGGTGGTAATGTCAAGCCTCAAGCTTTTCCGAGCCTTAGCGAGTCATGACGTTTGTAAAGGCGTGACTTAAGGTGGCAATTTTCTATATAATAAATTTTTTTATATGTATTTTCAGTTATTATTCATTTTTATACACATATATGAGTTAAGGCGGCGTTTTGGCAAAACTTGGCGGTAGGTGCAAGCCTTGGAGTCGTGGCGTGTCATGGCGAAGCCATGACGAGCTTTTTAGAACCTTGGTTATATATGATTTGTCACGTTTTTATATTTGTTTTTATTGCATTTCATTCATTTATTCGGTGAACATCATATCATTATTAGAAATACGTGTTTTTGCGGAACACATTATACTTTAGGGCATTTTTGGTCATTTTTTGTGGGTTTGAAGTGTTTGAGGGGGGTAATCAAGGACCACCATACGATTTTGGATGATAAAAGAAACTATATACATGATTTTTTGTTGGAGATTTTAGTGTTACCAGATATATTGTGTAATTTGAACTAATTGTTAGTGTATCTCACATCGGTGCGACACCGTCTTATAACTGGTTATATATGTTTGAGTCACCCTTCTCTCCACAAGGGCTCTTTTGGAGAGACAACTTGGGCTCCATATATATTTACACGGTATCAGAGTCGACGTCTCGCACCCCCATGACTCTGCATATCCCGGTCTATCCTCATCGAGTCTTTGACATTGAGGGGGAGTGTTATTGCACATCCTATGGCTCAGCATATCCCCGTATATCCTCATCGAGTCTTTGACTTTGAGGGGGAGTGTTATTGTATCCCATATTGATGCGGCATGGTCTTATAAGTGGCTATATATGTTAGAGTCTCTCTTCTCTCCATAAGGGCTCTTTTGGAGAGATAATATTGAGCTCCACATATATTTACATTAATATGTGAGTTAAGTGGTTTATAATTTGTACTATGTATTATGTGTTCGGAGTTTGTTCAGTGTATGTATATATAAGATCGAATTATAATCATGTACGGAAAAATTATGGTGGTCAAAGGGGTTGCACCCCTTTGCAAGATTCAAAGGGCAGATCCCCTGGCGCTTATGTTGGTAAAGCTCGTCAGTTTTGGAAACCATTGAGTAGGCCATTAATATCGTGATTACTTGACTAATTCAAAAGACGACAACCCTCATCCCAACCCTAATTGTCATGTATAAATGTGGCTCCTCTCTTTGATTCGTATACAACCCTTTTCTCAACTCTTCTTCTTATCTGACGGACTCATAATTCTTCAAGAAATTTGACTTACGTTTCTATGCCTAGATTCGTAAGTGTACATTTGGATTATCTTAGATTTGATTTCTTGAACTTCGGGCATAGGGTAAAAATATCAGTTCGGAAAGCGAACCTACATGATCCACTAGGAATCCAAATTTCCACCACAAACCCTTCTAAACCCTAACATTTTTTACATTGGGGTCAAAGTTAGAAAATGAAGAATAGCAACACAAAATGGTCATGTTGAATTTTGCAAATAAATGTCATGCGGTTGTGCTAAGGCAAAGGCTTGACATTTTTCTACGAACCACACAATCGTGTTAATTTTATCATATTAAGGGTAGTGTTGACGTAAAAGTTGCTTGCAATCACCTCATTTAAACATATTTTTTTGGTTATTTTGACCATATGATTCACTCTTAACACAATTTATGTAGCTTTTCGTAGAGATATTTCATATGTTTCAAGCTAACGAACATTATGTTGAGTTTTTATTCAAAAATTGTTTCAAAAACATAAACAATGCAACGGAAGATTTGAACAAAAAAAAATCTTCCCACCAAAGGATCATTTTGCAAGACTTAGAAAGATTAAAACAACCATACAAAGAAAAGTGTTACAACCTTTGAAGACTTTGATTCTCATGAGAGATTGGAAGTTGATGAAGTGTGGCATGAAACTTCAAGGTAGAAGTTCTCTAGAGATATCCACCAACAATAAATCAATTTGATAAGATGCTAGTCTCCTTCTTGTAATAAAAGAATCTCTTAAGCTCTTAAACTCTTAAGATAAAGAAACTATTTTGCCTTAAAAGAGAGTATTCAAGTATCATCTTCATCTTTATGTTCTTAACACTTTAGACAAAAACTAAAGAGAATATGGAGATATGAAGCCACAGATTTCGTGGTTTTCACTTTAAGACCCATGTTGTAACACTCCCAAAATTAAGTCTTTATCCCATGGGTCTTAGCACTTTAAGACCCATGTTGTAACACTCCCAAAATTCAACTAAAAATTTTCATTTTTAATTTAATAATTATAAAACCATTATCTGAAAACATCATAGAATTAACTCATATCAAAAACACTGTATCCACAATCAAAGCATGTCATGATAAAACAATATCAGAGTAAAACTCCCAGAGATCTCATGTGCATAAAATGTAGTGTGATGCGCTCCGATCATTCCGACTCCTTTCCCTTCGAAAACGAAGTACTTGAAACCAAAACTGAAAACTGTAAGCACGAAGCTTAGTGAGTTCCCCCATTATACCACATAATAGCATACTGCCAGACATATACAGGTGCCCGACCTACCCTGTCAGGCATATCTGGGTGCCCGACCTACCTTGTCAAACATATCTGGGTGCTCGAGCTACCCTGACAAGCATATATAGGTGCCCGACCTACCCTCCAGTTTATCTCAACCAGTTACTGGGACTATTTCACCCCTACCACTACCACATAATACATAGCATAAACATACTGTCAATCATATCTAGGTGTCCGACCCACCCTTCGGTTTATTTCAATCGGCTCCAGGGACTATTTCACCCCTCCTACCACTATCACAAAATATCATAGCATACTAGCATATAAAGCATAACAGATAGTGGAATAACAGACAGTTATCACAAAGACAATCGTCTCTACTATAATCAACTACTAGTGGGTCGAAATTGGTGCCTTTGACCCACCTCTACTGGAAGGTAACTCACCTCGAATATCGGAAAGTAGCTGAAAATCCTCGGCTCTGACAATCCACCCAACTCAAACTCCTATATATAAGAGATTTCCTTAATTACCCTTACATACTCATGACCCCTTAAGGGTTAACTTTGGTCAAAGTCAAAGTCAAAGTCAACACCTTGGTCAAAGTCAACATTCTAGGTTGACTCAACTCGCCGAGTTCCATAAATCATAAAACCCTGAAATCGCGATCCAACTCGTCGAGTTCTTTCACGAACTTGTCGAGTTCCTCCTATCAACAGAATCAGGACTTTCCTACTCAGCTTGTCGAGTCCGTACTTGAACTCGTCGAGTCCTTCCTTTTACATAACCGGGACACTTCGACCCAAGTCGTCGAGTTCCTTTATGAACATGTCGAGTTCTTCAGTCTATTAAGCTATCTTAGTGTATTAAGCCATTATTCTTCGAATCTAAGTCCCATATTCCATATCTGGATCGAATACGCCTCTAGGAGGGTAAAGTTTCCGACATTACCCATTAAGACCCATCCTAGAAGAAATGAGCCCTAACCCTAGCTCAAAATGGCTTAGTTCCAACTTCAAAAACCATCAAAACTTCAAGATAAGCCATAGTGTCATAGATCTTGTAAAACCGTACATTTTCAAACAAAATTTTCATTTTTAAAACACATAAAAACTGATGTCATATTTCTTAAAAACTACAATTGTCTCAAATGTCAAACGCAAATCCACAAAAATAAATAATAGTATCCCAGAAACCTTAAACATAGTCTCAAACATATGTATACAATCAAGCCAGCGCCTTCCCGCGATCCTGAGAAGTACTTGAAACACATAACACCCAACACGGTAAACACGAAGCTTACCAAGTTCCCCAAAATACCACATACCCAAATAATAAGCCTCTCGTGGCTATAGCTCGACGTGGACCCTCCGGTCATGCGTCTCGATAAGGACCCTCCGGTCTCACGGCTCGGTGTGGACCCTCCGGTCATGTGTCTCAGTGAGGAAACTACGGTCTCATAGCTTGGGTTGGACCCTCCGGTCTCACAGCTCGGGTTGGACCCTCCGGTCCAATCTCAGTAATTCACAGAATAACATAACATATATCACAAAGAAAAAATCCATTATATCACATAACTCAAATAAGACCCTTCGGTCACTCAGTATTACCACTCAGGTATGTATAGTGAGAAGACTCACCCCGTAAGTTAAGCATATATGTCTCGTACTTGAATCACCGGTTTAGCCTCCGCCTAACATATACCATTATTATCTTTAATTAATAAACGATCCTCAAAGATGCTAGGCTAAACCCACTACTAATTCTCAGAAGGATAAAATACCATTTTACCCTTCCATGGCCTTTATAGTCCATAGTTTGACCAAACCTTAAAAGTCAACAAAAATCAACAGCAGTGTATAAGTTGGGTGTACAACCCCTTTAGGTTGGGCGTACTACTTCTCCATGCATGCATCGGGGATCTTCGACACTATGTTGCACGTACCTAGGATTACGCTCGACGTACGTTCCAGACTTGTTTTTCCCACTCTCTTGGTCTTAATCCGTTAAGACCATAGCTGTACTCTCAGATCTGGACTCACTAAAGGCTCATACTCCATAAAGTTCGTGATTTTAAGCCTTTGCATGGTTGAGAAAGTCTAGGTCCCCAATGACATAAAATTGCTCACTTTATCTAGCTTAGCCCCTTTCCATGTACTAAAACATTATAGGAAGCTTAGTTTTGATGTTATAGACTTAGAGGGCCTTTCGTGCACATAAAGTTTGCAACTTTACTTGGTATATGCACTAGGGGAGGTTGGATCTAAATTTTGTGACCTTAGATCCCATTGAAAAGGGTTGAACATGAAAGGGACTAAAAGGACTCGTCGAGTCCCTTAGCTGACTCGACGAGTCAGGGTAGGGTTTTCCCGTTTCTGAGTTTCAGAATGAGTATAGTGAAGGATTAGGATTTTGGTCTGAATGGACTTCAGCTTTCTGGACATTTGATGAACTCGATGAGTCACTAGGGTGACTCAACGAGTTGGTACGGGATTCAGAGAAATGAACTCGGGAGGAACTCAACAAGTTGTTGGATGCACTCGACGAGTTAAGGTCAACATGGACTCTTGACCTTGACTGTTGACCTCGACTATGACCAGGGTTGACTTTGAGGGTATTTATGGTATTCCGGGACCGTGACAAGTTAATTACATGATGATTATAGGCAGTTGAGTTGGAGCAGCATGTGGGATATATTGGATCTTAGCATGTCAATTCAGCATCTGAGAGGTAAGTCTTCTCACCATACCAATGGTTCTTAGGCACCAAGGCTGACCTATTTTATGATATGTGGTACACTAGTTGTAGTAGAGATATGTGGTGTGATAGTTAGCTATATGCTAGTGATTATATGATATTTTCATGGAAGAGCCCGACGGGAGCCCGTAGCAGTTGGGAATAAGACCATGTGGGGGAGCCCATGGCGCATTGGAGTAAGACCTTGGAGGGAGTCCACGACATCCTTATATGTTGATGTATGAGTTATGTAGTATGATAGATACTTCTATGAAATATGATATGCTAGTTGATTATTATGTTATTGCATGGAAGACCTCGGAGGGAGCCCGTGACAGTTGGATATAAGACCATGTGGGGGAGCCCATGGCGTTCCAAGGTAAAGACCATGGGGGAGCCCATGGCATGTAGGTAAAGACCATGGGGGAGCCTATGAATTGAAGGTATAAGACATTGGGAGGAGCCCATGACATCCTTATATGATAGTATGCATGGCTTATGTGATTTGTGTAGCTGTTATAGCTAATATGATATGTGTTATGTGGATTGTGTATGTGGGGTCTGCTCTGGGGGGCTCACTAAGCATTAACTTATAGTTTGTGGATTTGTTTCAGGTACATATGGGTCCAAGGGCAAGGGCAAGGCTTGATGGCGTGGCGTGCACTCTCTCAGACATTTTTTATGGGACACTCTGATGTTTGGAAATAATATTGCTATGGATATGAATTTGAAAAAATTGTATTAAGATTTCACGGTTTATCGAACGTGTTTTGACTATTTAAAAATGAAAATTTTCTTTTGAAAAATTGGGTTGTTACAAGTTGGTATCAGAGCCTTGGTTAGACGGATTCAGGCACACCCTCGGGTGTATCGGGAGTCAAACTAAGGAAATGGTAAAATTGTTTTCAAAAGTAAAAATTAAAGTTAAAACTTTTAAAGAATGGAAAAGAGAAGAGTGCAACACGTATGATCGACCGAGCCAAGTAAGTAGTTCCCCAATATATTAGCCATGTTATATTGATGCTTGAGCTATGACAATAGTATGGATCTTCTTATGTGTATGATTTTAAAATTGTATACGTTAGGAGCTTATAGCTTTAGAATGATTGATTTGACCTTATTTCCTGTACCTCGTCTGGTTGTGGTCCTAGGGTAGAATCCATTATTCGAAAGTCTATTTGATCATTTTATGTGTATAATTTGCATGCATAAAGGCAACCGGTTATGATTGGTATGATTGATATGGGTAGAGCAAATCTTAGGGTCGCCTAGGGTTTGAGATATGCAGTAGTCTGTGGGATATGATTTATTTTGGGACGAATTGGAGTTATCAGGTAGAGCCATGGGGAAGGTACAGGTAGGTGTGGAAGATAGTATTGGGCCCATACTACTGAAAGCACAGGACCTGTACCCGAACCAGTGTTAGACCTGGAAGCTCTAAGGAGGACCGGTGTGGGAGGATCCCCTCTATATACATCATGACCATTATGTTTTATGGTATTGCAGTACAGTATGGTGGTGTGATGACCCGATATTTCAAGTCAATATAATGACCTAAGTCAAGTATTGGAATCTATTTGTGAATTAATAAATAAATAAAAATAGCGTCAGAAATGAAATGTTCAAAAGTCTCAATTGGGATACATGAAATGATAGAAATCGTGTCAAGGTTTTCAAAAATATAAAGAACACTCAAATCCGAGTTATAACGAAGAAGTTATGACCAATCAAAGATCCGCGTCAAAACCGGTAAAACATTGTTAAGCATAAAACACGAAATTTCAATAAAATTCTTTTTAGCCTTAGGTATCTAAATGAAAGTCGTAGATATCATTAAACCGTAAACATACATAAAAAGAACGTCCAAATCCGACTTTGTACGAGGAAGGTATAATTTTTTTAAGTTTCGGATACATCAGTAGACAACTAAAAACTCGAAATATAGATCGAGCGACTTTTAGCCGACTCAACCTAAACGAGAATTGAAGATCCCGTCAATAGTAGTACAACGATAAAAAGACAGACGAAATCGGAAGTCGGATGAAGAAGTTATGGATTTTTAACGGACTTTTCCAGTCCCGACCTGTTAAAAATATAATATCAAAAATAAATCAAAATTAGCCGATGGAGTCTAAACGAAAGTGGTAGAGCATAATCTCACCTACACATGGATATAAAGAACGTCAAAACCGGAGCTCTTATGCGAGAGATATGAATTTATGAAGTTCGGGGCACGAACTTCCACATCTGTTAGGATTCACGTCGTGAGTCAAAGGAGGTTCACGACGTGAACCAGTGATAGATGTTTACCAACAGTCGGGCTATAAGATGTCGAGTCTACGAACTGATCATGACATAATTCATGACGTGAACTCCAATTTTTCACCCTATAAATAAGATGCGAGACTACCGATTTTATTTGCCAATTTACCACTTCTCTCCCCAAATTTCTCACTTTCTAGCATCTTGAGACTACTGGTGGTTGTCGAGGCCAACACAAATAATAACCCTAAATATTACACACTAAAATAGTGTATAGTGGTAAAGGGATCGAATCCACGGAGATTGGTTCAATTTATAACTCTATGAAAAATCTCTTTGTAAAAATACTTGTAAAATGACAATAAAAATAAAATGGGGGGTTTTGTTGTTTTGAAATACTTGAAACAAACTAGAATTAACTATGATTTAAATAGACAAATGCAACAAAAATAAGAGTTTGATGTAAAATCAATGAGGGAAAGATGGTTGACTTAAAGTTTCCTCACTTTGACTTTTGATGAACATATCATTAGAATCCAATGGTGCAATACTTTGATTTAAATCCTTAATTTGGCTATAGTAATCCAAGGAGCGTGAGATTACCTAGACTTTTCTTAATTGTTGAAATGGCTAGAGAAGCTCACAACAATTTCCTTAGTCAAAGTCACTAATTCCAAATAGCATGTAATTAGTGAAAGTCAACTAGCATTAAGAACCAAAAAGTCACCAAATCCAAGAGGGGTCAAATGCTTTCACCACCATGTTGGAGGAAATGTTTTTATGATTGTGTGAAGCAAAAACAACACAAAAATCATTTGTTGCTTGCTAATTTGAGGATCCTTTACTTAATCAAGAAATTAGCCAACTAATCACCACAAACACATTTAAACTCATGAACTAAAACATACAAGTAGTGATAAGATGTTAAAACACAAAACATTCCCATAAAGATTTAAGAACATGTTCATGGATTCTTCAACATTCAACAAAAGTTCAAAGGATTAACCAAAAGTCAACCAAGATTAGTTTAGCCAAGCATGGCTAAACACAAAGAAACAAAGTTAGAGAAATTTGTACCAAACATTAAGCAAGAATCAAGAGGTAAAAATATGATGTTCTTCAAGGGTTCTTGGCCTTCAAAAGTCTCCAAAACTCCAGAGAGAATCTTCAAAAATCGGATGTCCAAGAGTCTCCAAAAGATGGGCACCAACCTTCCTCAAATAGCTCAAAAGAAGAATTTCCGAAACTGCCCCTGCAGGAGGTTGCGCGACCCGCGTGCTGTTGCGCGGGTGGGTTGCGCGGGTGGTCCCTGGATGTAACATCTTTGAGGTTTTGGGCCTCCATAGCTTAGCCCACTTAGCCCAGATCGAATCCAATCACCTCCTAGCCCATTTTCTTCAAGTTTTTCTTCATTTTAAGCCCAATTTGATCTCTCCAAATCCTCCAAAGCTCGTGCACTCTCCCGATTAAAAATCTACGCACGCTTGAATAAACTCCCGCATCTTGCAAATTTAAAGTTTATTTCTCTCCAAGCCTTCAAATAACCATCAAGCTCGCTCCATGCATCATCTCCACAATCACCAAGCCTAACATCATTTGTGTCTACCAAATCTCATCGCTTCCCATACGTCCCGAACACTCCCGCTCCGCTAGACCCGAAAACCTGCAATTATGCTCACAAGATTCGAAAGTACCCGAAATAGTCATAAAATAACAAAGGGGAAAATATGCATGGAAATTATCTAAATTATGAATGAAATATGCTAAAATAAACTATAAAAAGAAGTAAACAAAACTAACTATCAACTACCCCGACGCCCTGTTTACGTATCCAAGCTCCGACGAAGGTTCGAAACTCCCGAGAAATTTTCCACTTTCCGGTCGAAGTGTTGCCCGAGAAAAGTCTCGTTTTCTCCAAATCATCACACTTACCTGATGAGTTCATACCCCAATATTTTCATGTCTTTACTACATTTTAGAGGGAAAAATACAAGTGAAACGCAAGAAAAACTTATGTTAAAATGCAAATTGTTATATACAGTTTCTAATGTTTTATCTAAATTTTGTGTATAAATGTTAAATAAGTAAAAGGGAATATGACTAATTAAGGTAATTAACTTTTTGGTTTGTTCACATGTAGGTACTATCTTTTTTTGTACACCTCTAGGTAACAAACTTTTTGGAACTGTTCACATATGACCATTATGACCTGCTGTAGCAGGTTACATCCGGATACAATAGGTCATAATGGTTACATGTCAACACTTTCAACAAGTTCGTTACCTAGATGTATACAAATGAAAATTAGTACCCAAATATGAACAAAACCAAAAGTAAGAGTAAATTACATGAATGGTCCCTGTGGTTTGGGGGAATTTATGTGTGGTCCTTAACTTATTTTTTTAATTCGAATGGTCCCTACTGTTTATTTTTGTTGCGTTTGGTCCATTTCTTACCTAAAAAGACTATTATGCCCTTATTAATTTAATTTTTTTAATTAATTTTCTTATTTATGTATTTTTTTATATGTTTAAAAAAACTAATAGACGCTACATATTTGTATCTTCTCACCATCCCATCTCTTATCATCCTCAACTTCTATTTTTTTCATCTTTAGTGACATCGACGTCTTCACCATCCATTCTTTTTCGGTCCTTCAACTCCAGCGAACCAACACCACAACCTACTAAAGTAAAGAGACAGTGGGTTATGGTTTTGTTCGCGAGAGTTGACGGACCAAAAAAGGATGGTTAAGACTTCCATGTCACTAAAGATGGAAAGAAAATAGAGGTTGAAGAGGATTTGAGATAGGATGGTGACCGGTGGGACCTAGATGAAATTTCTCAAATGTGGTTTCAGGTTTACGGTGAAGAGATACAAATATGTGGGGTCTATTAATTTTTTTTAACCATATAAAACAAAACATAAATAAGAAGGTGCAGGACCCCTGATATGTTGGGGTGAAGTTGGCCAGAGGGTCATGAGGAGCACCGAAGTGGTGCTCAAGACGACCGAGAGGATTCACCAGGTTCGGAGTAGGCTTCAGACTGCACAGAGTCGGCAGAAAAGTTATGCCGACAAGCGACGATCAGACCTGGAGTTCCATGTCGGGGATATGGTTCTCTTGAAGGAGTCGCCATGGAAGGGCGTCATCCGATTCAGGAAACAAGGCAAGTTGGGCCCCAGGTACATTGGATCCTTCAGGGTTCTGCCCCGGGTGGGCAAGGTGGCGTACCGGCTGGACCTGCCATCTGAACTCAGTCAGATCCACAGCACCTTCCACGTCTCGCAGCTGAGGAAGTGCCTAGTGGACGACTCAGCGGTGGTGCCTTTAGAGGATATTCAGGTTGATGACAGCCAGAATTACATTGAGCGACCAGTAGCAATCATCGACCGGAATTCGAAGGATCTGATGAACAAGAGGGTGGAGCTAGTAAAGGTGCAATGGCATCACTGGAAGGGTTCGAAGTGGACTTGGGAACCGGTAGAAGAGATGAGGGAACATTATCCCGAGCTTTTCCAGGAGCGAGCGGCAGACTTCGAGGACGAAGTCTAAAATAAGTGGGGGAGATTTGTAGCACATGGTTCCTGGTATGTATTTTAATCTAAGTATTTTTGCATTTTTAGCTGGGACTTGACGAGTTGTAGGCCTGACTCACCGAGTAGAGACAAGATATCGAGCACGTTTAAGATGGCGACTCGACGAGTCCATATCCTGGACTCGGCGAGTCCGCCAGTCTAGATGAAACCCTAATTTCAAGGGTTTGCACCCTATTTAAACATCTTTTTGTGCCTCATAACAGCCCCCATTACGTCCAGAACACCCCTCACAAAGCCCTAGCCCTTCTTTTAGTGATTTGAGTGCTTTTAGTGCAATTCTTTGAAGTTTTGAAGAGAAGAAGAAGGTAGATCAAGAGAAGAGGAAGAAGATCCAGAATCTTTGTGCCATTTCAGAGCTTCTAGAGGTATTAGACTCGAAATACTCTATGTTCCTTCATTATTATCTCCTTAAGAGCTTAAGATAGCCATTTTAAGGCCTCTCCTAGTCTTGATCTTTGAATAATGAGCTTATAGTGTTAAGGGACTTCAGATCTAGGCATGATTGAGCTCTAGGAGCTCGGATATATTGCTTTTATGAGCCTAACTTGTGTATAAGTCCTAGATCTACTCTTCTAGTCCTTGTTAAGCCTCTTATTTCCCTTTTGATGCATGAATACATGTAAAGTTGGAAACTTTACGTGTAAAACCTACCCTAAGAACCCAGATCTATGAATGGAATGCATTGGATTAAAGCAGAATCGAGTATATAGTAGTTGCATGCATGCGACTCGACGAGTCGTTCATCGGACTCGACGAGTCGAGTCGCGAGTCCCCGATTTTTCCCCTTTCGAGTTATGCCGAGTGGGATCTGTGAGCTATAAGTGGACTCAGTGAGTCGGAAGCCAGACTCAGTAATGGAGGGACTCGGCGAGTCCAAGGCAATCTTCTTGCCTCAAGAACAAACTCGACGAATTGTTCATACAACTCGGCGAGTCACAGACCAGAGTGGTCATCGGATGAAGATGAACTCGGTGAGTTGTTCATACAACTCGGCGAGTTGGATGAAGGACCATTGGATATCTATTTAGAAGGATAACTCGTCGAGTCAATGCCTAACTCGACGAGTAGGGATGGGAGTGAGGACAATCGACTGGATAAGGACTCGACGAGTTAGCGAGCAACCTCGGCGATTCGGGTCAACTGGAATTTGACTTTGACTTTGACTTTTGACTTGGTTTAGGGTAAAAGGGTCATTTTACCCTAAGGACAGTTAGCACTGTTTGATTGAGTGTTTCGTGGGAATTATAGCCGGAGGATTTCCGGAGCAGCAGCAGCAGACATACAGTTCCCGCGCAGATCAGCAGCTACTTCGAGTTGAGTTGCCTTCCAGTAGCGGTGGGTCTACGGCCACAATGCCGGCCTACCAGCAGGAGTTGTGTGTTAGATGATTGTCTTTGTGATATCATCTAGGTTTGCTACTACCTGATATGTTATATGCTAGCTTGATGTGTTATAGTAGTAGAGTTCGGTTTTTAGGACCGAAGGGTAGTCAGACACCCCAGACACGTCTGACAGTATGTGATGTCATGATTATATGCTAGCATGATTTGAGATATGTGTTAGGGGTAGTAGGAGGGGAACAGTCCCCGAGTTCGGTTGTTAGGACCGAAGGGTAGTCAGACACCCCAGATATGTTTGATGGTATGTTATGTTATGATATGTGATAGTAGTAGTGGTAGGAGTGAAATAGTCCCTGAGGTTCGGTTGTTAGGACCGAAGGGTGGTCGGCACCCCAAAATGGCCGCACGGGTAGTGGTAGGGGGTGAAATAGTCCTTGAGGATCGGTTGTTAGGACCGAAGGTGGTCGGCACCCCAGAATGGCCGTACGGGTAGGACGGCACCCCAGAATGGCCATAATGGGTAGGTCGGGCACCCTAGAAATGTCTGGCAAGTATGGTATATTAAATGATTGTATTGTATGATATATGATTGTATGGTATGTGGTACAATGGGGGAACTCACTAAGCTTTGTGCTTATAGTTTTCAGTTTTGGTTTTAGTTACCTCTTCATCGAAGGGGAAGGAGCTGGCGCGGTAGCGGCACATCATACACAAACACTGTTTTCCACCTTACGAGATTGTTCTGGGATTTATACTCTGATATTTAGATAAACTCGTATTCTGGTTTCCAAACACGTTATATGAATGCGAAATGATTTGATCAGACAATGTTTTATTTACAAATGTTTTCCAAAGTATTGATTTAAAAATGAAATTTTTGGACGTGAAAATTGGGTTGTTACATTGATAAGATTAGAGTATTGGATTAAACCCACGCTCACTTGGATCACTTCATGGATTTATCACGAGTGATTAGTGAGAAGATAATATTGTATATTCTTGAAACCGAGACGTGTGAGTTGTTAGTTGTTGGTCGGTTGCACATTGATAATAAGTAAACGCACCAATAACTTGGTGTTATAAAAGTTATTGTTGTGTGTGATTCGATTAGTAAATGCAAGCGAGCATTTGATTCGAAGTTTTTCCATTCCTTTTACCCAAAGTGGGATAAAAGCGATATCTGTGGGCCCCTCGATGATTTAGTGATGACATCTAAGCGCTTGGCCAAGCCGGGACTAAATTGATGTGTTCAATTGTAGTCTGTTGTTAGTTGTCATAAATCGGAAGTCGGGAAACAGTATAGAGAGAATGATTAAAATTCATGTCTTATGTATATACGAAATCTTGAGAATGGAGGAATATATGATCCCTTATCTAAAGGACACGCTATCTAATAAGATCATAGTTGACAACGGCTTTTGAAAGCTACGATTGCTGATCAGGTTCTAAAGTCATACGAAAAATAGTTATTAGACTTATCCAAGTGGGAGACAGTTGGATTAGTGTTTAAGTCCATAACTATTTTGGTATGTACTTGACCCCATTATGAGCATGGTCCTTTTGGGTTGCCTTCACCATAGCAATATGTAGGATGAATTAATGAGAGAAATGTTTAATTATGATTTATTAATATATTATAAGAATAATATATTAAAGGAGAAATCATATTGTTTAATTAATATTAGTCAAAAATTATTTGATAATTATTTTTGTGGCTAAAAGAGATTAATTTAAAATGGGGGACTAGACTGCAATTATTGGATAATTGAGTTATTGGGCTGAGGAATGCTAAAGGAATAAGGGGTGAACGAAATTATGATGGGAGCCCATCATATTTTCGTCCATGGCCTCATCCAGATGGTTCCATGGGCTGCTTAGAGTTTAAGCTGTCCATTAGGGTTTTGACTGAAACCCTAGCAGCCCACACAAGTATATAAAGGACCCCTTAGGCCCCAAAAACGTGTACAACTGATTCCTTAGGGTTTCTAGATGTTTTTGGGTGCCTCCTCTCTTCTCCTTCTTCATCTAGTTGCTTAGTGGTGTTTGTGACTCCATTAGAGGTGCAACACTTGAGGCACTAAGCTTTTGAAGCCAATCCAAGCAAGGAATTGATTGTTATTGCAATATAACAATCAAAGGTAATTACTAAACCCTTATTTCAGTTCTTATATGATAGATCTAGGGTTTATAGCTTTGGATATTCAATTGCATGTTCATTAGACAAACTAGATCCAAAAACTATTAGGGTTTGCATGTACACCATAGGAATGATGTTTTGCTCAAATATCATCATATATATATATATATATATATATATGATGTTTCTTTGATGAGTAATGATGCTATTGCGAGAGAGTATAAGATGGCGCCACATAAAATGAAAACATTTTTTCTTGGAGAGCGACTTTAGATAGGTTGCCGACCCGATTTAACCTATCTAAAAAGGTGTGGAGTTGCAATCTATTCTCTGCCCGATTTGTAGTTTGCAAGATGAAATGTTGGAGCATGTTGGATCATGTTTTTTTCTCTTATGACCTGGCGGTGGATGTTTGGAATGTGTTTAAATCTGGTACAATATGGTATGGTCAATGACCTTCTTCAATAGTGAATAGTTGTCTTGGGTGGATGACACTTAATTAATGAAATAAAAGTTTGAACTTGTGGGTTTAATTATGTGTTGTTGTTGGAAGTTGTGTGTTTGATCAGGTGTTGGTAGATTCAGAGATATGAATAACGTTGTGTTTGATTCTCATCAAATACGTAAAACTAATATTACAAAAAGTAAAAAAGTTTTTTTTAATTGTTTAAATATAAAAATTTAATTGTAATGTTTTTAGGATTAGTCGACTTAAAAATTCATTGTAATTTTTAGTCTAGTTCTTTGCTAGACTTGTGGGTTCAACATAAATTTTGTTGTAAAAAAAGACATTTTTTTTATTGCAAGTACAATTTAACATTTTGTTGCTTAAATTAGTTTTTGATTTACTCATTATGTTTAGTTGAATCACAACAATTGGACTTTGTTTTTTGAATTTGTGATTCGAGTAATTATGTGAAGAAATTATGTTAGATATTTTTTTATGTTTTATTTGTATGAATTATTATACTTAATTCCATATTTTATTTGAAAATATGTTAGATTGTTAATAATATTAATCACTTTGTTAGTTTTTCTAATAGTGTTTTTCAATATTCAAAATCTTGATATAGTTTTGATTCTTGGTAACAGGAACAAATAATGGTGTTGTGTTAAAAAACCAATCTTTCTATTCTAATAAAATAATAAGTTTAATCTCCTATTAACAAGTGACATACAATTAGAACTTTTCATTAATGTTATATATTACCTATCATTAATTATTCATTTCAAATTTCAAATTTTAAATTTCTACTTTAATTACATTAAATTAATAATTGATTATCCATTTCAAGTTTTAATTTTTAAATTTCTCATTTTAATTACATTAAATAGATAATTGATTCATCATTTTAAATTTTCTCACTTTAATTATATTAAATTCATAACATTATATTGAAAAATAAAATAAAATTAATACAGATTATACGATGATATAATTTCATGTATTTATTTAAATCAACGATTATAATTTTATATAACTAAAAAAATCTCTTGAGTAATAATTTATTTAAAATAATTGATTAATAATTTTTATTTTTTAATATAAAATTTAATTAATTTTATAACTGTGGTTTTCACGGGTTATAAACTAGTTCCATTATAAATTCATACAATACGATTAAAACATTATGAACGACATGAATGTTTGTTGTAACCGACACTTTCATCATCTTTATTACATTGTGCACATTAATATTAGAACTGCTAGAATTTAGAGTTGCATGGTAGGTTTAACCAATAGAGCGCACTTGTTTTTTTTTTTTTTTTTTTTTTTGGAAATGGCAAATAGATTCATTAAAAAAAAAGTGCTACATGATTAGCACGTAGCTAAACATGAGCAAATTCAAGGAGTTAATGAAAGAAAACAACAATTTAACAAAATGGAGATGTACACCAATTTATCCACCTTAATTTTACATTAGAAGTTCTATATTTCAACCATACATACGTTTGGGAAATCACTTCATCCGCTATCTTTGTTGGGTTTGTGTGTATCTGTCTAAAGATTATATTGTTTCTTGCCTCCCATGTGCACCATAACAATCCGTAGACTATTGCATTGATCCTTTTTTTCTATCTTGGGCAATTACCCCAGTTTGCTGCGAAATTGATCAAATCTGTCACATTATCGAACCGTATAGCAGCAAATGTGCACCATTTGAAAATCCACTTTCGAGCCTCTGTAGCAACTTCACAATTGATCAGTAAGTGATCACTTGTTTCTTTTTCTTTATTGCAAAGAGGGCACATATTTGATTGAGTCTTGATTCCTTTTGATTCCAGGTTTGTTGCAACCGGGATTCTATTTAACAATGTCCTCCATATAAAGCATCTTATCTTTAATGGGACAACTTTGGACCAATTGATGCACGTTCTATTGTGAGATGTATAGGCCCTAGAGTCGATCAATTTCCTTAGAGTGTTCACCGTATAATTACCGTCTTTGCTCCATTTGAATCGAAAACCATTAGCATCAGGGGACAAATTAACATTACAAAGCATTGAGCACAAGCTTTCGAAATCACTTGCAACCTCAGTATCCTTATGTGGTGTTTTCCAATTCCAATTAAAGCCATTTGTGCTAATCCTATCAGCGATTGAACAAAGCTTAACTTTCTCCAACGCATAAAGACGGAGAAAACATTCTTGGAGTGTAAGCGATCCACACCACCTATCCTTCCAAAATAAGAATCTTGTGTTTGAACCTGGGATTATGATGAACATGGCATGATAATTAACATCGAATTCAAGGAGGGATATGATAGCTTTTGCTATGTTTCACCAAGCTCCATTTGTTGTTTTCTTTGTCATGCAAGTGACAGGTTTTTTGTTCAAGTTATGTATGTAATTAATGCAATCCTTCCATAAACTGTCAGGCCCTGTTTTAAGTTTCCACCACCATTCTGTTAGTAGTGCTAGATTTTGTGCTGTTAATATCCCAACTCCTAGGCCACCGTCAGTTTTGTCCGCTACAACTTTTGACCATGATACCCAATGTATTTTAGATTTGGTATCATCACCCCCATAAGAACCTTCTACGTAGTTTCTCTAATTCTTCAATGATCCCCTCTGGTGCTTTAAAAAGTGAGAAATAGTAGGTGGGGAGGCTATTAAGAACGGACTTGATTAGAGTAAGTTGACCACCAAATGACAATGTTTTCGCTTTCCAAACCGATAGTCGTGATTGGAATTTGTCAATTATCGGTCTCCAATGCTTTTTTAATGCCATGTTTGCTCCTACGGGAACTCCAAGGTAAGTAAACGGGAACGAGCCTTTGAGACAACCAAGCACTTGTGCTTGATGTTGAAGATCTACTTCTGGAATGCCAATCCCAAATAATCGAGATTTTTGAAAGTTGACTTTTAAACCCGAGCAAATGTAGAAGCATTTTAAGATCCTAGCTAGGTTTTTAATGCTCGAGATATCCCATCTTCCTACAAAGATTGCGTCATCTGCATAAAATAGATGTGAAATGGAAGGACCATTGTTTGGTAATGTGACACCCACAATAAGTTCTTTCTCCAAAACTATTTTGATAACTTGGTTTAGGCCTTCCATGGCAATAATGAAAAGAAAAGAAGACAGAGGGTCACTTTGCCGAACACCCTTGGTGATAGCAAACTCTTCTGTGGGAGCTCTGTTGACAAGGACGGAGGTTCTTGAAGATATAAGACAGCCATGTATCCAACCTCTCCATTTATTGTTGAACCTCATTTGCTCCATTACCGAATCTAAATAAACCCAGTTTACCGAATCAAATGCCTTTTCAAAATTTTTCTTTTGGATTACAAAAATAGAAGAGTTGTTAGAATAGAAAAACATCCCGCGTCAATACAACTCATTTTTTTAAAAGATTATTGTACCATATTTATTAATGGTCATAAGTCGAATCATGTTAAAATGTAACTCTCATGTAGGAATGTGTAACATTATCTGAATTTAGTTTCATTATATTTCATGATTGTCTTAGTAATTTTCGCAATCAGCTCCCATTATTTTGTTTTATTTTAAGTAAGTATCATATTTTTAGCTGAACATTTTTATTATAACTAGGTGTGAGACCCATGTATTACATGAGTGTATTTAAAACAATTAAATATATATAAACATTTGAAAATTTTGAATTTATAAGAAATATAAAATTATAAGGAAAGTCTATTAATAGAATTGATATGCATTTATTATTAAATTTAAATACCATATGGAATTAATAAAATAAGAAAACCACAAAATTACATGTGGAATAAAAATTAATTCAAAATAACCACAAAATAACATGTGTCAAAATGAATGTGAGTATGACAAGTGGCAAAAAAAACCTTCATTTATTAGAGAATATTTGTAAATTAATATCCCTAAAAAGACGAATCCTTCTTCTATTCATGCTCATACGAGTTGTTTGTATGTTTAAGCTTGTTCATCTTTTATCATTATTTGATTATTTGATTATTTTATATTGTTGGATTTGACACCAACATAAAACTAATATGTCTAGATTACATCATATATACTTTATAAAAAACATATTGTTTTCTAAAATGCCTTATCATTTATACATATACTATGTACTATTATACTATGTACGATAAATGAAAAGTCATTTCATAAAGTTTGATGTTATTTTCTGAAATACCTACGATGCCATGTAGCTTAATGAGAATGCATGTCAATTTTAACACATGTTAAATATAAAATAAGGGGTCACACTGGTCGTAATAATTTTTTTTAAATGGCTAACTTTTCTTGACCAAAATAAAATATACTGTTAAACCACAAAAATAATCAAAATACGATAACTTTTATTTATATTGCCATACAATTTAATATTTAAAATGTAAAGACAATTTTTGTAACTTAAACCGACGGCCAAAAATAGAGCATACACTATGTATTATAAATTTTAACAGGTCTAAAAAGTTATATATATATATATATATATATATATATATATATATATATATATATATATATATATATATATATATATATATATATATACCTATCAAATATCATTAACACCAAAGAAAAAACGAAACTTAAGCAGGGTGTAACATCCCAAGTTCAGGAGTCCAAGTTCAGGAGTGCAAGTTCAGGGTTCAAAATAAAAATGTGGATGGTCAAATCGGCGAGTCCATAGGTGGACTCGACGAGTAGGGTCGCGATTCTGGTCGCGTGGTAAATGGCCAACTCGGCAAGTCGGTGGCTGGACTCGGCGAGTTGGTGCTGTGTGGAGAAAACCCTAATTCTGGGGGTTGAGCCCTATATAAAGAACATAATACCCTCTCCCTAGCCTATTTGCTCCCCCTTGAAGTCCAGAAACCCTAACTTTTCGAGTGTGAGAGAATTAGAGAGCATTTGGGTCTTGAAGGAGTGTTGGTTGAAGAAATCTTTGAAGATTAAGAGGTTTAGAGCAAGGGGCTTTGCAAGGTTTTGGCTTATTCTTCTGTTGGAGTCTTCTTTGGAGGTAAGGATTCGTTGCTTGAGCTGTTATCCATCTAGATCTATCATTTGTGGGATTTTTGGGAATTTATCTAGTGCTATCTTGAGTTTGGAGGTTGGATCTGAGGTTGCTACCTCAGATCTAGAGTAGTGATGATCCAAAAGAGCATAAAGTCCTTGTTCAAGAGCTGTTGATGAAGCCTTTTATATGCATAGATCTCCTTGGATTCACATAAAGTTTGCTACTTTACGTGATGGATGGCTTGTATAAGAGTAGATCTATGGATTTGAGACCATGCATGGCTTGGAAAGCCTCTGTATGGGTTAAGAGCTAGTGGTACTCGGCGAGCCACATGGGTGTACTCAGCGAGTTGCATGAAGGTAGGCAGCAACTCGACGAGTTAGAAGAACAACTTGGCGAGTTGGTTGAAGATAGCCTTGGACTCGGCGAGTCTGGTCGTGAGGTCCTAACCTTCTCTGGTTAAGCTGTGAATCGGTGAGTCAAGGGATGACTTAGTGAGTTGAGTATGGTTAGACTCAGAGTTGTGAGACTCGACGAGTCTTGGGGCGACTCGGCGAGTTGAGTCGTGTTATGGGAGTTTCAGAGCATGGGGACTCGACGAGTCAGCGGGTTGACTCGGCGAGTAGAGTCAGTCAGGAGGGTTGACTTTAACTGAGGACTTTGACTTTGACCAAGAGTTGACCAGTTGACTTCCAGGGGTATTTCGGTAATTATGGGTATTTATTGAGTTCAGTCTTTTGGTATTGATCAGTGGTGGAGTTCGTGTCGGAGGTCGGAGCAGCGTGATCTTATCCTTTTTAGTCAGCAGTTGCGAGGTGAGTTATCCTCGCTATATCAACAGGGTCTAAGGCACCAAGGCCGGCCCTTTATTGGATTGTAATCCGGGTATCGTTGTTATGTTATTGCTTTGCTATGTTTGCATCCTGGTAGTTAGGATGATGCTATGCTAGTGACCGGTTAGGTCGGTATCCTGGTCAGGATGATGTTATGTTATGTGATCTGTGTTGGGTTTTGAGCAATCTAACACTTCTTAAGTGTGCATGCAACCCTAATAAACCTTGGATCTATGTTTGTCTAAATACATGCAAAATAATAATTTTCCAAGGTTTATAACCTATCTAACATGGCATGGGGAACATTTCAACATAAAAGAGTTAGAAGAGATTACATACCTTTTTGATGAGTTTGGTTCTTGAGGAGTTTGAGGGCCAAGCACCAATAGTGTGAATGCCTCAAATGGAATCACAAAACACCACAAACTCTTGGAAAACTTTGAGAGAGTACACACACTTTCTTATTTTCGGCCACACACAAGCATACATACACTAGTTCACTAGTTGCCATTTCATGCTCCATAAGCATGCTTATATAGTGTGCATGGTTAGGGTGAAACCCTAATAACCCATGACCTTTCCTTTCCAAGGATCCATGGGTTAAAAGCTCCATGGATCATCCATGGACTTCCATCCAAGCCTAGCCCATTAACAAATGATTGTTAGCGCACACCATATAAAACCAATAGCCCATAATCTAATTAGTCTTCCTTTTAATCTTTAAATTAATTCATAATTAATTTAAGACTAAGACTAATTAAATAACATAACTTCATATAAATATATTATAACTTATAATATATTAATAAACATATGTGTATAACTCTCATAAAATTATCCATAAATAGTTTGGATGAGATGCAACCCAAATGGACCATGCCGGGTCGGGTCAAGTATATACCAAATAAGTTATGGACTTAGACACCTTATCCAACAGACTCCCACTTGGATAAGTCTAATAACTGTATTTGCCTATATAACTTCAGGAACTAACCAGCAATCGTAGCTCTCGAAAACTCTGTTGAACTATGAAGCGCCATTTTAAGACAAGTGATCATATAATCCTCTGTTTTCATGATATCAGCCGGACAAACACATGGAGCTATGTCTTGCTTATTGTCTGGCAGTTGTTTCTCGATTTCCGATTTGTTTGACAAAGAACTTCACTGAACACATCAGTTTAGTTCTGACCGGGCCCAGTACTTGGGTCAACACAAAATCATCGAGGGGCCCAGATATCGCTTCTATTTCTAGAAGGAACAGATAAACTTCGACTCATATGCTTATTCTACTACTTGTTGAATTGTACACAAAGGCACGTTTTATAACATCAAGTTACTGATGCGTTTACGTGCAATCAATGCACAACCAACTCATAGGTAACAACTCATATCTCTAGGTTTGAAGATTTATATAATATTATCGTCTCACGATCACTCGAGATAAATTCCATGAAGTGATACAAGTGAGTGTGGGTTTATGCTAATACTCTTAACTTATGAGTACTCATGAATGTTGCAGCAACCATTGCCATGTCTAAACACCTTTAGCCATCTACAAACCCAATTCATGACAATCTTGATTCATACCTACTTCCGACGTATGATCGATTGTGGAGGTTTGAATAAATTAATTATTCTGGAAGTCAAAACATGCAAAACTGAAACAATAGTAAATAATTGACAATGATAGTAACACTTTACTCATAAATAAATCACAAATTTTATTCATCATCAAACGTCGATTACATTTTACAAGTTTCAGGAAAACTATCTAATCTGTAAAACTAATATCGTCCCTCAGCTCGATGCGCCTCGCATGCTGAAAATGCTTAACCCTCGTAAGTCCCTTCGTGGGGGGATCTGAAGGATTCTCATCCGACGATATCCTCCTTGCCACGAGGAGTCCTTCTTCAATCTTGTGTCTTATGAAGTGATATTTTCTGTCAATGTGTCGGGATCTGCCATGATCTCTTGGTTCCTTGGCTAAGGCAATCGAACTATTGTTGTCACAGAAAATCTCCATAGGTTCCTTAATAGCTGGTACAAATCCAAGGTCTCCGATGAAGTTCTTTAGCCATATCGCCTCCTTTGCTGCTTCACTCGCTGCTATATACTCTGATTGACAAGTCGAATCAGCCACCGTCTCCTGCTTGGAACTCTTCCAAGAAATTGCCCCTCCATTTAAGGTAAAGATCCAGCCCGACTGAGAGCGGAAGTTATCCCTATCAGTCTGAAAACTAGCATCACTATACCCTAATACTCTCAAGTCATCACTCCTACCAAGGGTAAGGATCCAATCCTTATTCCTCCGTAGGTACTTGAGAATGTTCTTTACCGCGGTCCAATGAGCCTTGCCAGGGTTCCCCTGATACCTGCTGACCATGCTCAAAGCAAATGCCACATCAGGGCGGATACAAGTCATAGCATACATGATCGAGCCAACAGCGGAAGCATACGGTAGTTGGCTCATCTCGGCTATCTCTGCCTCGAACTCTGAGTCTTACTTAGTTTGGCATTGCTTTGGATCGGTAAATCTCCTTTCTTGGAATTCTGCATGTTGAACCTATTCAACACCTTATCCAAGTAGATACTCTGACTAAGTCCAATTAGTCTTTTACTCCTTTCTCTTAATATCCTTATCCCTAGGATATAGGCAGCCTCCCCTAGGTCCTTCATAGCAAAGCACTTCCCAAGCCAGGACTTAACCTCCTGCAAGGTTGGGATGTCATTTCCTATAAGTAGTATGTCATCCACATACAGTACCAAGAAGCTAACTATACTCCCACTAGCTCTGACATACACGCAAGACTCATCTTCGCTTCTCGAGAAGCCAAACTCTTTTACCTTCTCATCAAAACAAAGATTCTAGCTACGAGATGCTTGTTTTAATCCATAAATGGATTTCTCAAGCTTGCATACCCTATTAGGGTACTCCGCACTGACAAAACCCTCTGTCTGATTCATGTACACATCCTCAGCCAACTTTCCATTAAGGAAAGCGGTTTTGACATCCATTTGCCATATTTCATAATCATGAAATGCTGCAATGGCTAGCATAACCCTAATAGACTTAATCTTTGCTACCGGCGAGAAGGTTTCATCATAATCAATACCCTGAGTCTGAGTAAAATCCTTCGCAACCAGTCGAGCCTTATAAGTATGCACTTTTCCTTCCATGTCGGTCTTCTTCTTGAAGATCCATTTGCACCCGACTGTTTTACGGCCTGGTACATTATCAACCAAGTTCCAAACTTGATTGTCATACATGGATTGTATCTCGCTATCCATGGCCTCCTTCCATTTAGCAGACTTCGGGCCTGCCATGGCTTCCTTAACACTGCTAGGTTCATCCAAATTTACCAGTGTACTATCACTGATAAACGTATCACCTTCCGTAGTAATATGAAAGCCATAATAAAACGAAGGTGTGTTCCTAACCCGTGTGGAACGCCTCGGAGGTACAGACATGTCAGCTTGCTCAATAGGAGTTTCCTCCTCAGGTTGATTGCTAGTGTCTGAGGTTCCTTCACCAATTGCTTCTTGAATTTCTTCAAGATCAATTTGCCTCCCACTGTCTCCTTGGCTTATAAATTCTCTCTCACGAAAGACCCCTCTTCTTGCTACAAAGACCACATTCTCACTGGGTCTGTAGAAGAGGTAACCGAAGGATTTTTGTGGGTAGCTGATGAAAATACACCTTTCACTTCGGGGTTCGAGCTTATCATGAGTCTCACACCTCACGAAAGCCTCGCAACCCCAAATCTTGATGTGGTCCAAATTGGGAACCTTCCCAGTCCACATCTCATGAGGTGTTTTGGTAACCTTCTTTGTAGGGACTAGATTAAGGATATGGGCGGCAGTCTCTAAGGCATACCCCCAAAAAGAGATTGGTAGCGAAACTCGACTCATCATAGAGCGAACCATGTCCAACAAGGTTCGATTACGCCTCTCAGCTACACCATTCAACTGTGGTGTCCTGGGAGGAGTCAATTGTGAGACAATCCCACACTCCTTAAGATAGTCAAGGAACTCGGTACTAAGATACTCACCACCTCGATCGGATCGAAGCATCTTGATGTTCCTGCCCAATTGATTTTCTACTTCCTGTTTGAATTCCTTAAACCTTTCAAAGGTTTCTGACTTATGTTTGATTAAGTAGACATACCCATATCTACTAAAATCATCAATAAAAGTCACATAATACCGATTAGCATCCCTTGTAGCGGTTTTGAATGGCCCACATACATCAGTATGTATTAGGTCCAACAAACCCTCACCCCTTTCACAAGTTCCAATGAAGGGTGATTTTGTCATCT
The DNA here is from genome assembly GCF_051521515.1 of Lactuca serriola. Taxonomy (NCBI): domain Eukaryota; kingdom Viridiplantae; phylum Streptophyta; class Magnoliopsida; order Asterales; family Asteraceae; genus Lactuca; species Lactuca serriola. The sequence continues at coordinate 21,860,539 of NC_136414.1, forward strand.
TTCCAAGTAGACAAGATTCACAACTATCATCGGATTTAAGGTCGAATGATTCCAAGACTCCACTCTTTTGGAGTTGGCCTATGTGTTTCTTGCTTACATGTCCAAGACGACAATGCCACAATGATGCTTTATCTAGGCTAGTAGAAGAATCAATATACAACACATTATTTCCTAAGTTGTCTACAATCGACACAGTTTCATACACACCATCACAAGGTAACGCTTTAAAATAAAACACATTTTTATAGAAAGCATTAATACCACCACATTCATTATCAAACGAAAAGGTAAAACCTTGTTTGTACAAAGCATGAAAAGAAATAATATTCCTCGCCATTTCAGATGAGTACACACATTTATTCAAATCTAACTTTAACCCATTATTAAGCAACAAAGTATAAACTCCAATCTTGGAAACAGGTGAAGCCTTCCTATTCCCCATGATCAAGTTTATCTTCCCGTGCTCCACACCCTCACTTCTTCTTAGGCCCTGCAAATCAGAACATATGTGAATACCACATCCTGTATCAAGCACCCAAGAGTTAGAATATGTTGAGTAATTAGACAATATAGTGTAAATACCTGCATGGGTGGGTTTCACTTTCCCATCCTTTAGATCCTGCAAGTACTTAGGGGAGTTTCGCTTCCAGTGTGCCTTTTCATGGCAATAAAAGCATTCAGCATCCTTGGGAATGGCAGAAGGAGTGACAGAACCGCTCTTGGTCTTCGATGAGGAGCCTTTCGAAGGGTGCTTCCTCTTTTTCCCTTTGCCTTGCCCGATAGCCAAAACAGGGGTAGATGTTGGAGTAGGAGTAGTAGAGGTAACAACCGCCTTGCCCTTAAGACCGGTTTCAGCGGTCTTCAAGAGTCCTTGAAGCTTGCTGAGGGTAACTTCCTCCTTGTTCATATGATATGTCATACGAAAATGGTCATAACAAGAAGGTAAGGAGTGCAAAATGATGTCAATTGCCAACTCCTCAGGGATGTTCACATTCAGCTTCAGCAAACGGTCCACATACCTTTGCATCTTTTGCATGTTAGTCGTGACGGAATCACCGTCCTTCATGCGGTTAGTTATTATGGATGAGATTATTTCATACCGCTCCTTACGAGCACTCTGATGGTACCTTTCCATCAGGTCCTGGTGCATCTCAAAAGGGTAGAAATCTCCATATGACTTTTGGAGCTCGGCTGTCATCGTGGCCATCATGATACATGCCACCTTAGTAGCATCTCTCTCATGTGTCCTGAATTCAACGATCTCCTTAGGAGTAGCAGTAGACTCATCAAGTTCTTTTAACTCCTTATCGAGGACATATTCCTTTCCTCATAACGAGTAACCATCCTGATGTTCCTAATCCAATCCATGAAGTTGGAACCATCAAAGATGACCCTCCCATAAAGATTCATGAGAGAGAAAGAACCAGTTGGGTTAGAGCCTGAAGCATTAGTGTTGGAAGACATCTGAAAGAAGAAAGCAAGTTTAGATTAGATATATAGAATCCTTAATAAGACACCCAAATGTAATATTAAGGTTAGGACCCAATCACAATATATTATACTTAGAAGAGGGATGTCGTAATCTAAGTAATAATATATTTGAAAGGTAGGTGAATGACGATTCACCAATTTCCACCATGAAAAACAAAATGTATTATTAGGTTTTAATTGGATTTGAAATTCCTAGATTCTTTTGAGATTCATTGAACTTTTCAATGGCATGTTTCAATCTCGATTGTGCCCTTCAAGTTTTGTGACTGGGATGCCGAGGATCACAAAACAAGGTGTGAATAACCATGCTAATTCACTTGGTACCCTTAATATTATCACCTAATCAACGTGCCGGTTAACCATACACGCTCCATTGATCTATGACAAACATTAAGTCACCCTTCGTGATCCTTACTAGTCCAAGTTAGTGTGTCGGTTAACCACACACGCTCCACCAACGACTTGGTAAGGTACAAAGTGTGAATTCCATGGACTAGCACCATGTTCACATTTTTCCTAAAATAACTAAGATTGGGAATTAAAAGGTTTAGTTACTTTACAATAATCATTATACTTTTAATGAAGATTTAAAGTCATTGTCCTACCCGTTCGGCTAACGACCCTCCACCAGTCAAGCAAGTGGTGGGTGAGAGTGGACACCCATTAAGTCGCCATTTTATAGGCAACAACCTTATACCCACCTTATAGACCGGCTTCGTGAATGAGGCCTACTAACGGTAGAACGACTTATTCTTATACATATATATAACAATTAACCATTAATGTTATAAATAGTATAAGGGTTGAAATTTAACTATTAAAACTCTAAGGGTTGGAATTAAAGTTTATTAAAGTGTGTGAAACTTTACAAATTCCAAAACTTGAGGGCAAGTTTTGTAACTATCCAAAACTTTTCATTTCATAACTTAGGAATTAAAGGTTCATAAAAATGAAGACTCTTCATTTTCATGTAACTTATGTGTTTAAATGTGTGTGTTAAAGAAAGTGACCTTTGGATATCCATAACTTGAGGACAAATTATGGACTCCATTAAAACACATAAATGATCAAGAATTAATTCTAAACAATTCAGCAAATAATTCCTATCATCTTCTAAATTCATAAGAACATGAACATGATCATCAAAATTTCAAGAATTATATGAACACATAAAAATCATGGAATTTTGATATATGCTATTGTAAATGGATTAGAACAACCATTACACCAACTAAAACAAGTTTTAAAACACCAAAACAGTTTAGGGTAATGTTTCTAGTCCATTTCCAGCAGCCAAAGTCGAAAATCTGCACTCTGTCGCTCCTACTCGTCGAGTGCATGAACCTACTCGGCGAGTAGGTTGAAGATACACATGGACTCGGCGAGTCCCCCCATGGACTCGGCGAGTTCATCAGTCAGACAACAAGTTTTTCGACTTTTTCAACTATTTTGCATCAAGTATCAAACAAGCAAGTCTAGGCTCTGATACCACTGTTGGGTTTTGAGCAATCTAACACTTCCTAAGTGTGCATGCAACCCTAATAAACCTTGGATCTATGTTTGTCTAAATACAAGCAAAATAATAATTTTCCAAGGTTTATAACCTATCTAACATGGCATGGGGAACATTTCAACATAAAAGAGTTAGAAGAGATTACATACCTTTTTGATGAGTTTGGTTCTTGAGGAGTTTGAGGGTCAAGCACCAATAGTGTGAATGCCTCAAATGGAATCACAAAACACCACAAACTCTTGGAAAACTTTGAGAGAGTACACACACTTTCTTATTTTCGGCCACACACAAGCATACATACACTAGTTCACTAGTTGCCATTTCATGCTCCATAAGCATGCTTATATAGTGTGCATGGTTAGGGTGAAACCCTAATAACCCATGACCTTTCCTTTCCAAGGATCCATGGGTTAAAAGCTCCATGGATCATCCATGGACTTCCATCCAAGCCTAGCCCATTAACAAATGAGTGTTAGCTCACACCATATAAAACCAATAGCCCATAATCTAATTAGTCTTCCTTTTAATCTCTAAATTAATTCATAATTAATTTAAGACTAAGACTAATTAAATAACATAACTTCATATAAATATATTATAACTTATAATATATTAATAAACATATGTGTATAACTCTCATAAAATTATCCATAAATAGTTTGGATGAGATGCAACCCAAATGAACCATGGCGGGTCGGGTCAAGTATATACCAAATAAGTTATGGACTTAGACACCTTATCCAACAGTGCTAGATCGGTTTTATTGGATGCGAATTGTTATATGATTGTATGTTTATGTGCACATGGTTGTTGGACTGGGGATGGGTTGATGCGGGTCCTGCTTTGTGTTGTAGGCCAACATACCCAGGGTGGACTGATTATCCCGAAGGCCTAGCGAGCGCTCCGGATAGGCTGAAGGCCCCACGAGGGCGGACCAGACATGCCGAGGCTCGGAGAGTGGACCAGGCCGACTGAAGGCCCGGTGTAGGCGGACCAGTCATACTGAAGACTCAGAGAGTGGACCAGGTGGATTGAAGGCCCGGTGCGGGCAGACCAATCACACTATAGACTCGATGTATATGGCTAGACTCGGAGGGTGGACCAAGTGGACTGAAGGCCCGGTACGGCGGACCAGTCACACAGTAGACCCGAAGTGCATGGCTGTTCTGTTCTGTTATGATATGTTATGCGTATGGTATATGTGGTTGGTATTTTGGGGGTATCTCACTAACCTTTCGGGCTTACAGTTGTGGTTTAAATGTTTCAGGTACTTCAGGAGACCATGGCAAGGCGAAGGCATGATCGTACCGTTCCTCGAGTTTTTATGCTTTTACGATGTGGTTTCTGGGAAATACTCTGATAATAAATGTATTGAAAAACCTTTTTGTAATAACTTAATGAAATTGGGTTGTTTTTGAAAAGTTTAAATTGGCTTGAATTTTTAGAGTGCTACACAAGGAGCTCAAATCCAGTTACAAGAGAAATATTGAAATGTGAGACATACATCAAATACATCAGTTTATGTAGACAATCACATTTTGGGCTTTCTAAATTACCCATAGGATGGAGTAAAAAAAGACTTCAGTTTATTAATCCTTTTATCACCCATCCTTAATTAATTTTAGTATCTCCAATAAATCAAAGTAAAGATTAATTAAAAAATTTCTTTTTGTTTCCGCTCTCAAAATTCTATCATGGTGAAAATACTATTGATTTTAGTAATCAGTTTTCGTTTCTAGTTTGGATGAATTTCAAATTAGGGTGCTTGGAAGACCGATCATGTACTATATGCATGCTTATTAAACCTAAATTTATTTCATAACACGTAAAAGAAAACAAAACTTGGTTAAGAAAGAAAACATCAATACATCAACTCACGTTTTCTTAAAATAACTAGAAACTGTATAATCCCTACTTCGTGGGGGACGCAAGCGGGTTGAAACTGCGTAATTACAAAAGTGGAGGAAGTAAACCTGAAAATATACAAAATTCATGTGGCAAAAGTATGAACACAAAAAAGTTTAGAGACAAAACATGCCCATTTTTGTAAATTTTTAAAACACATTGGCCATTTCTATATAAAATAATGCACAAGGGCCTCATCTGTAAATTATGGGGACAATACGGAAGGTAAAAGGGTGGAAAATGTTGTTGTCCAAATTTAATGGGGGTGAAAGTGATATTTTAAAAAGTAAAGGGGTGGAAAGTATCGTTGTACAAATTAGAAGATGGAAAATGCCAACATAGGAAACAGTTGGAACAAACATATGAGATAGAAAAGTCATGTGGCTAAATTTTGAAATAATAAATTCTTGTGGCAAAAGTGTGAAACAAAAAACTATACTATTCCAAGTTTATTGTGGCTAAAATCTCAAACTGAAAAACTTTTATGGCAAATATGTAAAACACATAAAGTATATTATTCCTAAAAACTTTTGTTTTAATATATAGTAAAGTATAATTGGAGATCTATTTTTATCCATTCTCTCTCTCTCTCTCTCTTTGTATATATATATATATATATATATATATATATATATATATATATATATATATATGTTGAGATTCAAAATAAAATAAAAAATTTTAGATTCAACCTCAACCACATAATTTACATCTGCTGCTCTAACCATCGGACATACTGGTACAGTCAATTAAAATCATAAATGATTATGTAGCGTCGCTCGTTCCTTTCACATCCGCTACCTTCCCCACAACCACCACCGCCACCACCAGCCAACCGCACCACTGCCAACCCCGTCACTTATACCAACGTTATCTCTGTCATCACCACCTCTTCTGCCAACAACCGTTATAATCATATATGATTACTCAATCTTTGATCAGACATATATGTATAATCATTTATGATTATGCATATACGTATAAACATATATACTCATATATGATTATACCTCTCTGTCATATAATCATTTATGATTAGGCGTACTCCATTGTTGCCGATACGCTGGAGGGTTAGAGAGACAAATGAGAAATATGTGGCTGAGGTTGAATCTCAAGATCTCTATCTTTTTTTTTTGGAATCGCAAGTTAACCGTCTCATATATATATATATATATATATAGGGAATATACATTACAGCCCCACCTAAGCTTAGATACTAAACCTCTAAAATATGTCGTTTTAACTTGCTAAATATACCCGGTTTAGTTTCACTTGATAAATATAACATCCTCCATAACATTTCTTTCTTTCATTATCGTTTTACCATCTCTATTTTCTTTCCTCCATTATCGTTTATTACTCCACCCAAGTGAACATTACTAAACCCTAAACCCTAACCCCTAAACCCTATTGTGTCGATCTTGAATTTACATCTTGAAGTATTAACCGTGAATCCATTAACCATAATCTTTATATAGTAAAACAATGTATTTTCAAGAGGTTTAGTACCTAAGTTTAGGTGGGGTTGTAATGTATATTCTCTTTTCCTTATATATATATATATATATATATATATATATATATATATATACTACCCAATAAAAAAATGTCTACGTGCCACATGTCATTTTTCTAGAAATTATGTTTAATTTACAGGTTTATTTATAAGGTGACACATGACATACTAACATATTTTCTTTTGATTATTCATTTTTTATATAACTCTGTTAATCATTTTTTAAAACTTTAAAGAAATATTATGTGAAAGACCCCAACTTTCGTATTTATGAAAGATCCAAACTTTCATACTTCACAATACTATTACTCCAAAACATGCTACTTGCATATTCATAAAAGCAATATTTTACATTGATAAAGAGGTTACAAACTACTGGATTCAAACCAATTATTACAAAGTATTATATATTACATAACTACCCAGGATATTGTAATTTATACAAACATAAACTGAAGTACAAAAGTATTATTACAAACTATTCTACTTCTTTCAACAATATATGATTATACTGGTTACTTATCACCTGCAACTGTTAAACATTGATACGGTAAGCAGTGATGCTTAGTGAGTTTAATAATAGATACAATATAATGTTATGTCATATATATATATATATATATATATATATATATATATATATATATATATACTTCAATATGGCAGAAGCAAAGAGAATCAAGGAGCAACAAAGACATATGTGAATCATGTGTTAACCTTTCCATATCAATCAATGACTTGATTCAAAGGTATACAATCAATGAGACATAACAATTTCCATACTTGATATACATCAATAAAGCTTCGGCCCACATGGCACAGAAGACATAAGATTTCTAATTAACATCTTGGTAGATTTCAGGCTTATAGCCCTGTCTAACCATTTGCCAATGCCATAGAATAGAAGTCATTCTCTTACGGAGACATGCTCTACATGGCCAGAGGCTACGTACCAGTACCAATGTTAATCTAAGTCCTTTCACTGATCACATGGTCAAAGGTATTACTTTTGCTATAAAAATAGCGAATAAAATAACACGGGAAAATAACTCGGAATAATAACACTGAAAAGCACATAGCACATATAGCACATAACATACAATTGTTCCTATATATTGAACTCACCTTAAATTAATCGGGGGTCAAAATAGTAATTTGGACAGTGCTTCGGCTTTAAATAGGACTTTCTATGTTGAAAACCGGGAGCTTAATTGAAAACCGAGCTCTGCGAAGGTAGGGCTTCAAAACCGAAAAGATAAATTTTCCGGGCTTCTCGGGAGCTTCGGGACGTGTTTCGGGTGCTAAATTTGATACCGGGGCTTCAGGGAAACTGGAAATACTAAAAATATTGATTAAGGGTGACAAACTGATAAGATTCTCAAAATACCCGGGAGGTCTCGCAGCCTTATATAGCAACGAGCCTCGGATCCAAAGCGAGAGGTAAGGAGGACAGATGGTGCGAAGGTCGGACACGCGACAGGGAGAGCGAGGCTCGGACGAGGTTGCACACGCGTCGCTCCTCGGACGCGCCACGGCTTCGGAAGCGAGGAGTCACCGCGACACGCGTCGGACGCCTACTGGACCGAGCTCGAACCCGGGAAGAACGCAACACATGGCTGCTGACTCACCGAAATCAGCCTTATCCTTGCGAGATTCCTCGGAAAATGAGCCAAAATCTTCTAAAATCCATAACTTTCGCATATGGGCTTCGTTTTTGATGTTATTTATATGCACGCGTAGCTAAAATTATTATCTACAACTTTCGGTTAGACTTCGTCGGCTAATTTTGACTTTAATTTTTATATTATTATTTTTAACAGACCGGGATAGGAAAATTCGTTAAAAATTCATAACTTCTTCATCCGACGTTCGTTTTCGTCAGATTTTTTACCGTTGTACTACAAATGACGAGACCTTCAATTCTTGTTTAGGTTGTGTCGGCAAAAAATCACTCGATCTAAAATTCGAGTTTTTAGTTGTCTACTGCTAAGCTGAAATTTGTAACAATCATAACTTCCTCATACGAAGTCGGATTTTGGCGTTCTTTTTATCGAACTTCTCGGTTTAATGAATACTACGATTTTCATTTAGATCACTAAGGCTAAAAAGCAGTTTATCAAAAACTCACTTTTTATGTCATTCGGCGCCGTGTCGGTTTTGTCGCGAATCTTCGATTGGTCATAACTTCTTCGTTATAACTCGGATTTCGACGAGGTTTTCGCCTAAATGTTTCTAACAAGATTATCTACAACTTTCAATAATAAAATTTTAATTATTTCAAATTTTATATTTTCGCTAAATTTCACCATTTGACTTTTAATTGGAATCTCATAAGACTTCCAACATTTTCTGAGTGATTCTAAACATAGTTTTACTTCATTTATAGTAAAAACTATTTGTTAGAACTCAACACACAATTTCACATAATATTTCACAATTTTATTCATTACAAAACACGATTTCAAAACATGTATGTTACATTATGCAAGCCAATCAAATTAATATAATATCTAATTTAAGTTTTATTATAAAAATATGTAGCTTGTGGACATAGATGTAGACTTGGCGAAGACATGGATTGAGAAAAAACTTCAATAGATGATATGCATGATCACAATTCAAATCCAGCTAAATCTTTGGTTCCTGGTTATTCGTCCATCTTCCACAATCTACCCACCTCATAATTTCTATTAATTTTTGTTACTTTAAAAATCATCAATTAATCCCTTCAACTTTCCAAATTTGCACTTGATTTATTATATTTACGTTACTTACAGTATTATTAATGTGTTTAAGTCCGTGAAAACCACGGTTAAGAAAGAAAAATAATATTTATAATTCAAAATCTTAATGACTAATAAAAAAAATTGAAATTTCATTAAAAAATGTTAACTATAAAATGATTAATGAGCTTATTTAAAAAAATGATTGAAAACTTAAAATATAAAATTTTAAATATTAAAATTAATATTTAGATTTTATTATTTTGATAAAGTCAAAGTTAGAGTAGTTTTTTTTATTAGTTTCATGATATGCTTAGAGACTTGGATTAATTTTTCAAATAATTAGCATTTTCTTAGTGCCCCAACTGTACCCAATTTAATGCGGAAATTTTTTAATTTACAACTAAAAGGTAGAAATTCAATACGCTTTGTATTCTAATTGGATAGCGAATGCAAGCGGGGAATTCAGGGATTTTTATATCATCGAATCAGGATTTAAATTTTGAAATCATTAATCATTACCTTTTACATACTCTATCTCTTATAAATATAGTTGTCGTTCTTTTTGTATTTCAAATAAAGTTCTCCTCCCTTATTTATTTTCTTTCTTTGATCAATTGCATCCACACACAAAACATAAGAAATGCAACCTCTATTCTTTTCTTTTCTTCCTGGTGCGAACTCAAAGAGGTGGTTGACGGGTGGTGGTTCTTAGGTTTCCAGTAAAACATGCGTTAATGGTGGTTGTCAATGATTCATGCAGTACTTATAAAGTCTCATTTATTATATATATATATATATATATATATATATATATATATATGTGTGTGTGTGTGTGTGTGTGTATGTGTATGTGTGTGTGTGTGAAATAATGATTTTTTTAAAGGAAATAGGAATAGATAGATCATATCCCTTTGCCATTCATTGGGCTAGCGCAAAATAAGACCCAGATAAAACATACAGAGTTGGGCCATAATCGAAGGAAAAAGGCTTAAGCACCATTTCACAGTCATATTGACTTATTGAGCGTTGTTGCATGGCTAGCATACAAGACAAAACCCATTTTTAAAAGAGAAAATGACAAAAATAGCCATTTACACTAATTGCATTACAAAAATAGCCAAAAAAAATCGAAATTACAAAAATAGCCAGCAATTTCGCAGATGAGAATGTCCCATCTGCGAAATGACATTCTCATCTGCGAAAGTACAAGCACCTAAAGCACAGTTGTGCTTTAGGTGCTTGTAATTTCGCAGGTGGAATTAATTTTTTTTTTTAATATTTTTGTTGTATATATAGGGGTAATTTCGTAGATGGAATAGGTCCATCTGCGAAATACTCTCACTCTATCTGCGAAATCGTGGTTTGTTTTGTATTATTATTATTATTTTTTTTAAGTTTGACTATGAAATGAATTGGTTTGACTACGAAATCATGTTGCTATATAAAAATTTTTGTAGAAAAAATATCATTTTTGTTGTTATTTGTTTAGGAACTCTCTCTACAATTTGCTCAAAAAATGATTGAATATTTGGTTTGTCTTGTAACCGGTGGGAGATGGCAAGTTAATGGAACTAATCTGGAATACATATGTCCACAGTGAGGTATTTCTGAACTTGCTTTGATATTTTCTGAGTATATTAGTTATAGTGATTTTGTATCTTTGGTAAGAAGCAAAATTGGTTTGTTAGACAAATATAGAATTAGTCTTCGTTTCCACCATCCTGCATTAAATTATTATATAGCTATAGTTGAAGACATGGATGTTAGAATGTTGATAAACGTAATCAAATGTAGTGGATGAAGGGCTGTGAAAGTGTTTGTGGTGGTTGATGAAGTTGAGGAGGTTAATGGGGGTGGTGAAATTGGAAACCAGCTTGTTGGTAATTTATGCAGTTATAAAGGGAGCAACGATCCGATAGGTACTTTCAATACTCCTAGTGTACCTCAGTTTCACAGTGTTGCTGAAAATGTTAATGTTAGTTATTCACCTATTCACTATGTGGATCCCGAGAATTACAAGTCTGTTGGTGATGATGATGTTGGTACATATCTTAATCATGTGGGTGGTCGTTGTGATGATGTTGCCGAACAAGAAGTTAAACTTATGAATAGGCGTGTGGTAGATAAAACTAAAAAGAAAAAAAAAATCAAGTCAAAAAAATGAAAAAAATCATGTTTACGGGCATTATGTTGATGTTGGTGATGTATGTTTAGATATAACCGAGCTACAAAGCAATTCGGATAGAGATGAGTTGGGTGATGAAGTTAAAGCTAAGTTTCCCGATAACCTTTTTCACGGTATGCCCCCTGTACCAGCATGGTCAGTTGATATTAATGAAGATATCCCAACACAGATGGTAGACATGAATCTTCAAAAGATTCAATGTGAGAGTATATTTAAGAACAAAGAACTTTTAAAGCGGTGTATTGGTAAAAAAATGTCTTCGAGAAGGTTTCCAGACGAGGACAAGTAGATCCACCAAATCAAGGTATGAAGTTGTGTGTGTTTCGAAAAATTGTTCTTGGTTACTAAGAGCAAAAGCAATTAAAAATTCTGATGGACTTTTCCAAGTGAATAAATTTGTTGATGTACACACATGTTCTTCAACATTGTTGCAACCTAATCATCGACAAGCAAACAAATATGTTTTGGGTGAATATGTTGCTGATGTTTTGGCTGAAGACTATAGTAGAGTTTATCGGGGAAAAGAATTTGTTAATGATATGAATGCTCAATTGAATATCAATATCTCATACCATCAGGCATGGCGTGCGAAGCAATATGCATTGTTGTCGTTAAGGGGTACGAAAGAGGATTCTTTTACCAAACTCCCGGCGTATTGTCACAACTTGGCCAAACATAACCCGGGTACTGTCACACATATTAAAACAGATGTTGATGATCGCTTTGAGTTTTTGTACGTCGCACTCGGTTGCTCGGTTAGTATTATCATATCCTAATTTAATTTTTTAATATTTATTTTGGTGTATTTGAATAGATATACAATGTATTGTATGTACGAGCTTTTGTCAATTTTTGTAAGCCGACCCTAGTAGTAGATGGAGCTCACCTAAAGGGCGAGTTCAAAGGTACCATGCTACTTGCAGTTACTAAGGATGGACAAAACCAAATATTACCGGTTGCATATGGTATATGCAAAAATGAGTGTACCGATTCTTGGACATGGTTTTTTCAAAAACTACGTGATTGCATAGGAAATATGCAGGAGCTTACAATTATATCTGATAGGTCTCCATCTATAGCAACATCCGTTGCCAACATTTTTCCTCACGCTCATCATGGAATATGTGGTGTCCATTTGTATTTCAACATAGTATCTAGATTCGGCAAGAGTAAGACGGTTAAAGGAATTTTTTGGGAGGCGTGTAGGGCGTACACAGTTAATGCTTTTGATGCTGCCATGGATGTTATGAAAAGGACAAAAGAACCAGTATGGGAGTACTTAAAAAGTATAAATCCAGAAACCTGGTCAATGGCACATTTTAAAGGGAACCGATACAATCTTATGTCGTCCAACAGTGCGGAGTCTATAAATGCATTATCTAGACACGCACGTAAGGTGCCAATACTTATGTTGATCGATTTTTTTCGTGCTACAATGCAACAATGGTGGTTTCAAAGACGTAACTTTGCAGGTATTAAGTAAATTTGTAATATTAATGTTTTATTAGTTTTGATGTTGTTGATCTTAACTTCTTCATTTTGCCTGTTTTTTTAGCGGAAGCAACAACAACACTTACCCCTTGGGCGGATGAAGTTGTAAAAGAAAACAAGAAAACTTTTACCAAATGGGATGTTCGCATGATCTCAAATACGAAATGCGAGGTCAAAAAGGGGGCACAAAATGTGATTGTTGATTTTCAACATATGACATGTACATGTAGGCATTGGCAACTTGATGGGATACCTTGTGGTCATGTCATAAGATGTTTAACAGTGAACAATTACCAAGACTGCTCGAGGTTTGCATTAAATGCTTACCTTACCGAAACACTGAGGAAAACATATGAGGAATCAATAAACCCTCTGCCGAAGCCATCCGAATGGGAGATCCCCGATGATTTGATGATTGTTAAGCCACCTATAATGGATAAACGTCAGCCAGGCAGGCCAAGAAACACAGACCGCATTCCATCCCAAGGCGAGGGTCCAATTATAAAAGAGTATTCTACATGTGGTCAACTACGACACACGAGAAATAATTGTACTGGAAGGGCGTCCGGTAGCAGAGCAGGTCACATAATTTCTACTGCAGAAATGGCATATAATATTGGTGGTTCAGTGGGTTGCTCACAAACCTATAACGCTGATTTTGATATAAAACAACCTTGAAATTAAGAGTAATGACGAGTTGTTAGCTTATTATGTATTGTAATATTTTTATTAACTCTTACAAGACATTGCTATGCTTTCGTATTTTAGTTAACTTTGTTGATTATAACAATGAATGAAGCCTTTATATTATAAAATATAGTTTGCAGATTTATTTTAACAGTTACAACATGTTATTTAAAAAAAACAACAAACGATCGTTTGGCAACCTAATCTGTTTCATGATAATATTACAACAACTTTGTAACTAATTTTTAAACTCAGGGAACTGCAACGGGTACTTCTCTTTCTCCATTGTTATATAGTCATCCCTAATTCTCATTTTGTCTTCGAAACGATCCTTTTTTACCATAATGTGTATCAACTGCTCATCCTTCTCAGCAAGCCGTTTTTCAGTCGTTTTGATTGCCTTCTTACTCTTTTTTATCCAATCTTTATGCTCTTTGATTTTGTTTTTATTGAGGTCAATCCATTCTTGAGCTTGTTTGCATTCTGAATCTATATTATTAGCAAGTTGAGTGAGAAGTCGGGATGACTCTTTGTCCTCTTCTTGTTGTGCTTCAGCCTTCTTTAATTCTTCAAAATTTTCATGTGACATATATGGCCCGGCTGAAGAGGGTGTAAAAAAAGGGTCTACCGAATCACAGTAGTAACAATCTACTTCGTTGCATGAGCAAATTTCGAATTTGTGTGAGGAACTCATAATAAAATCGATATTGTATTAAACTGGAGCAATAAGTGGTATTTATACATACTAGACAGTAATGAGAAGTCCAACTTTGAAATGACTAGACAGTAATGACAAGTCACTGTAGTAACCTGCACATCCCAGTGGGACCCTTAAGTGACAAGAGATAAATGACAGTTTGACATGACAAAACACTGCATAAAGCTGAAAATCGTAGTCCAAATATAACCATTTCGTAGTCAAAGTATTAATTCATAGTCTATTTATTTATATAAATAGATGTTTAAGATCTATAAACCAAACACCCAAATCACCTAAACGAAACGAATTCCCATTATTAGAAATGTCGTCGAATGCAGCAAGTTCTTCGAATGAAGTACCTGGTTCCCCGCATACTCATTCCTCTCCTCCAATACCTACATTAAAAATATAACTTTTTACTTAATAACGAAAGACACTTTATTAAAAAGTAATTATTAAAATCGTAAATGTAACATCTATAACAACCTTGTCGTCTTGAATATCACCAAAAACATTTTCAGTTGTATTGTTTTTATTCATCACTTCATCTTACACAACCTATATTTTCAAATATAAAATATGAACACAAGTATTCATATATGTTAATAAAATTTAATAAATAATGTAGCGTGTAACTAACCTGTTCATCATAATTTCTTTGTGACACTATCGGATCATCAAAAATAACGTCGTTCCAAAATTGTTCATTATTCACTTCTTCAACAAAAACCTCTGTAGGTTGTCGGTTCATAAACACATGCTGCTCCAGTGCATGTAGCCGTTTCAACACCTCGTCTAGGTTGTGTTTCCCACTGCCCCAACCTCTACCATGAGAGCGACCACTGGACGACATACTAGACGAAGATTCGTCTTGTCTCCTAAAATGGTCCCGTACTGGGGATGGAACTGCTTTCCCTTCACCATATACATACTCTTGAAATGACATATAATAAGAAGATGTCATCTCACCATCACCCGGTAACATGTTTTGTCTTGGTGGTAGCCCCTCCTAAAAAATTAAACATATTAAAAATGCATATAAAAGTATAATAATCAAGTTTATTAATAATAAACGAAATATTTTTAAACCTGCATCTTTGACCAAATCTTGTTCACGTCAACCCATTTCAATTTTTTTGTTCCACTCCATCGTTTCATCCGAGGCAAGTCTTTATTTTTTCTCGATGCAAATCCACATGCACGAACAGCCGGAATCATCTCATATATCCATATCTACAATTTTTTACAATTACAGTAATAAAAGTTAAAATTAAAATAAAAAACATAACAATAAAACAATTTAAATATAAGAAAATTTTTATACCCTTATTGGAGCCGTAAATCCTGAGACGGAGTACTTTAAAGTTTGACCACGCTCAGAAAGTGATAAATAATTATGTATTTTGTTTCATGTATCCTCAAGGTCAACATAAGTAAAATCCCAGAGATAGCTACCCCAAGCGAAGCTAACAAAACAAAAAAAACAAAATTGGTTATTATATAAATTATAACTTTAATAAAATAGAACTTTTAACGTAAACAAAATATACCTGTTCCAGAGATCCAAATTCTCAGCAAAAAAAAAAACCAATCTTGTGGCACCCGATCGTTAACTTCTTTACCCAAAAAACCTTCACACAAAATGTATATCAAACATACTCTAACTGCATCAACGTCGTCAAGTGCTAGGAATGTTCGATTTAAAATTAAACGTTTCAGGTCGCCGATTTTCACCGAACTATTAGTATGGTCCGGAAATAGCCGTTCACGCAATAAACATCTTTTTTTACTGCTTATTAATTTTTCCGACCCTTTTCTCCCAATGTTTTTTGGATACTCCCCAAAATTGAAGCCGGTAATCAAACAAAACTCTTCCGGTCCATAAACCATTTTCGTATTGCCTACTCGAAAATATAAACGTTTTATTCCATCTGGAGATAAAACAGGGTCCGGCCGGATCTGATGAAGGAACATTTTATGAAACAATAATGCGTCCCCTTGTAAACGAGGGACATCAATAAAATAACCAAAGACGGTATCTCTGAAAATAGCACGTCTGGCATCATCTAAAACTTCAAATACTTCCCATATGTTACCGCCAGAGCCTTTTAAGTTCGCAAAGGCTTTCGTATTCATTAAACTAAAATCATGCTGCAAAAAAAACACAAAAACAAATTAGATAACTAAAAAATATATTTTTTTAAAAATATATGATTACGAACTGCACTAACTACATAAAAAATTAGTAATGCAAATACAATTTCTTAATTACTAATATATATATTTCCGATAAAAAACAATAACATACACATATATAAACAAATTTTCAAGTTATACAACAAATATATTTACGATAGAAAACAATATCATACATAATTATATAAACATTTTATTAAACAAATTTTCAACTTAAACGACAAATATATCAACGACAAATTTTCAACTTGAACGACAAATATATAAACAATTTTTATCTTTCTAATTAAAACTAACATTTTATAACCATATAAAAAAAATTTAAAAATAAAACGACAACCAAATTAACAATTTTGCAAGTTATACGACAACTTTATACAAATTTTCAACTTACACGACAAACACAAACAATTTCTAACAATATATATACGACAAATTTTCAACTTATACAAATGTTATTCTTATACGACAAATATATATACAAACGACTATTTTGCACTTTATATAAACAATTATACGATAACAATATACAAGTTTTCAGGTTATACAACAACTAAAAAAACAACAAAAATAACAAATTGTAAACATTATCTACGCAGTCTCTACTTGCATTTAAACTTCAAGTATACTAAAAAAATATTAAGACTATCAAACACAACAAAATTATCCTTTAAATAATACAACAAATGATAAAATAAAAAATAAGTTTAAACATTAAAAGAGTTAAAATCTAACCATATTTGCGGGATTGTTGACATAATCCTCCATTTTCTTCAAAAACTAGCCAAAATTTCGAGAGAAGCCCAAAGTTAGAGAGAGTTTTTGTGTAGAGAAAGGTGAAAATGGAGAAAAAAAAACGTTTATATACTCAAAATCGAGGGTATTTCGCAGATGGGAGCCATTTCGCAGATGAGAAGGTCATTTCGCAGATAGGACCTTCTCATCTGCGAAATTGTTGACTATTTTTGTAATTTCGATTTTTTTTTGTTATTTTTGTAATGCAATTAATGTAAATGGCTATTTTTGTCATTTTCTTTTTTTAAAAAGGTTATTAATGTGAATTGTGTAACTGTGCTTTGTATGGGTTAGAACTTAGAACCGGTATTAGGCCTAAAATTAAATACAAGAAAAAGCAATCCTGAGAATGAGCCAAAAAAAAAAAAAAAAAAAACCTGAACCGGTAATGCGTCTCAAATCAAGTGTTACGAGGTGTTGTATGGTTCCATATTCACCACACCAACATAAACCTGCAACTAAAATAATGATTCATTAGCTATCATGTAAGTTTGAAGGGTTAGTAAATTGAGATTATGGTTCCATATTGCTCGCTAAAATTGAGATTATGGTTCCATAAACCTGCAACTAAAATAAGGATTTAGATTTTTAAATTCCTTAATGCTCGCTAAATTTTATAAAACTTAAGCACATACACTTTTCTAATTCCAATGGCGTAGCCACATTAGTCCATGGGTCTTGGCATCCACAATGCATTGAACTCTATAAAGTTCAATGAGTTGTCACATCATTTTTTTACATTCCATACAACTCTATCATTTTTTCCTACACTGCATTGAACTCTACAAAGTTCAATAGAAAGTTACAAAAACTAATTTATAGTATATATTTAAGATTAGAAAAGTTTTATTTTTCCCATTGTAGAGTTCAATGACCATTGAACTTCAAATTCATTGAATGTCAATGTGACATCTCATTATGGTAGAGTTTCATCAATTGATTGACAACTAGACATGTCACCTCATTAAACCCTATCATTAAACTCACTATTGTGGATGTTCTTATGGTGAGTCCGTGAGTGTATTAAAAAGTTGTGCTGCTTGATTGCCATCGAACGATTTACTAATATTTGATAATGTTACTACTGACACTGGATTTGGTCTAAACCTAAGGATGTCAAAAAGTCCCGTGGGACCCCGTCCCATGGGGGCCCCGTCCCGTTTGGGGGATTTTTTTAAAAAAAATCGGGGGCGGGGACAGGGGCGGGGGCAAGGTTAACCCCCGTTTTTATTTCGGGGGCAGGGGCGGGGGTAGACAATCCCGTCCCGAAATCCCCATGGGGACCCCATTAATAAATTACACATATATTTACATATATTAATTATATAAATATAATAAACAATAACATGATTTTGAGCTTCCAAATTTCATCAAAAAACATGTTTTTAAGTTGTTAGCATAATTTTTTAAAATGCCATAACTTTTTTTATTTTTAACATATAAAATTTTGCTATAAATAATTATTTGTTATCTAAAAAATAGCTTCTTTTAGCCTAAATAACAACTTTTTTTAGCCAAAAAAAAATAGCCCAAAATCAATCGGGGGCGGGGGCGGGGGCGGGGGTAGGAAGGCTAAACATTCCGGGGGCGGGGCGGGGGTGGGGGAATGGGAAAATTTCAGGGGCGGGGGCGGGAGATGCACTCCCCGCCCCGTTTGCCCCCGTTGACATCCCTATCTAAACCATGCCAACAACGGGTCATTTGATCTGGTCCATTGAACCAAGCTTGGTAATATACGGGAATGAGTCTCCTATAATCGATCCTATCCTAAACCGATCTTGGGTCATGAGGTGACGTCTTATCTAGTTTGTATACTATATATGTTGTTGTATGTGGTGTAGTTATTTAGATCATCTCCAACCTTTAACACTATTTTTTACACTATACTTATAATTATAGTATAAAAGATAGTATAAACACTAAAGTCTTCCAACCCATTACACTATATTTAACACTAAAAAGAATATTTTAAGTATATTGTTCTTTATACCACATTATATTTAGTGTTACACTAAAATCCAACACTATATATAGTGTTAGGTATAATATAGCTAGGGTTTCAACATTATAGTCATGTAATTTATAATGTAAAAATAGTTTTTTAGTGTAGGGTTGGAGATGAACTTATAATTTTATATTATCACATGCATGTCATTTTAGTTATATGTCATTTTAGTTATGCATATTTGATCATTCCATATAAGTACATGGTATTGGTTAACTTGATGAGAGCAAAGATGTGAGGTCGTTACTTATGTTATGATGTGCTTGTGGGTTGTGGGGAATTACTTTTGGAGGGCATTGACTGCCATAGACCAACGTATAAATAGGTATGTTTAAACATACATTCTAGTTATCCATCCTTAAGTGTATATGTGGATTACAAAACATGTACGATATTGTGTATGGTTGCAATTGTTGATACTCCTCCCCCATGTTCATGTATCACGTGCAGAGGCATCCTCGATGTTGTGTAGCCATTGCAAAGTTTGGGAGAACATTAACAAACATATATAAGGGTCACAGAAACCATGTGACACTAATCGTGTTTTTGTATGGTCGAATGCGCAGAAACCTTGTGACACTAACACGATCATGAATTTCATGAACACTTTAGTCACTTTGTTATGCATGACATGATATATTTATGAATGACATGATATATATAAGATAGACACTGAAATGTGATGGCATAACAAATACATATATCATTGTATAAAGTATAAACTTTAAACATGCATAATATTTAATAAAGTCTGTGATCATATCTCACTGAAAAGCTCCGAAATCATTTATTTATTGGCAACGATGAAGTTTTATCAATATTCTAAAGAATTTATTAGATGCAAAACTTATTAAAGCACAACCTCGATACAGGAGATGATAAACTTCTTCATATACATATATATATTCAAATACACAAATTTCATTTGCTTAGTGGGAGTATCATGATTACATATCGCAATTAATTCCGAAAAAAACAGATAAACATTATAAGATCAAGAAGTATACCGATTCCAAAACCCAATCAAACCAACGCATCAGCACCAGCAACAATCTCCAAAATCTCTCCGGTGATCTTGGCCTGACGTCGCCGATTGTAAACCTGCGACAAGTTCTTCTTCAACTCCACAGCATTATCAGTCGCGTTCCCCATAGCAGTCATTCTAGCAGCAAGCTCACTCGCTAAAGACTCCTGTAAAGCCCTCAAGATCTGACTGTTTAGATACAATGGTAGCAAAGCATCAAGAATCTGAACTGGGTCCTGTTCGAATTGCAAGATCGGTGAGAAATCAATGGTTTCAGCCCTCACGACGTCTCGTTCAACGGTCAACTTTCCTTCTTTTGTGGTCAACCGGAAAAACTCGTCTTCAGCTGCGTCAACACAGACTCCATTGATGTCACAGATCTCACCTTTGGGCGATAATGGAAGTAATGTATGAATCACCGGGTCGGATTTGACCAAAGAGACGAATTTTGTGTACAACAGTTCGACTTTATCGACTTCTTCACTTACAAAAAGTGAGAAAACATCATCTGCAATCGCCTGGGCTTCTTTTGCAGTGGGGAGGTTGCTTCCGTCAAGAAACTTGTCCACCGGAATGTATGGTCGCCGGGAAAAATAAGAGTTACCTTTTTTGCCAACACTGATGACTACGTATTCAAGTCCAAGAGTTTTGAGTTCACGAATTCTTGCTTCTGCTTTTTTTAGGATCATGTTGTTGAAACCACCGCAGAGACCACGGTCTCCGGTGACCACCACAAGCGCCACCTTCTTCACCGGTCGGACACTGGTAAGTGGGACATCAACGTCTTCTACTTGGAGCTGTTCGTTGATGCTGTAAAGAACTTCAACTAAAGTTTCTGAAAATGGTCTCGCATTCACGACAGCTTCTTGAGCTCTTCTCACTTTCGCAGCTGCAACAAGCTTCATTGCTTCAGTGATTTTCTGGGTGTTCTTCACTGATTCTATACGACCACGAAGCTCCTTCAGACTGCAATTGATCGAGGAAGAAGAAGGTCTGGAATTCGAAATTGATGGATTGGAATTTGGGATTTGAACTGGGCTGATGAACGATCTGAAGGAGAGGGCAGATGAATCGAGTGATGAGGGTTTTGAAGATACCCACATTGTTAGATTCGAGCAAGACATAATGTCAGATTAGGGTTTTCTTCCAGAATTCAACAATGGAGGTTGGGGATGCGTAAAGAGTTTTTGTTTCTTGATAAAAATCTTATCTTTTGCTTGTATGGTGGATTGTGTATGTGTGGGAATTTTAGAATGTGGATGAGGCTTTTGAGTGGAGGGAGATGATCAAGATCATGTATATGGATCAGGGGTTTTAAATAAACCCCAGTAAGTTTCATTATTTCTACTTTTGCCACTATACTTTTGTTTTCAACGAACTAAATGCAAAGTACAACTCAATCTGCTTCATGTACAAGTTCTTATAGGCTATTTCCCGTTTGAGACTTCAAAAAATTCATGTTTTCGTTCACTGAAGTTTTGAATAAATTCAATGCAAGACAACATCTACTGCATAAAGTACAAGTCTCTAATGCAAGTTGACAACTTGATAGAATATACTTTTTTAAAATCCAATATTATTTCAACAATTGTAAGGTCCAACTTACATTACATAATGTACAGCTTACAATGCACAAGGTACAACACTACATATGCACATTCAAAAATAGAATGTCATAACAAACATATAAACAAAAGTAAGTTGTTGCTTCTTGCATTTATATCTTAGCAAAAAAACAAATCCCAAATAGGTAGCTCAAATAACAGAGTGAAAAATGAATCATAATTCCATACACAATAAAGAAAAAACTTCAACAAAAAACAAACTAAAATTACCATTTTGTACATTTTAATCATATATACACATTACAATGTTACATTAATACATCCATCATCAACACCTATGAAATCTCAAAACTTTCCTCACCAATCAACTTACCAACAATCGCATCATACGTTTGACCATCCGGTTTTACCCCTTTGACCATCAAATCATCATGCAATTCAATCACTTCCTCCCTAGAATAGCAACCTACTTTACTCTTTTTAAAAGCATTTGTAACAAGAATTGTATAAGTTATAGAATTTGGAGCAACCTCATTAGCCACCATCATCTCCATAATTTCCTTCCCTTCTTGAATCGATCCAATTTTGCAAAAAAAGTTCACAAGTATATTATATGTCACTTCATTCGCTAAATTCCCTTCTTGCATTTGAAAAAACAAATTCAACGCCTCATTAATATTCCAATTCGCACAAAAACCGTTTAACAAACTATTTAAAGTCACGACATCAAATAACCCGAGTTTCTTTAACTCATCCACCATAATCTTGGCTAAACCCACCGAAAGATTCTTGCACAAACCATCCACGATTGAATTATAGATCACTAAATTTGGTTTCTTGCCCTCTTTTATCATATCATCATAAACCCTAATTGCATTTGATATGCTCCCTTGTTTGCTAAATCCATCAATCATAGAGCCATAAGTGACACTATCTAAAGAAAGTCCACGAGCAATCATATCATCAAGAACTTGTTTTACCTTCAATGTTGATTCATTCCCACTTCTAAGAAGATAATGAACAAGGGTGTTTTCCAAGAAAAGATCTTTATCAACAAGATTCTTTCGCACAAGCCATTTATGGTAATCCAGAGCTTCATTTAAGTACCTGTTTCTTGATAATCCGGTAACTAATATAGAATTAGTGAATTTATCGAATAAGATGTTGGTTTTTATCATGTATGATAAGAAAACTGAAGCTGTTGTGGTGTCACCTTCAAAGAAAAGCCAATGAATGATTGAATTGTAAACAACGTTATTTGGAGCTATGCCTTTATCTACCATATGAGAACATAACCTAAACGCGTCTTTCTTACACCCTTTTCTCAAATACCCGTTGACTAAAGTTGCATATGTAATTAAATTCGGTTTGATGCCCATTTTCGTCATTTCATCCTTAAGGCTTTCTGCGGATTTCATATTTCCTAACTTGCTATACCCGTTGATGAGACAATTATAAGTAATGGAATTAGGGTTAATGTACTCCATTGACATGATTCCCATCTTCCTATACAACTTTAACCCCAATTCAATATCACCTGTTTTACACGCACCATTGATAATCATATTGAAAGTAACCACATTTGGATGTATTCCTACTTTTAACATTCGGTAGAATATACTAATCGCTTCATATAATCGCATTTCTTTACAAAGGGCATATATAACCAAATTATATGTATAAATGTTCTCTGTATAACCATATGAAATCATTTCGGTATAATTTTTCCAAAAAGAATTTAGCTCATTGGACTTTATAAGATGATTCAGGAAGTTGTTCCAAGCATGAACTGAAACATGAAAGCCCTTTTCCATTCTCAAGTTTATAATCACTTCATGTGCAGAATTCATGTCACCAAACGAAGTACAAGCCCTAATTAATGTATCAAACACATGAGGGCATGAAATATCGGGATTGTAACTGTCCCATAAGCCTTCCAGAACATCTAAATGAGAATAACCCATTGTTTGCAGCAAGTTATTCATAAAAACTAACGCATCATCGTATCTTCTGGACCTAATCATAACATGTATCAAGATACAAACAGATTCCAGTGATGGTGAAAAGCTCGTTTGCAGTCCAACCCGTTTGTAAAACCCTAAAACTAGCTCTGGTGACATTCGAAATTCTGAAACCACACGATTTACTAATGAGTTTGTGAGATCTGAAGACAATATTTGGTCTAGGAATTTCCATTTTCTTTGCCTTAAATTCACACAAATTGAATTAAAAGCAATATCTTCGGGGTTTGGGAGGTTGAAATGCTTACCAAAGTGAACGCTTCGTGCAGAAAGATTACTTCGTAGGAACTTCAGAAACATAGAACCGAGAAAGCCCAAATCAGGTTCGGATTAATGGGGAAGAAGGTGCGTTGTAAAAGCATCAAGTTTGGGAATTGATGAAAGAAAGAGATGATCAAAGCTTCGAAGACATAGCAATAGGGTTTTAGGGGCAAAACCCCTTGTCGAAGGTGTAACTTCTCCCCAGACTTTTTGAATCCTTCGCAATAAAAAAAACAAAATAAATAGTAAGTTTTTTGTTTAAAGAAAATCAACGATTGTCTATTCTATTTCAAACTGATTTTGAATACCAATAGTAAGTTTTTGGTTTATTGGCCCATGAACTTGATTGGGGTTTATTGGCCCTTGAACTTGAATCACCGGTTCTCATAACGTATAAAAAACTTGATCTGTATATAACAATTTTTCTTTTTACACAATAATTTGTGTTTTAAAATGTTATATTGTATAACTATATAATGCATGAATTGTTTAGTATTTCAAAAAACTGTTGTGTACAAATCACTTCACATAAAAAAAAATTTAATTTAAATTAGGGTTAATATAAGAAAATATTAAATGAACCTCCTATTCCTAGCTATGTGTGAGTGCTTGTTTTTGGTCAGTAGATAGAAATCTGAAAGCAGGAAAAATAGAAATTGTGGGTTTTATTTGAATAGAAATTTTAGACAAAAATAATTAATTTTTAAAGGTATAAAATTAGATAAAAACAAAAAATCTTAAACACTACTTGAAAGCTTTTGGATAATGAACATTTTGTTAAAAATAAAAGTTAAAAACTCTTATGACCGAACGAAATTTCTTCTCAAGTTTTTGTTAAAATTAAAAGTTAAAAGTTTTCAAAAGTTCCAAACCAAACACACATTTATATCTGATTAAACCTCAATTTTATGTTTTCCTTGAAAAGAGCAGTGGCGGACCTTAGTGGAGCATTGGGGGTCCCCGGCCATAGCTTAATTTCCGGCACGTAGTGTAAATTTTTTTTTTCAATTAGGTGTACCAGCTTAAAATACGAGAGACACCCCTACTAAAACAGTCTGCATCCGCCACTGGAAAAGACCTTTTATTTTTTTTCATTTTTTATTTGGCCGGTCTTGTCATATAGGGATTTTTCGAAAAAAATAAAAGTTGAAGGTTTTTCTTTCGAAAAAAATAAAACGAGTGAGTTTTTTCATAAAGATAAAATAAAAATTTAAGATCTTTTTTTGGGAAAAATTAAAAAATACAAGGTTTTTTACAAGGAAAAAAGTGAACTTAAAGTTTAATTCGAAAAAACTCAATAAAAGATCTTTTAGCCTTTATAATTTTATGTAAATTTATTATCGGGTAATTAATAATAATCATAGTTATGATATTTGTTATGATAATAATCATAATTAACAATAATCATAGTTATGATATTTGTTACAGAATGATAAGGCAATGGAGACCACTTAAAAAATTGTTGATACCATATTGATGTAATTTAACTATAAAAGCCGATATAACATATTTAATAGACCAATGTCATTAAACTAAGGGAAAATGATTTAGGAGGGTAATGAACTGTTTTTCTGTTTATATTTAGTTCATTTTTTGTACACCATATACTATAACACCCGTTTTCCAAAAGTATCAACTAAAGACTTAAAGAGATCAGTAACAGAATTACCTTGGATTTTCGATTGATTTTCATCATTAAGCAGAATCTCTGAATCACCAGAACTAAATTGATGATTTTCTTCATTGTAATGATCATTTCCGATGTCATTCATATCTAAATCATCCATAACTGATACTAGGTTAAAAATTGAATATGTTATATGCAACTAACAATGAAAGCAATGAAAACTCAAACCTTGATCAATTGATCAAATCATGATATAAAGTAAAATTTAACAAAATTACCTTGGGTTTCCAATTGATTTTCCTCGTTATAAGGAATATCTAAATCATTAGAAACGAACTGATGATTTTCTTCATCGAGATGATTGTTTTCGATGTCATGCATATCCAAATCATCCATAATTGTTATCATTATTGATATATAAATGTATGTACAATATTCTATAAGAATAACATGCAGTCTCATGAACTTATCACTAAGATGATGTTAATGAAAAGCAAATAGATGATGTTAATCAAAAGAAAACAGATGACATATTGCTGAAAAACATAATGATTGAATGAAAGTTAAAAATCAAACAATGAAATAAATGATGCATTGTCAAATAACATATTATAGATTAAATTGTTTTCTAGGTCAAACAAATTCAACAACAAATGATGTTTGATTGCTGAAATCACAAATCATACAAATATAAAATTGGAGAAATCGATAATTAGCTTGATGATTCAATTCAAGAACTAGGTTGAAAATTGAATATGTTATATGCAAGTAACAGTGAAATCGATGAAAGCTCAAACCTTGATCAATTGAAGATTTCATGATGTTGAGTAAAATTCACAGCTTGAAAGATCATAAACAATTGTTGAAGACGAAGATTAGCAGAAATCGTTGAACACTTGAACCTCTACCGAAATCGATGATCACAGAGTTTAAAATTGATCAAAATCTTCTACTGAATTGCTATTGTCGATACATGAACATAAACATCAATCACACAGATTAACAATTGCAGATGTAAAAGAATCAAGAACATGAACTCGAAAAACACAAAAATCGCGAATTTAAAAGCTATGATTTAGCATCATCCGATCAATGTCCAAATCAAATCGATTATCGGTTGAAAGAATATAAGATTGGAGATAGAATATCGATCAAATTTAATTGAAGAACAAGAAATGTTGATTCATCGAATAAACTGGTAAAAAAACCGGAACACATGAGATGATTTCCTGATGACGTGAAAATTAAGCTAACTTGATATCTGATCATCTTAAATTTAACCTAGTGACTAATCTACAGCTTATTAACCAATCAGTTAGATTAATTAGTGTTAATCCCTTTTTTTATGAGCCACAAGATCAAATTTAATCAAAGACTAAGATTTGGTTCTCATGTCTCACAAAATATAGGTGGTCTCAAATAAACCTATATATATATATACCTGGCAAACGTGTCGTGTCGTGTCGGGTTCGTGTCGTGTCAAGACATTAAACGGGTTGAGAGTGCTTGACCCTAACCCGACCCGTTTAATTATCGTGTCGTGTCGTGTCAACCCGTTTATTTTCGTGTCGATTTCGTGTCGGGTTTCGGGTTATGGTTTAAACCTTATAAATATGTTGCGTCATGTCGAATTGAAACATTTTAAAGGTTGAAAAGTAAGAGTCATGGTGGAAAAAAATGAAACAATGAAATGCTGGAGTTGGGAGGTGGAAAGCAAAAAAAGTATATTCTCTCCGTCCCATATTTATTGTCCATTTTTGACTTTGAAAGTTTTTATTTTTCAACTTTGACCTTAAACATTTTTATATGTGTAATAAATTAATTGATAAAACTCATAACAATGAAAAGATATTTAAAACACAATTTATTCATACATTTTGCATTAAGTGTTATATATCAAAAACAAAAATATTTAAGGTCAAATTTGAAGAATAAAGACTTTGAAAGTCAAAATTGGACAATAAATATGGGACGGATGTAGTTATAACTTTAGAAAGCAAAATAAAAAGAGTTAAAGTTGGGAAGCAAATGAGATACGTAATGAGGAGAAGTAAAAATTAAGTCACTTTGAAAGTTTGAATTTTACTTTTACTTTTTGAGTTTGGGCCACTACAAATGTACAATATTTAAAATATTTATAAAAATATGAAACTTTATATATATATATATATATATATATATATATATATATATATATATATATATATATATATATATATACTCGGGATATTAAAAACTTCATTATGTTTATCCCAAATTAATGCAGTTAGAGATGCCGAAAGCGTAAGTATTTTGTGATTAACCAATTGTAATGTTAAATTTATTTTCAGAACAACTCACCAATTATTATCTGAAACAGGGAAAAAAATGTTCATGACATAATTACAGCATGAAGGCCACTTAGCAAGACTTAGAGGATGCTATAGGATATTAATTAAGGTACTCATTAATTACAAACAAATTAACATGTGCATGCGGTGGAACGTTAAGGTACCTCAATTAGGTCACAAGAGCAAGCCTATCATGTTGAGTGTGAGTTTAATCAGTAGGTATATGTCAAAGGCCACTTAGCAAGACGTACAAGGTGCTATAGGATGTTAAGAGGAGCTACTAAATAATTACAGGATCACAGTCACAGATTCAGACTATGTAGGCAGGTAGGTAGATACACATAATTAATTAATAATCATGCATGTTCAAGGGTGGTTAATTAGCTAAAATTGGTTCAAGGATCGATATGAAAACAAAAAATAAATAAATAACAAGTCCAACATGACTCTCATCTATGAGAGTATGTGATTATGTATAGTAGTTTACATTCAAACAAGCATGGGGGAAGTACCACCCTTTTGCACTATAGAATCTGTCTCCACGCCTGTTAGCATCAAAGAATGATGATGATGATGGCCATGACTCTGGTTTTACAGCAACACTAAACTTCAAGCCGCTATGAAACAATGCATATTCTTGTCTTGTCTTTTCACAAGGCGCCCAAACACAATTCAGTTGAGATCCTACAGGTTTGTGAACCATGTATGCATATCTCGACACACATTGCATCACATAAAGGTTTTCGTCTGAACTTACAAAATTAAAAACGCAGGAAGTTGAACCCACAAAATGTGTATCGAGTAATGTTAATTTAGGCACCGGTGGATGGAGTCGCAATTCACATACATTTCTCCGTAGCCATGAATCACTAGAGTAATTTAGGGTATATATCTTCCCCTTGAAAGCGTGTATATCAATGATGCGGAAACTCGAGGAAACACGACTCCATGCTCCTCCTTTACCTTTACCTTTTACCTTCTTCTGCTATAGAAAACCATATTTCATATGTCGCTCTACTTGTCATGACAAATACCCAGCTATTTAGTGAAGGTGAAAAGACAAGGACAGCCCTGATCCTGATCGTGATTTCTTTGTCAATCTTAATGGTGGGGACATTAGGGAAATGAAGTTCATGACGTGTGATAGGATTCACAAGCCAAGTCACGGGTTTTCTCCCCGAACAAAATCAGGTAACCACAGCTTAATCCAAGACACTCCCTGCCACCCAATTGGGGAATCATGGTTTTGAACTTTCTTCCTTCAAAGTCCTGCAGGAGGCAGGTTTTGTTATTACCACAAGGAGATATAAACATTAGCATCGGTGGTTTGGATGCCATAAACATCTTCCTGTTAGAGAGTGCGAGTGACCTCCATGATTTGCAAACTCCGCTAAATGAAAGAAATTCAACAACTCCCGCTAGTCGCATCATAACTGAATAAAGCACGTCATGGGTAACATCTGACCACGACCAGGCTGAGGCTACCCCACCACAACTATTCTTCCTCTTCCTGCTTCTGCTCCTGCTGCTAGATGCATTATCGTTATCATGACTCTGGTTTCTAGTCATACTCCTTGTCTTAACCATTACGACACCTGCGTTCAAAACAAGAATAAATAATCCAGATCTCGTTAGGAAAGCTGATCTAAAGAAAACGCATTTTAACAGTAGGAATCTTGAAAACAAAAATCAAATGATACTTAAAGCATAATTAAGAATGCAGAAACCGATAACCTACCACATGTCAAAACTGATCATTACTCAATAACAAAAACAGAAAAATCAATGCGTGAATTTGTATTGTGAGCTACTACAGGGAACATTTGAACTCTGATTACTCAATAAAAAAAGCAGAAAAATCAATACTCTGTAAACGAGTACCGAATGACATGAATGTAAACCATTAAACCCTACATATTTAAGTAATCAACCACGCGAAAATCCGACAAACTTACCAGATTGATTGCTGTAGATGATTTCGAAAAGATCAACGTGGGGGCAATCGCTAGTACTGCTAGACCTTCTGCTTCCTTGATTACCAAATAAGTACTTTTGGTGTAATCGAAGACGAAATCTCCTACAAATCCCCGACAAACAGTATAACAAAAGAAAGAGTAAATTACACATTTGGTACATGTGGTTTTCGGAATTGCTCATAATATTTATTTTTAGTCAATGACAATGGTCCATTAAATGCATGTTAAATGTTAAATGATGATTATACCACTACTTTTATTTTATATTTTTATATTGACATTATTTATAATCTCAAGGACTATTTATGTAAATTATTTAAAAGAAGCTTAAAACTTTCGGGCTATCCATGTCACGCTTTATCTTTCTCTCCACTTTGGCAGCTTCAATTCTCCAAATGCCGGCGTTGCTTTTCTGTTTGTCATGTCGAGACGATGCCCTCCCTCCCAAGTCCCACCACCGTTATGCCCTCCCTGTGGAAGTCAAGTGTTGACGCTGCTATTTCAACCAACATCCCCAACGTCTCTTCCTCTTCCGCTGGTTGAAGGCAAGCTCTAGTTTGGATCGCCTGATCACCTCATCTTCTTTTGAACAATTTGTAACATTTGTTTAGTGGAAAAAACCAGATTTTGCGCGGGTGGAACTTCTAAACCAAAAGCTCTATTTCTCGAGGATTTCTGACGCTCCGAAGCTTGGTTGTAACCCTTGCAAAGTGCAAAGTGCTAAAACAAGGCCTAGGACCTTGGGGGTTTAGGAGAGATTGGAATGGTAAGATGTGGAGAAATAGGTGAAATTTTGTGTTCTATTGATAGGCTGCCAAGAGGCCCAGTATATTGGGCGGACTCTAATTACGTTGGGTGTAACGGGGGCCATGTGTCACCATCTAATGGCAAGTAGTGGGGAGAACGATGTGTGCTAGATTGCGACACGTGTCGCTCCCTCGTTAATTCGAAAATTAATTATCTTGTAAAACTCATAATTTTTGCATACGAACTTCGTTTTCGACGTTCTTTATATCCAAGAGTATCTATTCGACGTTCTTTATATCCAAGAGTATCTATCGATGAGATCTACAACTTTCGTTTAGACTCTGTTGGCTAATTTTGAATTTATTTTTAAAGTTATATTTTAACAGTCTTAGACGGTTAAAATCCGTTAAAAATTCATAATTTTGTCATCTGACATCTGTATTCGACTGTCTTTATATCGTTGAATTTCTATTAAAGAGATCTTCAATTCTCGTTTAGATTGTTTCGGCTGAAAATCTACCGATCTAAAATTCGATTTCTGAGTTGTATAATGCTACGTTAAAACTTCAAAAAATCATAACTTTCTCTACTGAAGTTACATTCGGACGTCCTTTATATGCACGTTCTCGATTTAACGAATATTATAACTTTCATTTAGACCACTTAGGCTAAAAGTAATTTTATTAAAAATTCACTTTTTACGATACATAGAGTCGTGCTGGTTTAATCGTAAAACTTTGAAGAAGCATAATTTCTTCATACGAAGTCGGATTTCAACGTTTTTTATATGTACGGAATCCTTGTTACATATACTATAACTTTTGTTAAGATCATTTTTCGTAAATAATTTTCTATCAAAAAATCATTTTTAACGTTTATTATCTCTAAATTGACTGACCCGAATCTGCGGGTGTTACAAATGTCATAATTCATGAACCTGCTAACAAAAATACATCATTTTCATGGTAATGGGGATACCATAAGGATGTCGACTCTCAAAGGAAATCATCGTCGTCAATAACAATGGAGACATTATTAGTTGTACCAGAGTTTTTTTGCCGAATCTGCTCCACCCGGGTAATTTCACTTGACATGCACAGACTTTTCATAATTCCATCATATCATATTCTTCTATGAATTTTTCTTCTTGTTGTTCCTGTATATCAAAATTGTTCCTTTTGACAAAGTATAAATGCTACTTTCTAGTATTTTTCTCTTCAAATATAAGTTTTCAAGTAACATTTGCATACTTCATGGTATCTTTGTGGTACATCAGAATGGCCTTCATAAGCTCATAGGAAATAGGAAGATGGTTATTAGATGCATTTTATACATCCTTTTTGTTTGTTTTGTTTCTATTTTGCATAGCGTTATCTACATATTTTCTTTGCCATTTTTAAGTGTTAAATGGACAACATGTGTAAAGTCATAGAACGCCTCGTACTGCTCGTTTGATAGATTGTGTGGAACATGATCATAAGGCTCGTACTGCTCGTTTTATATATATTGTGTGGAACGTGATCACAGAGGCTTATGGATTCAAAATGGAGGTTTGGAGCTTCACTAGAACTAAAATATACCGAAGGAAGTTGGAAGTTGGATGGAAGCATCTTGGAATGAAGATTTGAAGAACGAAACACAAAAAATTCAAGTTACACTACTGTGTTTCTCATACCACGGTTGTGTTTTGCTATCGAAGATTTCTGATGCTTATTTTTGTTGAAGCTGACTTCTGGACACTTACACTACCATGTTTCCCAAAGCATTAGTCATGTTTTGAAGGGTTTTTTCTCATATTAGCATTGTACTTTGGAAAATTGATTTGTGTCGATCGCATGCTCCTTGTATAAGATTTCTTATTTAATAATTTTAAAACTTAATTTGTCTTGATATTATGCAAAGGTTTTTAATATTCTTCAAGTTATTTAAAGTTTATGTTCAAGCATATACGTAGGCATGGCACTTGAATATGATTGATTAACATGGTGATGAGCATGCATTTATTGAATGTGAATTCTGTAGTAGCTAAAGCTTATCAAGTACCTTCTTTCGGGAAGTAGATGTCACACTATTATGATGCTATGATAGGTCAGGAGTATGGAGTGTCACTATTGGTGACCAAGTCCTATGTATAAGGATCAACGATTTGGTACATAATAGATAGATCAAAGGACATACTATACAATGATGTGGGATGGGTCGCCAAAATTTATATCGAAACATGATCATGCATTGCATACATTACATCTTGCATAAATTATGATATGTAAAAGTTTTTGTCACATGATTTCAATAGTTTATTGTGTCTAAAACTCATTTAACTCACAAAACAATATTGTATTACTTACTTTATTTTTAAATGTCATGTATTTCAAGTTCAAGTGCAAAGCATTCGAAGTTTGTAGTGCTTAGAAGTAACCCTTTTATGGTTAACAAAAAGGTATATGTGGAAGCTTCATGAGTGAAGCCTTATAGATAAAACTATCTACTTTTCAAACCTTAGGATCCAACTCAAAAAGCCCTTACAACTTTTAAAAAACAGAGCTCTTCAAATTTTCAAATCAAAAAGTTCCAACTATGAAATACTTACTACCCTTTTAATTTCGACATTTAAATCCATCCATATTTACAATCATTAATTTTTACATTTGTGCTTATAAAAATGTTAGTACTTGTGTATTTTATACCTTAAGTCACCTGGGGTCCATTTTTTGTGCCCGTTTTCTTGGTTTCTTGATCTGAGGTGGCGTTGGCGTTGGCACTGGCAGTGTTGTTGTGTTCTTTGAACTTCTTGACTTTCTGGTCAACGGGAGTCTAGGGTTTAAACTCAACCCCATTGCCACGTCAGATTTACACCTTTCTACTTCGTCTATAGCCTTCACCAAAACATCATCTTGCAACTCCTATGCATTTACAATCAAAATCATCAAGTTAGAAGAACTCTCATTGACAGAATACAGTTTATTAAAAAAAAAAAAAGTTAAAGATTTGAGTAATATTACCTCATTTTGAAGAGCATGATCGGAATCAGATCCACCTTCACCTTCACTATCTGTCATTTCCTCACACTCAAACTCCACACTTTCCGCCGTTTCCTCCTCCTCGGAATCACTCAACTCCTCCTGTTCCATCACAATTTCATTATTTCCAACTCCGGAATCATGATCATTTCCATTCTCCTCCGGCAAACCCGTATCCTGTGTTTCGGTGGTTCCGGAATCACGATTCCGGGCGCTAGAACTCAACCGAATATCCAAATCCAGTTCGTTAGGACTCCGAGGTACTTTCCGATGTGGTGTTGATGATTCCGCAGGCGGATTCACAACCGTAACGCCGGAATCACGGTTTCCGTCGTCTGTTCTTTGTAGAAGCGGATGGAACTCGACACCGGATGAACTTATCTCCTTGGATTTCAAAGAGTTGTTGAAGAAATTCAACGTATGTTTTTCTTGATGAGAATAACGAAAGAGGTTAAGATTATTCGGGAAGAAATCAAATGAGCTAGAAGAGCCAACACTGGGATTCAAAGGGTAATATGGTAAACTCCCGTCTTCGTTATCCTGGAACAATAACGGATGCATTTGGAGATCGGAATCGCCCTTTCCGGTGTTTTCCTCATCTGGTTGACCTGGTCTTGGACGAGTCAACGGGGTTACAGACATTGTTACAGATTTAGAAGATGCTTCATTGTATTTTGTGAAAGCTGATTGTGACATTATACGAACAGTAGGTGGAAGATTGACAGGTGGCAAATCAGGAGCGAGTTTGACTACACGAGAACAACGAGATCTACGGGATTGATAAGATTGTAAATGAGCTTCAGGCCTTGAAAATTTATTAGCAGTAGGGATTGGGTTTTGGTGATGATGATTTACTACCCTTGGGGGGTAGTTTGGTAATAATCTATCTTGTGTAAATGATGATGTGGCAGGTTGGTTTTCTGGCCTCCAATCGGATAAAAATGCTTCATGGACATAAGCTGCTTCTTCTTCTTCTTCATTATTTCCAGCATCGTCCCCACTGTTGATTTCTCCAGGGGCATTATCAGTACTACAAAATCCAGGAGTAGCATCGTCTTCGGTTGACCATCCTTCTCTATTTTGACCAGAAACAGTTGACCCTTGAAGTTTAGACCTTCTTCTGTTTGATTCATATGATCGTCTTTTTAGCTTTGAAAGTTCATCTCCTTTATATGACTTTTGGTTTCCGACAGCTGTCCGATATTGGCGAGCAAGCAATGTGGGGTCTCTGTATGGGACCATGTATTTCCATACAGCCATCCAATCAAGTTTATAAACCTTTAATCCCTGAAACAACACAATAACTTTTAGTATTTTGGCATTATTAAATAATAATATCAAGAAATAAAATTATATTTATACCTCCTCTATTCGAGCTTTCTCTTGAGGAGTCAAAGGAGAAGTTTTCCAACGCCGAACTGCCTGCAAATTTTGATAATTGGTTATTATTTTAATACTTAAAGTTATGAAAATGGTATTATTAATAACAAATTTATATAAATATAGATATACCTTTATTGGATTCTCTGGTGCTCTAGAACATGCGCGGTTTTTTTGTCTCACAAAGATCTGTAATAATAAATGTTGAAAACCTTATAACATCATAATTTGAAAATACATAATTACATATCATCTCTAAATTATGGATTTGAATGAAAGAAGAAGGAAAAAGAAATTAAGAAAATTAGAAGCTTGCCTGATGTGGAGTTTTGCAGGGTAGAAAGTGTTTCTGAATCTCCTCCCAGTTTGTATTATACTCCATTAACCCCCGAGCTAATAACCTTCATACATCAAACAATTAAAAAAAATCCAGAAAGAATGGAAGACAATAAATTCTGGAATCCATAACAAAATAACTTACCCATCCTCAGCATCAGTGAAAAGAAATCGATTTGCAACAGATGCAGGGGGTGGCTTATGTGGAAAAAGGGCTGGATTGAAAAATGGAAAGAATCTAAGGGCTAATCTTGCAATTTCTTTTGGAACTAAAGCAATCGATTGCTTCTTAGACCTTTCAACAGCTGTAGCAGCAATTGTCTTCTTTGATTTCCGGTCATTAGCTCTAGGAGACACTGTATTAGGATCTGAGTCAGCTGAAGAAGGAAAATTACTGAAAGGAAACAAACATTCCTTATCAGTAGTAGCATCATATGTAACTTCTATCTGTCTTCTTTGATACTCTTGAATAGCTGTCAATATATCAAACCATGGTGTTAGCATAACAACTTACAAGCCAAATAGAGAAACATAAAGTAAGTAACTTTTGACATACCAATTGAAGAATCATCTATATAGCTTCCAACTAAACTAAGTGGGGCCACATCCATGACAGATAACAAATTCTCACTAACAAAAGGCACCCAGAAGAAAGAACCCTCCTCAGATTCAGAGCTGTTGGATGGAAAGCTGAAATTTACAGTGGAATGAATGTAAGGCGAGCTAAAACAACAACCTGGATAGGGTGCTTTTTGAGAGGCCACTACTTGATCACGCTTATGAACCATTTCCAAAAGTAATCTCTGAACTTGGGAAGCAATATGTTGTCTGGAAGGTTCTAGAACCGAAAGAGAAAACACTTGAACAAGTAGCTGAACATGTTCATATATTAAGCAATGCAACTGGCCTATCTGATGTGGCGTGAATGCACTCATGTGAGTGTACTCATTTGAAGTTGAAGTCATATTTTGAAACATATAGGGAGAAATTGGTGCATATGGTAAAATGGGGCGTAATGGTCTGTTATTCATTTCTCCTGAAAACTTTTTCTTATGAACATCGGTTTTCTGACGTTTTTTTTGTCTTGTTTCAGGTCTTCTTTCGTGTTCTTGTGACACACTTTGTAAATTTTCATCAAGATCACTCCCGAGTGCCTCTTCAAGTTCTAATTCAAAGTCAGCATCGTTGTCTTCATCTTCATCTTCATCAACATTTTCTGTTTCCTGTAATGCCCCTGAGTTTGCATCTCCATCTTGTAAAACAGCTGCAAGAAACTTTCTGTATTCTTGTTCATCATCAATGTTATAAAGGTCATCTTCATCGTCTGTTTCTTGAAGGAAGGTTTCGAGTTCATCAAGAGTGGACCCCACAAGAGAGTAACGGGCTCTTGTCCGCCTCCAGATGGCATCCTCATCATCACTGTCAAGAATTGGTTTTTGGGAGTCTGATGTGGCGATGTTTGGTTCATTATCTTTGTTACATAAAGATTCAGCAGCTTTTGTTACTGTCTCCTGAGTGTGTTCAACATTTTTAACAGGTGAATGCTTTTGTCCACTGTCCACATCAGCATTGAATTCTTCAATGTCAGAGCTGAGGCTTGAAGAAGCTTCTACAGAAGGAGCTTCTTTTAAAAAAGGGTTGAAATCGATGTCTCCTTCTTCGTCCTCTTCTTCATCATCTTCCATGTGTTCGGAAGAAAGATCTTTGTTTTTGGATAAAGTTGCAGCATCTGTGACAACATCAGAGCACCGATTCTCTGTTGATGGTGAAGGTGATGAAGTCATTGTGATTTAGTTCTTTGCTCCCATCAGTATTTTGCTAATTCTTTAAGCAATATGATTATGTGAAATCAATGTTTAGAATCTTGTTCCCTTATGGTCATTAGCAGAACTCCTGAACCACTAAACATACAAAAAGTGCAAAATTAAGCACCAAATTGAAACAATTCTTTATGAACACACTGGTTGACAGCTTTCAAATACATATAAGTATATAACCATTAACCACACATCTAATAGAATAAGAGCATGGTATAACTCCTAAAAGGAATACAGGATAGTGCAAACTAAAGAAACTGCAAAAAACTAGGTCATAGGTTTAATCAGAAAGAAGAATATAAGATAATTGAAAAATAAGAAGAAATGAAGAACAAGCATGGTTAATTCTCCAAATGTGGAAAGGAAGCAGTAGCCTTCACGAATTATTATACTGAGTTTAAATATGTAATTAACTCTGGTGAAATTTAGACCACGCAAATTAATCATAAAATAAACCCTAGGTTTCAAGAAATTAAGCGTTTGAAACCAAACACATACACCGGAATTCAACTTAGATCACCCAGATACACAGATTACACAGTAAACAGTCTTAAACTCTTCAGAATCAAAGCAACATAAATTACAAACACCGGAGTACATGAAGAACAAAAGCATATAGAATTCGATCTGACGACCACCGTACAGAAGAGTCTTAGGATTTAACTTATTGTCTGGGGAAAATATGTCGGAAATCAATTATAGGCGGAAAGAAACCTGAAGCCTGAAGCTGTTGCCGATGGAGAAGGAAAGACGATCAATAGAGAGAGCCTTGTGAAATTGATTTTGGCTGAATGTCCAAGAACAGAATGAGAATTCGACGATGTTGGATCAATAATCAAGCACCGTGCTTGGTGTGCCGGTGAAACAATCAAGCAGCAGCAGAATCGCCGTGATAGACAATCGAAGTTAGGGCTCCAATGTCAATTCTCGGGATCACGTGAGTCGCACATGACATGTTATATTTTATGGTTTTAGATAATTGTGGATATGAAGTGATAGATGTCTTATTATAATAAAATTGGTTGAAAAAGAAATAGCTATTTGATTTTTTATTTAGAGTTATAATAATTAAATAATTAATTGTTTAAATATTTAAATAGTTTTTCCAAAATTTTCAATAATATTTAATTATCTATCCTCCCTAATAAATAAAAATAATTTTGATACATGTCACTCTCTCATTAACTTGGACACATGTCATTTTTTAGTGTTTTTATTAATTGTTTTTTACATTTGTTATTTTTTTATTTTTTATATTTTTTTAATTAACACGTCATATTTACACCTCAATTAATAATTGTCTTAATTGAAAATAACTAATAAATTATAATATTAGTATTAGTATTCATATAGTATTTAATATGTTTCCTTTTAAATTTAAATTTTAAATTTCAAAGTTAAATAAAATTTTATTTAAAATTTAGTATTTAATTTTTTTTTTCAAACCCATATAACATACGGGTGTCACACCTAGTATTGAGATATAAGGCAAACAAGTAACAAGTTTGGTTGCTAACATTTTATGGATTACAAAACTAATATTCTATGACTCGTTTGGACTCTACGAAAGAACTTCGTAATCTATGTTGAAAAAAATCAAAATTAGCAAACACAAATGATATAAACATATGGTGTTAATTATCTATGTATGTTTTCTCGTGTATTTGTCATTTTACATGACTTTTTAAAACAACATACCCAACAATGAGTTTTTAGAATAACATTCATTCTTAAACCTTAGGAGAGGGGAAACATTTTTTAGATTCAAACATGCATGTTTCATGTCTATCCATCCAAAAATCAAAACAAATGTGAGCCTAAATGATGATATTCCTTTCAATGCATCATTCAATAAGTTTACGAGTGCTTCTTTTACACATCTCTTGCGACAAACTCGACATAACTCAACAATTAAAAATAGTTGGAAACATGAGACGATATTTAAGGATAGTATGATATTCCATTTATGATACATTTTGTCTTAGACCATTTATAAGGATCATTATAGATTTTTTTTTACATGTAATGTTTGTAGACACTCAATTACTAGTTTTTGTCTAATCGTTATGTTAAATTGCAATTCCATGTCATGGAAAATGATGTAAAGTAAACATGGATTGGAAATTATCAAGCTTAATGGTAGCAAATAACAACGAGAACAATCTATGTTCTTAAAAAAATCACTAATTCTTTCATAAATTTTTTTTTAAACGACAAATCTAGCCTACTTCTACACTACTTTTGATTCCACATATGACGACTATCATGTTTATAATAATCTAGAAATCCTAATATGACTCCTTAATATGATAAAAATCAACTAATAAAGAAACAATATAAATTCATAAGATTTTATCGAGTTAGGAGACAATTATCAATCAAGATAAATCTTAACAACAAAAAATCTTAAAATGAAATAAAACTAATAAAAATAAATCTTCAAATTATAATTGAATTTCTCTCCATCATTCTCTCCCTTTTGAAAAAGACTTGTCTTCGAGTCTCCGCCTCTAAGCTCGAGTTATAACATCCAAAAAATCAAGGTAAAATTTTCATTTTCGAAACCAAACCAAAAACCTTAAATGTTTACAAAATGTAGTTCCTAAAAGTCATATCATAAATCAGAGTATCCCAAAATCAAATCTCATAAAAATCCAAAGGATGTGCACAACCAAGCATTTGCCTTGCCCCTGTCCTCTAAAGTACCTGAAACCATAACAATCAAAATATAAGTTAAAGCTTAGTGAGTTCCCCTAAAGTACCGCACACAACCATACATATAACATCATGTATATATGAGCCTTCAGCCGGGCTGGACCGCCTCGCAGGGCCTATAGCCTATCTGGACCGCTCTTTGGGCCTTCGGCCTAACTAGACCACCG
Organism: Lactuca serriola; assembly: GCF_051521515.1. Lineage (NCBI taxonomy): Eukaryota > Viridiplantae > Streptophyta > Magnoliopsida > Asterales > Asteraceae > Lactuca > Lactuca serriola. Next base: position 21,900,735 of record NC_136414.1, read on the forward strand.
CGCAGGCCTTCGGTCTATCCAGACCTCTTGGGTATCTTGGCCTTCAGCACAAAGCAGGACCGCCTCAACCCAACAAACCATAACATGTCAACATATACAATAACAATTAATAACCAGCAAGTACGGGTAATCATATAGATCTACCAGTTTAACACATAATTAGTGAGCACAGATAATCATACATAACTACCAGTCTATCATATAACCAGCATAACATCAATCCAATATACTAAGATACATAATCCAGTGGGTCAACATTGGTGCCTTCGACCCATAAATACAATGGGGAAAACTCACATCAATGACAAAAAGATAGCGGAAATGAATGATACTCCAACTACCAGCTCTACGGGTCACCTGCACAATACCCATAGACCAAGCATCAATTTACTACTCAAAATATCCCAATGACCTAAAGTCAAACTTGGTCAAAATCAACGGTTAACAGTCAAAGTCAACAGTCACTCCAGCTGGTCGCCATGTTGTGGCCATTAAATGACAAAACATGTGAGTCTTGGCCTAGACATCACGTCGTGGAAACCTAGAACACGCCATGGGCAATGGGTTCCTAACAACTTAATGGGTTAAGCCGTTTTTCTTCGTTTCTAAGGGCTCCAATTTTCTAAAGCTCAGATCTGGTCCATATTATGGTCTAAGTGGATAAAGTTTCCAACTTTACCCCTTTAGAATCTCCAAGAGGTAAGCGTTTCACTCATAAGTCCAAAAAAGGGCAAAACACATCCTGGCTTAATTCATTAAGTACTTATTTTCGAAGACTTCTCGTTCAATATTTCCATAAATGTTTCTAGCATCATAAAATAACATGAAAAACCTTACTTTCCAGACATGCATGTCCAATACATGTCTTAGGTTCTTATTAGGTCAAAATGAGGGGTTTTGACTAAAAATCCATGCATGATACCAAAACTCACTACAAATCCAGATCCAAAGCACCAAAAACTCTAAATGCCCTGGAGATTCATTAAGTTGCAAACTTTATGAGATCTCACCACTCCAACAGTAAAAAACATGAAGATTTAGGGACAAAAATCAAGATCTAGCAATCTATGATGATAAAAATCGAGTCTTAGACACTTACAAATGTCCAGAAGAATGCTACCACGAAGAAGGAGGTCTTGCTTGTTGGATTTTAGCTCACTTATTCTTCTTTCTTCCTTTAATAGCTTCAAAGAACACCAAAACAAGGCTTAAATAAAAGAGGAAGGGATTAGGGTTTTCTTAGATATTAAAGAGGCTGATGAAGGTTAAAGCCGAGGAAACCCTAGCCTTGTAATACCCATATTTTCAAATATTACATTTTTTACCCTTGGAATTAGTTTTGTTTGCAAAAGGGCTTATAGTGGCATTTTGGTACTTTCAGGATTTTGGGAGTACGTTGAGCGTACATGTGTACGCTAAGCGTACTATGGCACGCCTTAGTACGTCGGGCGTAGACCTCATACACTGGTAGGGGTGCAAACGAGCCAAGCTACTCGCGAGCTACTCTGGATCAGCTCGTTAAAAGCTCAACTCGAAACCGGTTTTAAACGAGCCCGAGCCGAGCTCGAGCTTAATATTAAGCTCGTTTATTAAACGAGCTCGAGCTCGAGCCTATGTCACTAAGCTCGATTAGGCTCGTGAGCCTAAACGAGCCTTTACATAATATAATTTATTATTATTTTCTTATATTAAAATAAAAACATATTTGGGAAATTATGGATTTCGGGTATTAGTAAACGAGCTTGAGCCGAGCTTAAGCTTATTTAGGCACATCAAACGACAAACGAGTCGAGTCTAAGCCCGAGCCAAGCTTGTATAATTCTTTACGAGCTCGAGCCGAGCTTAGTAAAAGAAAGATCGAATCGAGCCGAGCTCGAATCGAGCATCATATAACTTAAACGAGCCTGAGCCGAGCCTGGCCAGGCTCGGGCTCGGCTCGGCTCGTTTGCACCCCTATACACTAGGCGTAGACCTTGTACGTGGGGTGTATGTGAAGATCATGAAAACCCTAATTTTTAGGGTTTTGGCCTATATAAACATCATTATAACCTCATGTCCCCTTCCTTCTTCAGCCACCCTCTGTGAGAACAACCCCAAGCTAACCCTAGGTGAAAAAGTGCCCTTTGGAGGCTATTGGAGTGTTTAGAGGAATTCTTGAAAGTGAAGAGTGAAGTGTGAAGAGCTTGGAGTTATAAAGCACCTTGGATCTGTAATTTCTACCTTAATTGCAACCTCCAGAAGGTATAAAGCTTGCAACTTTACCACTCCATCTTCTAGATATAGGTTTTTGCTCTGTTAAGTCACTTTTTGGTCCTAAAATGGTAATTCTTGAGCATGGTCTGTTGTTGACCCATTAAGCCATCTTTTCAGACCTTAGGAAGGGTCTTGAGTCATAAAAATGGGGTCTTAATGGTTGGTTTTGCTCCATGCATTCTTTAAAATGTCTTAATGTATTAAGATGTTGAGTTAAGCACTTAATGGACATGCAAAGTCATAAAGTTGGAAACTTTATGACTCTTGAGGATGATTTAGCCTTGGACCTGAAAGCTTGGCGTAAGAGCTAAAGGCATTAAGCTCTTAATGAAGTTTTAAGAATATTGGGCGTACTCCCCACATAACTTGAGTACGCAACACGTACGAGGTCAACTCTCCCGTATGCGGTCACGGTTTGGGTACGCGTAACTTGAGTACGCCCCGCATACACGTTCTGTGTCGACTCAGTTGGGTTGACTCGATTGACTTGTTGATTCTAACCACTTTGACTTTGACCAAGTTTAACCAATGAGTATTTTGGGTATTTTGAATGGTGTTTGACAATTGCTCATTTGGATGAATAGGTGACGGTTAGAGCTGAGATCCAGAGTCGGGACCTCATTAGCTATTGTTTAGACTGTGAGGTGAGTTTCGCCTCATTGTACCGTGGGTCGAAGGTACCAATGTCAGCCCACTGGTTTTCGGTTATCTGTTAGTAGATGGATTCCTTAAGGACTGTATATAGTCATGTAGGATAGACTGAGAACTCTTGGTCTAAGCTTTCTTACCTGTTCCTTATTTGGTTGTGGCTCTAGAGTAGGGTCATCTGTTTGGGTGACTATCTCACCTCTGGCTACTTATGGTTACGCATTTCATGGAGGCTAGATGGTAGTGGGATTGTATGCTGTGAGAGGACTTGTAGGTAGTAGTAAGTTGTATGTTTGATGTTTGTCTGTATTATGTGCCTACTTGATCCTTGTTTGTTTATATGTTGACATATGGTAGTAGTGGGTTGAGGCGATCCTGCTTTGTGCTGTAGGCCAAAAAACGTACTTACCAATGTATGTTTGATTTTAGAGGCAGTGTCCTTGTTGGTAAAATTGCCAAAGTCTAAACTTAAAATTGTATCACAAAAACAAAGCCAAAAAGCACCAATCAAAAATTCATATGATATATGTCACCAACTCATAAGATGTGGAATCATAACATCTAAGATTTGGCTCTAGAGACCATAAAAGTATATGTGAAAACATCTTCCGTAGCACAAGCCCATACCATCAAACATCATAGGTAAAGAAGCAAGTTGTCACCGGGTCTCTAAAGAAAAGAGGATATCCACAAACCACTATATACTCGATCAACCTGTGTAACCATTTGTTAAAAAACAATATTGTCTCATTGATGTGTACGAGTTGGCACATACCAAAGAAAGGTTTAACCATTCATATACAAGATCGTAGCAGGTTTGACAATGCATATACAAGATCGAAGCGAACTTAGTATGTGGGTCGGCACGTCCTCCATTTCTCTAACTCCTTTCATGACAATCTTGGAAACATAAACTTTGGCTATTGTTTTTACATTATAATCATACTTGGTTTTTATTATTTTTATGTATCATTTAATTTATCCGAATAGCTAGCTATATCTCGAATATTATGGCCTCTGATATGCATAAATCATATAACGTCATCACAACATAAAATAACTACATTTAGGTTGAAAAAGTGGGGTGTCACGTGTCGAAATTTCAGTTTTATACAAAGTGTCATTTGCATATTTTTTCCACCAAGGTGCACTTACAAAGCCAACGGATTTGAATCAACGTATTCATTTTATTCTCCAAGTATATATATTAAGGAGAAAAGTCACTAAAACAATACATTAATTAAGCTTGTCCAATAGTTTCAACCGAATATCCAAATACTTAGAAATTATAAACTAATTTCAAAATGAAAAATATATGTTTCAAACATCATTTGTATCGTTCTTTATCCATGAAAAGAAATTTAAATGCTCTCTGTCGATATATGTTTGCAAGAAAAGTATGTAACTTATTCGATTTTTAATGATTGTCTTTTATGATGTGAACATTATATTAAAAAAGAGGCTACACTATGTTTTGGTAATACAAAATGTACCTAAGTAGTGGTTAAATATGCTATGTTAGATGAAAATTTTAGTGGATGTATATTAATTTTGATTGTGATATTTATATATGTAAAAAATAGCGACATATGAAAAACGCGGAAGCGACTATAAATATGTCAATGGGCAAATCTTTTGCACATTTATAACTGAAAAAAATGAAAACGTGTTGGCACATTCATATATTATTTTGATTTTCCATACCATTTAAGCATTTTAAGATGTCATAGATTAAATATACATAACCTAATGTTAACTAAAAAAAAGTCAAAAGAATTTAAGAGGATTAAATTAGGTAATACTTATTAGTTTTTTTTTATTTTTATTTTTTTTTATTTATTTTTTATTTTTTAATTTTTTTATAAACACCATCAATTGAAAAAAAAACGTGAGTTTGTTAAAAGCACAAATATTGTATTATCAAATGAATACAAACATAAAGAACGTGTTAGGTGCGAGCTTTTAGAAGCTTTTAACAAAAAAACTAGATTTAAACAAAAAAAAATTGTTTGAAAATACTAACTTCTAACTTTTAATTTTAACGAAAAGCTTTAAATCTAAAATTACTTATATAACGTTTAAGAAAAAACTCGAGTTTTTTAATAAATTTTTAGAATTTTCCTTAATTTTAAATGTTAATGTGATATTTGTTTCAAACAAATGCTCTTTATGTAATTTTATATATTTCAAAATTTTACAACTATTATTTGTTAGTGATTTTAATATCACTCATTCATTTTATGTAACGAGATTTATATATGTATAAGGGATTATATCTTAATTTTAATATAAGGTTCGAGGTGCGGAGTACACATTTCTATTAATCTAAATTGATCTCGATACAAACCAAAGAACATGGTCAAGGGGGTCGCGCCCATTTGCGTTGTCGGGTTCCAAGGAGCAACGCTTAGAAAAAATTAATGTTGTAAAAATCTTGACTATGTCTCGGTTAATCTCCGATTAGTCCTTATGCACTACCTAACCGACTAGAAGGGGCCTCACAACTATTCCTTGCATATACAATGAGCGAAACAGTAACAAACGATGAAATTTTAACACTTTAAATAAATTTTATCTCAATAAATATCATTTGAGGGATGATTAGTGTTGTATTAATCATATTAACCTATGTTTTTATGATATTAGTGGTATTTACGAACTTTGTTATGATGTTAGTCATACTTAGTTTTTTTAGTTCAACTAATTAGCAGTTAGGGTTTCCGATTAATCCCCGCCTAACCGATTAATCTCTTAACCACAGTCCACCGACTAACTAACAACGAACGTTTTTTACAATCTTGAAAAAAATACAAAAGATAGACCTTAATAGAAATTATTGAGTTTTTGTAGGTTCAAATGTAATTTTGTGTTGTTATCAACCCTTAACTGTCTTATCCAAATGCAATTTGAATTCTAAGAAATCAGAGACTCTCTCTTGTTTTGGAGACATACGAAATTTACACACACCATATTCTTTCTCGTTCTTGATTAATTTTTGTGTTTAGAATCTTGATTGTTCCTTTAAGGATTATCTAAGGTCAGATTTCTCATAACTCAAACATTAGGGAGAGAGTTCGATTTGGAAAGTGAACCAATACGATTCTTAAAGAATCCAGTGATTATCCAATTCTGTTTCTATCATATTAGTCTAACATTTTTACTAAAGATTTGTATAACAAATAAAAATTATAACTTTCATGTTTCTAAATACCAGCTACCTATTACCCGTACTTGAATAAACCCATCCAAAATCCAAAATATTTTATAAAAATACATCCACTTATGAGTTATCCAAACATATCTCTTGATCCCTTACAAAATAAGCCAAACACCCCGTAATTCTTTTCTTTTGGATCAAATCGCGTGAATCACGGATGCACAAGGTGTGTTCCACAGTCTATGACTCTATATGTGTTCATGGTGAACCAAGCATTAAATATCAGACCCCTTCTACAAAATCTTGCAGAAAATATGCTCATGATCGAGACTTTTTGAGGCCCTTCAAACACGCTGGTCAATAAGACACATGTTGATTTCCAATCTTTGATCCAACATCATCAGCCATTACTTTACTTTTCAAATTTCATCTTTTCTTCTTTCTCTCAAATTCATCCAGAATCTCTCTCAAATCCCTTCTGGGTTTTCACAAACCCTACAAAAGTTGTCAGATTTTTGAATCTTCTTCTTGATCTGCAATAATGGGCGCCTGTTTTAGCAAGAAAAATCGTCATACCTCAAATTCCAATGGCTATAGATCTTCCAAACAACAAAATTACCACCCAGTTTCTGAAAGTTATGAAAAACCCACATCAAACTACACTCAACCTCAACACGAAACCCATCAACATCACCACCATCACCACCAGCAACAACCTCCGCCGCCACAGCCACAACAAACACCACCACCACCAAATCCAGCACCGCCACCTCCAAACCCTAGACCATCTCAGGGTTCCGACCCTAATACCATTTTAGGGAAGCCATTTGAGGACATAAGAAGACACTACACACTCGGAAAAGAATTAGGTAGAGGTCAATTTGGTGTAACTTATCTTTGTACCGAAAATTCATCTGGTCATACCTACGCTTGTAAATCAATCCTGAAAAGGAAGCTTGCAAGCAAGAACGATAAAGAGGATATCAAGAGAGAGATTCAGATCATGCAACATTTGAGTGGTCAACCGAATATCGTTGAGTTTAAAGGAACTTATGAAGATAGACAATCTGTTCATCTGGTTATGGAGCTTTGTGCAGGTGGTGAGCTTTTTGATCGGATTATAGCCCAGGGACATTACACTGAAAAAGCTGCAGCTACAATTTGTAGGCAGATTGTGAATGTTGTTCATGTGTGTCATTTTATGGGTGTGATGCATAGGGATCTCAAGCCTGAAAATTTCTTGCTTTCTAGTAAGGATGAAAATTCAATGTTGAAAGCAACGGATTTTGGGTTGTCCGTATTTATTGAAGAAGGTATAATCTTATAAGTTCCTTATATACCCTTGTAGTTGTATACCGAAATTTATCTTATAGAAGTAATTGCCTTTTAGGTAGATTATAATTTATATATCTGCCTAATGCCATAGTGTGATGCCCTAAAGTGACTGAATGAGTAATTATGGAGTAAAGGACCATTTTGCCCTTACATTCCGAAAAACAAAGTTCACAATATTCATAACTTTTAACAATATTCATTAATTGTAATGTGAGATGATTTGGTAGGAAAAAAGATGGGCAAATAGGTAAAGGATTAGTGTCTTAATACATTAAGCCAGATTTTTTGGGTTAACCCATTAAGTCGTTTTGTTATGGGGTCTAAATTTTCATGCTTTTTCTTAATGAAAATATTTCAGGGAAGGTGCATCGAGACATAGTTGGTAGTGCATATTATGTTGCCCCTGAAGTATTGAGGCGTAGTTATGGGAAAGAAATAGATATTTGGAGTGCAGGGGTAATGTTGTACATTTTACTAAGTGGTGTTCCTCCATTTTGGGCAGGTATGATAAAAATATTGTCTTTAATGTATGCTTCTGTTGTATTTAAGTTTGTATTCAATGTGTAATAACAATCTTTTTTCTTTTTCTTTTTGTTTCTATTGTGTGTATATAGAGACTGAAAAGGGTATATTTGATGCGATATTAGAAGGGGTTATTGACTTTGAAAGTCAACCATGGCCCTCGATTTCAAGGAGTGCAAAAGATCTTGTTCGTAAAATGTTGACACAAGATCCAAGAAAGAGAATCACTTCAGCTCAAGTTCTTGGTATTAATTATTCACTACCTTTTTCTTTTTCTTTTTCTTTTCCCATTAAGTGATGTATGAATGGATAATGTTTGAAAAAGATTAGAGAAAAAGTAAACAAGGGAAAATTTGTAAAAAAAAAAATAGAACTTAATGTGGGAAAACCTCCTTTCACTTACTTTTTTGATTAAGTCATTCTTTCTGTATTATGTGAAAAGGAAATACTCATATATACTGGATTAAGTCTTGTTATTTGATTCCATTAAGTCAAACAACATCATTTGACTGGTCAAAATACCATACTCACTAATGCCAAGGGACAAATAGGTAATTCAACCATGAAACTTGCCAAAAAAGGAAACGTTGTAAATTTCGCAAGAATTGACAACTTACAATTCTCTTTTAAAGTAATTATTTTTTGCAGTGGATCTATGTAATACATATCTCTCTTTTATTTATTGGAGTATATGGTTAACAACATTGATTTGTTTTAAACTTATTTCTTACTAAATTTACAATAACAAATTCAAAAAAAGAGAAATGAAGAATCATATTATATGATTGATTAAATCACATTGCTCATTAAATGATTAATCCTTATATGTAACGTCCGTAGTAAATGCTACATCTAAAATACCTCAATAATGACATCATTTGCTCTCAGTATTTTGTGATGATTGTTTAGTGGCAAATAAGTAATTTCACTTGTTTTGTTTATTTAGAGCATCCATGGCTCAGAGAAGGTGGAGAGGCATTAGACAAACCAATCGATAGTGCTGTACTTTCAAGAATGAAGCAATTTAGAGCAATGAATAAGCTCAAGAAGCTTGCTTTGAAGGTAAGCTTTCAAATCTTTTATAAGTAGATATATATAAAAACTTGATTTTCTTGAAACGACAGTTTTGCCCTTTTGTAAGTAACACAATATCTTTTAGGTATAACATAATGTATTTTAGTCGAAAAGAAACACCCTTTAACTCCTTAAGCCTTGTTTATATCAAGTAAAAGAAGAAACATGAGTTGATAGTTGTGTATTTATTCCAAAACTACCCCTTTCCACTCCAGGTGATTGCAGAAAGTATGTCTGAAGAAGAAATCAAAGGTCTGAAAGCAATGTTTGTGAACATGGACACAGATAAGAGTGGCTCAATCACTTATGAGGAACTAAAGACAGGACTTGCTAGGCTTGGCTCCAAGCTTTCAGAAGCTGAAGTTAAGCAACTCATGGAAGCTGTAAGTTATCACATTTATTTATAAAATATATAATAAAACACAAGAATTTAGTTTTATTTTAAATTTTAAAATTTAAAATTAAAAATTCAGGCTGATGTGGATGGAAATGGAACAATCGACTACATTGAGTTCATAACTGCTACCATGCACAGGCATAGACTTGAAAGGGATGAGCATTTATACAAAGCCTTCTGCCATTTTGATACCGATAATAGCGGGTTAGTTTTTTATTTTTATTTTTTTAAGCATATAATATTATAAATAGTTATTTAAATGTGAGTTTTTATAAGGTAGCTAACATTACATGATATGGTGATGTATGTTATCAGGTATATCACCATGGATGAACTAGAGAAAGCCATGAAGGAATATGGCATGGGAGATGAAGCTACCATCAAGGATATCATTTCTGAAGTTGATACCGATAATGTAAGCCATTATTTATTTATTTATATTATTTAAACTTTAAAGGACCAAAATTATATATTGGTATTAATAAAGTATGTTGGTATTATATAAAAAACAGGATGGAAGAATCAACTATGAGGAGTTCTGCACAATGATGAGAAGTGGAACTACTCATCAAACCAAGCTCTTTTAATGCTCTTGCTCTTTTATTAGAATGAAATATAATAGTAGCGTTTGTTCATGAAAAATCATATGATATTATTATTATTATTATTATGTAGATGATAAGATGAGGCTTGTTTTGTGTATTTTTTGGATTAATGAATTTTGCACTTTTCATGACAATAAGTAAAACTGTTAAATGTTGGTTTAGTATGATTTGACAGTTTATAGCATTTGTAACTTGTCATCGTTTGAAGTTTGAACCTTGTAATATGTGTGAAGAAATGTGATTTCCATAGGTGAAAGAAGTTGTGAAAATGCTGATTTTTTTTTTTTTGAGATAATTACGTAATTATAGCACATAATCACATCCAAGAAGTCGGAATTCTAAAGAATTAAAATTTGTAGAATTCAGTTTCCATATTTTGTATATTTTTTGTTTGATTTAAAACTGTCATAAAAGTTGAAAATGTAAAGTTATTTTTTTGTTGATGTTTTTGTAAATTGTTGTTTGGTTAGCTACGTAAACAAAAGAACATATATAGTGCAATATATAACTTATCGGTATATGGAAACTTGCAATCTTTGGTTGATGCTAAAATCTAAAGAATCATCAACAAGAATACACTCAACATTAAAATTTATCACAACTAACATATAATAATTTAAGATTTTAGTTTTTATATCATATTTTTATCATTTCAGATTAAAAAGATTTTCATATAAGATAAAAGTACATTTTTTTAATCATCGTCTTGATTTATTTGTTTGACTCGTTCGACTCAGGTCCGAACTAGACACAAGTAGGGCAAGCTGGACAATTGCTATAGGCCCTAGGTTTGGGAGCCCATCATTTTAACATATATAACTCGTATGGCCCAAGTGGTTTAGAGCATGTTTATGAAGTCGATTTCATCGTTTGTATTTGTATTATTTGATATTAACAAAATATAATGTATATTGTAAATGAGTAATGAAAACTATTTTTCAATAAATGGTTTATTTTAAAATTTTGTAACCTCTAGTTTTCAATTATCATTAAAAAATATTTTTTATTTTAATATTGGAACAATTACACTAAATGTTTTACATCATAATCATATCATCCTTAATTTTTAGACAAAATTTCACAATTGGTCCCTATGGTTTACAAAATATGGTATTTTGAGGACTTCTTAGCAAAAAGTCACGCGAATGGTCCCTGTGGTTTGTAAAACTACATCAAAGGTCCTCCTGTCGTTAAATCTAACTTTTTAGCTCTTAGATTTTAATGCAAAATACTATTTTGCCCTTGTACCAATATTACAATACACTACAAACCTCAAGAACCATTTCTGTAATTTTATAAATTTGAAATTTTGTATATATATAAATTATAAATATAAATTTTGTATATATATAAATTATATATATGTATATATATTTTCAACAACTTGATAATTTTCTTTTATCTTTTTGACATTTTGTTTTCTATTTTTATTTTATAATTTTAGTTATTTATGGTTTTTTAAGGTTTTTATTTATTTTGATTCAAGTAAATAAACTTAAATTCGATAAACCATATCGAAACCTTTTTTTTTCTTAATTATGAAATGAAACGTTAATGTTTTTTTTTTCTAATTTTATGTTGTTACGTTTTTTTTACTTTGATGCTTCATAGTTAATAGCGTTAGCAACTTTATGTTTGCATTTATCATTATCATTATTTCACCTTTTATTGTTTTTTTTTAAATATATATTTAGTTATTTATTATTCTTCTATTGTTTTTATTTATTTTGATTCAAGTAATGAAAAATAGAAAAAAAAAACAAAAACTCAAACACCAAAGTTGTAAAATAATCTAATATATTAATACATTTTACACTTTTCATATTTTTTGTTTTTTTCCGCATTCTTTTTATTAATTTTGGTTATTTATGGTTTTCGTAACTTTTTTTTATTTTGATTTGTGTAAATAAAAAAGTTATGTTTATTTTCTTTATTAATATTTGTAAATATAACTATTTTATTTACACGGATCAAAATGAAAAAAATTAAAAAAACCATAAATAACCAAAATTATTAAAAAAACCAAAAAATCTCAAACACCAAAATCGTAATATACTCTAATATATTCATACATTTTATACTTTTTGGAAAAGGTCAAAAATAAAATTATCAAGTTAATGAAAAATAAAAGGAAACAACGAAATAAATAAAAATAATATGAGTTTTTTTTTTTAAAAATAATACTAAAAAATTAAGAAAAAAAAGGAAAAAACCAAAAAAGATGAAAATGTAAAATGTATTAATATATTAGAGTATATTAGAATTTGGTGTTTGAGTTTTTGTTTTTTTGTTTTTCTATTTTCCATTAATTGAATCAAAATAAATAAAAACAATAGAAGAATAATAAATAATTAAAATTATAAAAAAATAGAAAACAAAAGGTTAAATAAAGATAATGATAAATGCAATCATAAAGTTACTGACAATATTAATTATGGAGCATCCAAAAAAACAAAATGAACAGTAACGACATAAAATTGAAAAAAAAAAATACAAAAAAAAAAATTAAAAAAAACATTAACGCTTCAATTCACAAATAAGAAAAATTAAAGAAAAAATAATTTCGACATGGTTTATCGAATTTAAGTTTATTTACTTGATTCAAAATAAAAAAAAAATATAACAAAAAACCATAAATAACTAAAACTATAAAATAAAAATAGAAAACAAAATGTCAAAGATAAATTTTTTTTTATCAAATTGTTGAAATTATATATATATATATATATATATATATATATATATATATATATATATATATATATATATAAAATGCGAAATTTATAATTTATATAGATAATTACATGAATGGTCCTTGAGGTTTGTAGTGTATTATAATATTGGTACAAGGGCAAAATAGTATTTTTCATTAAAATCTAACAGCTGAAAAGTTAGATTTAACGGCAAGAGAACCTTTGACGTAATTTTACAAACCACAGAGACCAGTCGCGTTAGTTTTTGCTAGGAAGTCTTCAAAATGCGATATTCTGTAAACCACAGAGACCAATTGTGAAATTTTGTCTAATTTTTATTAATATATTACTCACTATCAACAAATAGATTGAGTTGAATTTGATGTTACATTGCATAAAGCTTTCATGAAAATATAAAGAAAAAATTAAATGATTGCAATAGTATATTTGAATAGATTTAGTTAAATTAACAAATTAAAATGATAATAATAAAACAAAAGTTTAATAAGTAAAATGTGATAATGTACTTAGACACAAGTCTAAGTGGTGTAACTGAAAATTTCTCATTTGAGGAAATCGGCATTATTTGGTAGCACAAAAGTTAAAAAAATAAATTTGGTCAATGTTATTGATGAATAATTTGATAAAATAATAATGATTTTGTAATAGACTTACTCTTGGTATTATAGTAGGTGTAAAGGTTACTTTAGTTCAATAGGTTGGTTACAAATGTGTTTTTGTTCTGTTCCTAACGTCCTGTTAGTTTTCTTTTAATAAAATTTAAATCGTTCTAAAAAAATTAATTATTTTTGTACATGATTTACAATTAAAATATCTTTTATTGTTTAATAAATATCATTTTGACCGACAACAACCAATCTAGCCTGTCCTGGTGACCATACGACTTTTCAACTTCGACCGTCTTCTTCGGTGAATAAACCCAATTTTCGGCGACCTTCTTAAAACTTTTCATCTCGGGTTGACTTCAATGATTTGAAACCCAGATTTTTGGCATACTTACTTCATCAATTACATAACTTTGGTGGGTTTGTGCTCAAGATCTCGGTTAAGAACCCCACCAGCACCAACACTTGTAACTTCACATATTCAGAAGCTCTAATCATAAGTTCATAACTTATAACTTCAAAAATCAATCCAAGAATGTATTGGATTAATGTTTTGGATGAAGTCCTATTAAATTCCATACGAATATGAATGATTGCATCAAATATTCTAGAAATATAGGTGATCCTCTAACTCTTCCTCCCTCTCTCTATCTCCCTTTTTATTTATTTTTTGAAATACCACTCCCTAAGTGTGGTAAAAAAGTGTGATAGACATGGTTAATCATAGTAATAATTATTTGTTGGTATAGAAAGTTGTTGGTCAATTAGTAAACCCCCTTATTTTTACTAGTTAATTACCATCTATAATACTATCAAGGTTAAAAACCTTGGGGTCGCCGCCGGACCCATCTATTCTTGTCTATTATTTAAGCGTTTGTTGGTACGTTCCTTTTCATGATGGGATAGGCTAGATTGTTCCTTTCATATATCGACTAATGTCTACACTTTGATACCAATTTAACCACCCTACACTGCTACACATAACACATGTAAGGAAAACAATGAACTATGTGACCGTTGTAAAGATGGCTAGTCTTTTTAACATCAATTAAACCACTAATTAACAATTTGTGTGTTGCATTATAATAGGGGGGGCTCAACTTTTGAAATACATTATTATTTCGTGCATTACATTTCTCATAATGGTCCAGACGCACTCACGGGTATTAATAACGACTTGCATATTAGAGAAACAAAAGGAAAAATAAATGAAGAAAAATATGTAAGAAGATACTATCATACTATATCAAGTCCAAAAGAAACATCCAAAGTGTTACTAGTACTTGATCATATACTATCTATAATTAATATATTTCCCAAAGTTCATTAAGTTAAATTAAAAAACAACACCTTACTCGTGCTATCTGTGAAAAAGCTTGTAAAAGATCAAGATTTTATAATGATTACTTGGTAATCTTGAGCTAATAATTGAGCAGGATCAAGAAAATTAATGACATTATTGACTCTTTGCAAGAGAATCTTATCTTTGACATTAGCATATAATTGTTTTTTGTTATGTTATTACGTATTAACTCATCCATTATGGCCTTGAAAGATTACTTTAATGAATCTGTCTTTCTCAAAAACGTCAATTATTTATAGGCCCCCTTATATATAATAACATGCACATAAAAACAAAGACAGCATTAGATTAATTGTAGAGCTTTTAATTCAACAACCATCTCATGCATCATGCATCATGCATATTCATACTCCACCAACATCCATCCATCCATCCACCCATATCTACACTATCCATTCAACAACAACATTCACTTTCCTCAAAACATAAACATGTCCTACATTTAACACATATTGGAAGCCAGCATGATGCTCACACCATCATCATATCTTCTTAATTATTCCCCATATCATCATCACCATCATCATGAAAGGATTCTTCAATGGCGTTTGTTGGCAACATTGCATTGCTTTCTGATCTCACCTTCATTACCCGTGAGTGGATTGTTCTCAGTAAGAACAGTAATGGCTCTTCCAAAATGCTTAAAGAAATAATCTTGATTCTTTGCCATTTTCTTCACATATGGTTTAGTTCTCTTGTCTGTAGCTAACTGATGATCCACAATCAACAAACCCTTGTTGTCCAATATGTTTCTGTAGTAGTTGTTGTCTAGTTTCATAGGGGTACCACGGTCATTTCTCACATACTGAACTGCCTTGGGGTCGGGGATCGCATCCGGACACTTATGGAGCATGTGCTCAACATGACCCGGGTCAAGAACCGGGTCAACCTCTGGATACAAACGGTGCACCAACTTCACACAGTGTGTCCTACCCACGCTATGAGAACCTGTTTCAAGAAAACCACCATTAATTATGGTATGCACTAACATTTCATTTACAGTATCATGATGCATGATGCATGATGCATGATGGATGATGGATGATGATGATGATGATGATAGACATATATACCTAGTAAAGCAACAACACCAGGGGTGTCGATGCCGATGTTCTTGAACCTTTCAAGAACAACAGTCATGGATTCATTATGATCTGGGAGGTATTGCTCCAATATATCAGCTCTGCTCTTCCTACCATCTCTTCTTCCTGTTTTTAGTGGTATGTATGGCCCTCCAAGCTGCCATAATTAATTAAAAAAAGAAAACAAATTAGACAGAGAAATGATATTTTTTTTAGTAAATTGATTCGGATAATTATATGATGAAAATAATACTATTGGTTATGTAACCAGAGACTAAAAACACAAAGATTACGTGGGTTTTAGTTAATAGTCCAAGGAAGATGACTTTATAAAAGGTTATCTCCTTTTAGGAGGAAATGTGATAGATCTTTATTAATTATAAAAATGGGAAGAGACTATAATTCATCACAACCGACAAGTATTGATCTAATATTTGTGATTAAAACTCTACGAAAAAGTGGACCTTTTGGCTTTTGCAACACCAAGTACAAGGCTACAAGCAAAGTCTTATTTTTTTATTCATATCTTTCTGCCGAATATATATACAATTGAAGTAACAATAAATGATAAGTTTATGGATTGAATGAAAAATGTCCAACTGCCTTTTCTTATCTGTTTTGAATAAGATTTTTTTTAATTAGATAAAAAAAATACGTGACATAAATGCTTAAATATAAAATATATAACAAATTTATAGAAAGATAGGAGTTCATTCCTTATATTAATCCTATATTTTCCTTTACGGATTAAAGTAAAAAAGAAACTGTTTACATATATATGGCTTCCTAAATTAACTCAATATTTGTTTAAGTAAAAAAAAAATTAAAAAAAAAAATCAAACAAGTGCAAACATGTGATGTTCAACAGAAAACAAGCCAAAAACCAGAAAAATCATAAATAAAAGAAATAAAACGTGGAATTTACACAATGATTTAAATGTATTTTTGGGTGAAAATTTTCTATTTATAAATTTATACAACTTTTTTTTTCTTATATAATTTAATATTCATCGACTACAGAGATTGAAGTGAAGTAAACGACCATCTCTCTTATCACCTGTACTTGAAAAGATAAGCAGCAAAGTACAACTAACTAATGCAAGTTGATCAAATCACCTCTCCACATCAAGATATATTTCTTGCAGGGATGACTTAGAGTACAACAAAGTAATGCATGTAGTAAAGAATCCTCATCAAGAAAAAAATAAAGCTTGGATCTTTTGAAAGAGTAAGAAGAAAAAAAGTACAAGCAACTTATGCATGCAGAAATGAACCCAGTGGAGATAAAGCTTGTATCTTTAAAAAGAATGGAAACATGTTTAAGAAGAAGAATAGAAGAATCTGAATTTACCGCAACAATTCCATCTCTTCCAGAAAGTACAAGTATATCTGCACAAGATACAACTCCAGGACACTCCCTTTCCAAAGCTTCCTTGATAGTTTCAAGATACCTGAAATTTCTAAGTCCGAAGCTCCTGTCTGTCTCTTTCTCAGACAGTGTTCTCCTTGTTGAGTCTAAAAGCAATGAAGCATCACATGACTGTAACATATATAGCAAAACAATAGTTGTAAAATCTGCATCAAAACTTGTACTCTCTTTCTCTCTCTCTCTCCCTCTCTCTCTCTCTCTCTCTCTCTCTCTCTCTATATATATATATATATATATATATATATATATATATATATATATACCATCCATAGATAGATCATGAGTGTTGTGAACTATGTGCATTAAGAGTTGTACCTCAACACCACAGTCATGGAAGATGTTTCTGAGCCAAGAGAAAGCAGTGTTCTTGTGGCGTTTGTAAAGAAGCATGACTTGTTCTTTAATGATATCTTCAGCTTGTGGGCATGAATCTCTGTAGAAGTTTAAAACAAGGCCTGAGTCTGACTCGGTTGACTCGGTGTCTGCAACTGAAGCAATGGCTAATAGGGAGAAGAGAGCAAAGAAAAGGAGAGCTTTGGTACCCATTTTTGCTCTCTGTGTAGTAATTGAAACTCACTGGTTTTCAGTGTCTTTTATAATGATCAAGGATCCAGCAATGGCTATGTATTTGCTCAAAATAACCCCACAAATAATTTTATAAAACCAATTACTCTACACCTATGCAAACCAATTAATACGTTTTTTTTGTAAATATTTTACGTAGATTTTAGTTTTATAAATTAAACGTAGTACGTATGGTATTTCTAGTTTTTGCCTATTTCAAAGTATGTGTCGCATCGCTTATCCCGTTTATATTAAACAAATTAGTTATGTGTTTTAAATTTCCAAAGTATCAGACGAGTTTATTTAAAAAAAATTAAATATAAAATTTTAACAATTTCAAAAGTTTGAATTTATAAAAAAAATAAGAAATTCTTTTGAATTATTAAAATTAATGAGACTTTAATATATTGAATATATTACATATATAAACTTTTTCTAATAAATACCTTATATATTAAATGTGAGATTTTAAGTTAATAAAATCAAAAATACAATAAAATGACAAATAAAAAATTAAAAATTAAATAATTTTAGAAAATGATATATGTGGAGAAGAGAAAATGTGACAAAAAATTATTTATTTATTAGTGAGGATGCGTTTAGATGAATAACCTTAAATGTTTTATAAAAGAAAAAATATCACGAAAATAATGGCCAAAAATAGGGTATAGATGTGTGAAAATGATCACATTTTTAGTTTTTTACAAAATTAATTGGTCATCATTTTGCACTAGGGTCCAATTTCTGAAATTCCAAAAATGCCTCTTAATTTAAAGCTTTCTTTTATATATATATATATATATATATATATATATATATATATATATATATATATATATATATATATATATGTATATATATATATATATATATATATATATATATATATATATATAGTTCTAAAAGGCGCGGCGTCGCCATTACGAAAATTAAGTTTCATAACGTTGTTGTTAGGCGTGGCGCGTGGCAAGGCGTGATATGGCGTGCCATGGCGCGTTATGGCGTGTTTTGACGCGTGTTTTTTTGTTTGAGACACGTTGTTTGCTCTTTATTATACATTTTCTAATCGGACATACAAGTATTGTGTTTTTTATTAACGTTCTGTTATTAGTTGTGGATATAATACTTCTAAAAACTATGTATATTTGATATAAATTTATATTTATACGGCAATATAATTATAAATTAACACAAAATCGCCGCCTTACATCACGCCTTGAAAAACGTCATGGCTCGCCATAACTCGTTAAGCTCAGGCTTGGCCTTACTGCTACGCCATGCCTCACGCCTTTTAGAACCTTGTATATATATATATATATATATATATATATATATATATATCTTCAAAATCTCTCTCAACGTTAACACATACTTTGGCTGTGTTTGGCGTGCCACAGCTAGCTATTTTTTGAGTTTTTTTATGTTGTCGTGTTTGGTAAGCCAAAAAGTAGCTGATAAGCTAGCTTTTTAGGAGTTTTTTTAAAATTTTCCAAATACACCCCTTAATTAATTATAGAAACACATATTCTTACATGTCCTTTTATGTAATTTTATATATTTCAGCTAACTTTTCAGCTAGTTTTACCAAACGTTATTTTTTATCAGCTAACTTTTCAGCTATCAGCTAGCTTTTTATTTAACAGCTAGCTTTTCAGTCATCAGCTAGCTTTTCAGCTAACAAGTAGCTTTTCAGCTAGTCCGCCAAACATAGCCTTAATTAATTACATAGTGGCTTCAAGTTTTGTAACGAAGAAATATGGATCTTATAACACTCTCGCAATGTTTTAGTGTTTCTAGTATACTAAAGTTGATGAAATAGATACTTTCAATAGATCGGACAATTTCAAGGGCATTTTGCACTACAAAAATGTTATGTTTCACATTGTTCTTTTATGGGTTTATTCCATTTGTCATCGTTGAAATCAGTTTTGAAATATTCATATGTCGATGAAGTTTTGATGAAAATAGGTTTTTGTATCATGATAGTTGACGAATCTCGCGATGAAGAGGATGAACAATTTTGCAAACGTGAGCAACAACGAAATTGTTAAGTTCCGCAATACATCTTGCTTGTGTTTTACTTCTATTTATTTGTTAGAAATAAGTATGTAAATCCTAACAATTGGTTGCATATAATATGTTTAGTGATGAACACTAGAGATTGACCATTATGAGATTGTTCAATTTTGCATCGCAGGTTATATTTGTTGTTTGTGTGTTTCTTCGGTTAGTTTATGACAAATCAGTTTATAAGCGTGTACATTGTTGAAAATATGGTATTGTGGATAATCTGCCTTGCTTTGTTTAAATCACTCTGGGATGATGAATGACCTTGGAAGGCTATTCCACAAAATTATGATGCTTGAGGGAATGAAAAGAAAAGAAGAAAAATTAAATAAGAAAAAAATGAATATGGATCTATGTAATGCTTCAATTTATCCTAAATTTGTGCAAGTCATATCAATTTTTTGTTCGGTCAACAAATAAAAACATGAAAAATCATATTCAAATTTGCAATAAATTAATAAACTTAACGACTTAATTGAGAAAAATAAAATACATTGTTAAAATCAAAATTTTGTATAAATTCGTTGTCTTTTATATTTTGTCCTATTATTTTTACGTATTGTTTTGAATAAACTTTTAAAAAATAGACTATATTGCAATAATTATTTTCTAATTAAACTTTTTAGAAAAATGTAATTTAGGTTTTAAATGGATATATAATAATAATAAAGTAATTTTTGTTTTCTTTTATGCATCCAAAATTCTTGCAACTAATTTTGAACATTTATTACACTTTGATAGTTCCTTTCGTAACGTCAAAATTGTTATACTAAATAAAGAATAACAAACGTCTATACTTATCAATTGAATTGAGTTTTTGGACATTATATTGTCAAGAAATAAATACGGTTGTTGGTATATTAATTATATAAATTACTTTGTATTAGTTTACTTAGTTAAACTTTATAATTTATTTTTTTATTGAATGGAAAATTTGGTTTATCAGCTCGAAAATACATATTCATACTACTAAAGCTATGTAAATAATGCATGATTTAGCAATTTATAATATGATTAGTGCTGGAATATATATGTGTTCATAACATGCTAATATTAATGCAGGGGCGGACGCAAGATTTTACAGTAGGGGTTGCACGGGAGAGTTAGGGGTTGCACGGTAGTAGAAGCAATAAAAATTTTGAAAAATTTCGACAAATTTTCCACTGCGGCCAGAAAAGTTAGGGGTTGCCGGTGCCACCGTGGACCACCCCTAGGTCCGCCCCTGTATTAATGTCACCGTCAACTTCAATTGTAGCTATTAGAGTCCCATAGGTCGGGCGTATAATGTACAATATGGTTTATTCCAAGACCAATATGAAACCCTATATCTTATAAGTGTTATGAGGAAGCAATTCCTGATGACCACAAGGCAGAGCGAATATAAGAGAACTAAAGGAAACTAATATGCTATGTGGTGCGATTCGTGTCCTTTTGAAAGGCAACCAAGTGCGATCCATAAAAGACAATTGGTCAGGCCCACCCACTAAACTCTAGTGCTCTATATATAAATGATAACGTCGCACCATTTGGTGTCTCACTGACTTTTGATGATTTACACATAACTCTCTTATGGTTCACAGAGAACTTTATGAAACATTCATACATATATTACAGGGGGGTGGGGATCAAATCTTTGAATTGTCGTTCTACCATAACTCTATTTTCAGCTATTGATATTTTGAATCCCACAATCATAATTGGTTTCTACCGACTCGTTGGTTTAGGTTAAACACTTGCATGGCTATTCGTCTTCATGATTCAAACTCTACTTTAAACCTTAGATTATCTAATGTTTCTCTTTCTAGCCTGACGGTGACCAACGATAGGCCAACAACTTGTAAGGCTTGTCAAATACGTGTAGTCCAATCATCGCCCTAAGATGATCTTCCATTTCCTCGATACGTACAACACTAGTCCAACTACAAATGCTCTGGGATAACTAAGCTTGTGGATTACGAGCAACTCGACGCGCTGGGAATGCAACCAGCCTCAATCCTTCTTGGCCATTCAAACCACATCTTGCACCTCTTAGATTGTTGTTCCTTTGAGTTGAAAACATTTTCCTTTACGTCGAGAGATTTTACCGAGCATAGGATCCGCGAGATATATGAGAGTATGTTTTGATATGGAGAATAGGAAGAGTCTTAAAGTCATATAACAAATAACATATAACTCTTAGAACACACCCTCCACCTCCCCCCCCCCCCCCTTTTTTTTTTAAGAGTTTAAAGCACTCAGTTGAGAGAGTCTACATAATGAGTCTGAATATTAGCCTCTGTAATTAGTTCACTCACAACATGACTCTGATATCAACTTGTAATGTTGTGTTTTTTCACCCTAATTTTTTTTTTATTAAAAATCACCATTTAACAAAATAAAGCAACGAGAGTCTTAATTAGTTTATTTGAAAACATCACCAATGTTACTTCAAAATCTTTCAAAAACAACCCCATTAAAGTTAAACTTTATAAAACCGACACCAAAACAAGTTTTCAAAACCAAATGTAAATGAAATCTCAACGACTAGTCTAAGTTGTATCATCACTAAAGTAATGCTAAGAGTAACTACCCAAAAGTCCCCATCCTCACCAATCCATCAAATCAAGCTACCTGTACGAATGCAACACGAAAGCAACAAGCAAAGAAACAAGTGTCAACATCAGCACATTGAGTCAATCTCAAGTACAAAAGGTATGGAAACAAACATACTTCATACGATACAATCAGTCACATGTTTATATTAGGATTTTTAGGTTAAAATCAATTTGTATATGCATAATTTCACTTAACTCTTAAGGGTACATGCAACCTAAATTGGATGTATGTCTTTTTCTCAATTAATAACAACATACTTATAAAAAAAACTATAAACCATATGAAATCAATTTCATGAATAGAACCACATACCTCTTGCTTGATTCAAAACAAGGTAACCAAAAGCGTTGTAGTCTCCCTGAAAAACTAGCTCCAAAAGTATGGCTGTCTCTAATGTGTCACACCCAAAACTCATAAAACTCTAAGATTGAAGGAGAGAGAGAGAGAGGGGGGGAGAGAGAGATGAGAAATGAGAGAAAATTTGGTTGTCTCTTTGTGGTTGCTTAGGCCAAAAATACGAAGGGTTACATCCCTTTATATAGCTGTCTGATAAACACATAAACCATATATTTGAACTTAAAATAATAATATTTCAAATCAATAATTATCTAGTTTATTTTTATTAGTCGGAGGCTTTCACTCCATTAAGAGCCTCCAAAACTGTCCCATCTAGGAGGATTCTAGATCATTTCTTTTGTTCAACTGTTGAACAATTGCAGCTCAACCCTTATACATTTAATTAATTCTAATTACCCCATAATTAATTCTAATTAATTCTTCATTATTTATTACTATTTCTAATTAATATATCAATCATATAATATATTAATAAATCATTTATTTCTCTCCTTTGATCAATCCAAGCTATTTTTTGGTTATGAGGGCAACCCAAAAATGATTTTACTTCTATTCATCAATATCGTACCAATTTAGTTAGGACCTTCGAAACATAAATCCAATAGTCTCCCACTTAAATAGGTTGCTAACTATAACTGCAAGTACAACTCCGAATAACCAGTAAAAAGTGTTCTTCACGGACACTACCAAACTCTGACTAGATGTTGGTCCTAAGATAAGTGATCAACTATCCCTTCATTCTTCATGATATCATATGGACACGAGACATTGATTAGAATCAATCTCATTGTCCAAGATTTTGTTTACCAATTTGTGATGACGTCATCAGACTACTAAATGAACACATCAATTCAGTCCTGGTTGTGACCAGCACTATAAAGTCATCATCAAATCACAAAGGGACCTGAAGATATCGCTTTTTCTGTTAAGGCAAAATGAATGATAAACTTTCACTATATAATCACACCTTTTACACAAAAATGATATCGATGTGGTTAACGTGGCCATAAACCCTAACTCTAGAATGCCATTTCCCCAGCCGCCACTGCCCTGGAGCACCTTCAACCATCGCTGCTTCGTTGAGGACCGCCGCCATCGCAGCTCCGCTACTGGGAGCGTCGCATACAGTCGGGTTAGCCGCCAGAGACCAACGATTAAGCTGAGTTGTTGCTCTAAGGGTCGTGTGTGACCGGAAAGCTGCTGGTAGGCTCATCTTCCACCTCTCCCTCTTCCCTCCTTCGCTACTCTCGGTGAGACGACGTCTTGTACGTCGGTTGCTGCTGCCGACAACACTATGGTGGTCGTTTAGCTAGTTCCAGCGTCCTCAGCCACCTAGTTGGTGGTTGGGAGTGGAGATGTCACAAAGGTCGTGGGAGAGTGTTGCTGTTGAACCTGAGGCATATGGTGCGAGAGTTGTTGGCCAGAGATCGAGGAAAGAAACACCATGGCCGCCAGCCACGGTGGTCGCCACTGCTGCCGTTGGTTTGTCCTTCTACCGTCGCCAACCGCTACCATGAGGGTGGGTGGGACCGGTTGCAAGCATGAAAAGAATGTGGGTGTTTGTTCTTTCTGTAGCATATGTTATGTGTAGCTAGTTGGCCGGAAAAGCCGCTGCCACTACCGTGAGGTGGTGGCTGCCGCCATGCACCACCGTGTTTATGTGTATGTTAGTAGGTGTTTGTGTTTATTTGAGATTTAGCATTGTAATTGTTATTTCCAAAAGATTAATGAAAAGGAATGGAAAACCACCACCTTAGGGTGGTGGCCGCCGCCGTGAGCCGCCATTGACCACCACTACCCAAGGCGGTAGTGGGTGGTGCCCCTCAAGCAAACCCTATTGGACCCAATGAAGCCTAATGGGCTTAGTGAAAACCCTAATGGGTCTAATGGACTCAAATTGACCCAATGCAAATCCTAATCGACTCAATGATATTCTAGTGGGCCTAATAAGCCCAATAAAGCCCTAATTGACATAAAAGGCCAACAAATTGATAAATGGACTAATATTTGGATTGGAAAACCCTAATGCCAATAAAACCTTCATTTGAGGAATTAATCGGGACACTCGGGAATTATTAATAACTTGAAATATTAAATAATGAGCATTGGCAAGATTAATGTAAGCGATATTGGACTTAATGGATTAAGTCCTTAGAGGATTAAGTCCTTATTGGGTTAAGTAGGAAACCTAACCCTAATTGTCATTTTATGTGAAACCCTAATTTCACTTGGGTATATTATTGAGCCTTTATATTGGGCCTAAATGATTGAGATAATAATGGACCATCCAAGAGCAAGCAATTGAACTAGAATTATTTAATGGGCCTAGGGTAAGGCCCATGTAAGGGGTTTAGGCCCAATTTGGAAAATTTGGCCATATATGGGCCATAGTTTAGGCCTTAATGATTATATGATGTTGGGCCTTAGAATGAGGCCATGTATAGGCCTAGGCCCAATTTGGAAAATTAGGCCATGTGTTGGGCTTTGATTCCTAATTGACTTTGGGCCTATGGATTGGGCCTTGGGCTTAAATAAGCCAAGCCTGGGGTAATGTAGTAATTATCCAAGTATGTATTATGGTTATGAGTTGGGACCCAATTATTAATTGGGTGTTGTTTTGGTGTTGACAGTTCGGGAACCTGTCATCCAGCAGCTGGGGTTGAGCCTGCGAGACTTCAGCAGTGTGGGATTGTGTCTATGGGACTTCAGCAGTGTGAGGTGAGTTACCTTCCAGTAGTGGTGGTTCTACGGCCATAATGTCGGCCTACCAGTAGGAGTTGTATCTTAGATGATTGTCTTTGTGATATTCATCTAGGTTTGCTACTACCTGACGTGTTTATGTGCTAGTATGTTATGATGTTATGTGATAGTGGTAGTAGGGGTGAAATAGTCCCCAGTTACTGGTCGATAGGACCGAAGGGGTAGTTTAGTACCCAACCTTGCTAGCCAAATTATGATATATGTGATATGATATTATGTGGTAGTAGTAGGGGGTGAAATAGTCCCCGGTTACCGGTCGACAGGACCGAAGGGGTAGGCCAACACCCAAATATGCTAGGCAATATGTGAGTTATGTTTATATGCTAGGGTTTTATGTGGTAGGGGTAGGGGTGAAATAGTCCCCAGTATCCGGTCGAGAGGGCCGAAGGGGAGACCAACACCCAGATATGCTAGTTAGTATTTGGTCGAGATGACCGAAGGGGAGGCCAGCACCCAGGTATGCTAGGCAGTATCCGGTCGAGAGGACCGAAGGGGTAGGTCGGGCACCCAGATATGCCTGACAGTATGTGTATGTTATGTGATTGTCCGGTATGTGGTATGATGGGGGAACTCACTAAGCTTCGTGCTTACGGTTTTCAGTTTTGGTTTCAGGTACTTTGTGTTTAAAGGAAAAGAGCCGGCTTGATCGCAACGCATCGCACTATGTTTTCCGCACATGAGATCTTTGGGGATTACACTCTGATATGGTTTTATGATAATATGTTTTGATTACTGACACTTTGGTTTGACATGAGATATTATTATGAACGTTTTCTTACTGATGATTTTATGTAATAACTTATTTAAAAATTAAATTTTTGGCCTTGAATTTTGGGATGTTACATCAAAACCCTAGAGTCCAAAAGTAGCCCAAAATCAAAAGAAGTCCATAGCACAGTGTACACCTTGCGTACGTGCGTTGACCCAAAAATAGGTTGTTGACCCAGTATGCATAGCGTACTAAGAAGTGCGCCCAACGTTCTGGCCAGTGAGCCATTCTTCAACTTTTTTACTTAATATATTAAGCCCTTAACATCCAACCAACAAATCTACTTCATTTTTCAGGTATTAACATGTAAAGTTGGCAACTTTACTCCTCTACATGTCTTAATGAGACCTAATACCCTTTTTTATCCATCTAAGTCCGTAATATGAACACCAACTCTAGCATGGTTCATCAAAACCCATCAAGATTACATTTTATGCACTAACAACATCAGAAATGCTAAGATCTATCATTCTAAGCTCCTAGAGTTGCTCATACTCACAAGGATGACTTAAGGGACCATAATATGCTCAAAACAAAGCCCTGGACTAGATCTAACACATAGAGTCATCAATATAGAAGCTTTATACCTTTATATGCTAGCAAAGTTGATGAAAAATTTGGATCTAGGAGCTCCACTCTAATAAATGCTTAAACACCAAGCTCATTCTTCTTCAAAGTGTACAAAAACACCAAAAGTATACCACCAAAGCTCAAGAACACTCAAGAATAAGCTAGGATTTCATGGGGAATCTTTAGATGGAAGGAGGTTGATGAGGGGAAGGGTCTTGAGTCCATAACGACACTTAAATAAGGGATAAACCCTAAAAATTAGGGTTTACGGTCTGTGTACGTACGCTAGGCGTACATATGGGTACACCCAACATACGCCATCAACACCCGTGATTCATTTAAAGGAGTATGCCCAACGTACTCCATGTTACGCCCAACGCACTCCAAGGAACAAGATGAATTTTTTCTTAAAAATCAATTCCAAAGTAAAAAAATAACTTAAAATCAATTCCAAAGTTAAACTGAAAAAGTGTTGAATGGAAGAGTCAAGTACTTGAGCAACGAGTCCCCGTGAAGAAATAAATGAAACATCTTGCTACATGATGAGGGTCATCTTGTGATTTAATCTTAAAAAAATGCCCTCATTTATTTTAGGGGTAGATAGTAGGGAAGAATCAAGTTACAAGTGATGAAGTAATCAGTCCTAACAAGATTTTGAAAGTTGAGTCAAAACAACACCATATGATTCAGAGCTTATTGTCATGGTATACTTGGGTTTGCAATGTGTTAATTTAAGGAAATGATATTTTGGTTTGACACACCAAATAAAGTGAATGAAAGAAGATATGAACGAGGTTTATAAAGTACATTTGGACTTGAATAATATAATACTCGTTAGTACGAAGGTAGTAGACAAGGAAAGTTATACATGATTGGGTTAGCTTGTGGATAACACTAAAGGAAAATTTGTTATTAAAAATTTACTTGCAGACCTTGTTGAGGATTATGTGTCATGTTTTGTGATCTTAAAGTAATACCTTTGGGAAGAAACATACATGTATTAGTAAGAGCTAAAGTGTAAAATATGATGGAATGGAAGTTTAAAAGTAAACTTAGATTGGAATATATTCCGCTATGGTGTAAGCATCATATATTATGCTTAAGAGTATAATAGAGTGCAGTGAACTAATAATGATTAGTATGGAAAAATAAAGAAATAATATTGGCACGCTTGAGCATGAAAGGGTGTACTTAAGCAACGTAGAATGCCTAAGTAATGAAATGGTCAAATGATGACTTAAGGGTTGGAAGGACTTGATAAAGTTTCATAAATGACTTAAAACTTGTTGGTACATGTAGGGATGTTATAACTTAAGGTTGGATAACCTTATTACATGATGTTGTTAAAAGTTCAAAAAAGGGACAAAGGGGTAAAAGTGTCTAAGAGGGTTAATAACCCCTAATGATGTACTATTAATTATTAAAACAAATTACAATTATGACAAAATGACCAAGGTGATGTGGCCATTGCAGATATTTAACAGTGACAGGATAAAGATCTAATGAGGTGGATCACGATTTGATTCCGAGGACAAAATCCTTTTTAAGGGTAGATAATTATAACATCCTAAAATTTAAGAATAGGTTTTAAATTAATAAAGTAAATAAATGAAAATGATTTATATAGTTAAATAATTAAGGAATAACCATAACATAATTTGATATGAAGTTTAGAAAGTTAGAAGTGAAAATATTAACATTTAAAAAATTAAAGGGCTAAAAGTGTCAAATTGAAAAAGTTGGTTCAACAAAAGGTTGACTTAGTTAGTAGAAGGGGACATGCTAATAGAATTCGCAGGGCTGTTTGGGATGGTAGAATCAATACTCGTTTCAGACTCACCCCCGACATCTGCATCAGATGAAGGATTAGATTTAGTGGTAGATGCGCCGCCCCTTGGACAAATTTGGACCAACGCTTACGATGAAGCGACTCCAGTAAGGTAGGGTTACTACCCCTTAGAATGGGGACTGAAACTCCCACGGGAACTCCATAAGTGCTACCGAGATTAGCCAGACTTAAGGTCGATTCTTCAGGGTCGGAACAAACAAGGAAGTTAGCAATAAGCCTCTTGACAACGTCATGTTCAACATCTAATAGTTCCAGAACGGGGTCAGAATCACAATTCGCTAGGTTACCAAATTGCATACTCATGATGATGGCCAAAGCATCAACCAAGAAGTATTCCTTTTTTCATTTTTTGATCGATGAAGGGAGACCATCACATATGTCGATTCCTCCACGACGAAGGGAGAAGGAGATAAAATATTTGGTAATCATGGTCACATATAGATAATCTTCCGGAAACCATTAGGGTTATATGTACAATATGAACCTTGTAGTAATTAAGGCCGGTTCTAAAAAATGGAAAGGGTGGGAGGCGTAAACCCGACCTAAAGAAAATTGAGTATATTCCGACACATCCTAATGGAGGATTGGTGATGGTTTGATTTGGAGATGGAAGTTTGGGACGAAATTGAGGATCTATGCGATAAGACTTCACCAACTCGTCCAATTGGTTTTGGGTAAGGACCAACATGTAGTATGGATCTGAAAGCTATCTTTAGCCACGATGAAGGATCAAGGGTGAGGTTTTAAGGAAAAAAGGATTTAGAGGAAGAAAGAAGTGAAGGAATGATTACAAATAAAGGAGAATTGGTTTCTTTGCTTATAACGTTATAGAAATAATTAGACGGTTTGAAGTGAAGGTTTCGACGCTATAGTAGAATAATGAAAGCCAATAAGTGGGTAACTGTCTAATCAAGTACGTATGGAAAAAAATGGGATTTATCCACTTCCCGAGAAAACCCATGCGACCTAAAATCTAGTTTGAATTGCAACTCAGCAATCCTAACTAAGGGGACTTAATGAGGTATATACCGACTTACTGAAGTATGTAGCTCCCGACCATAAATACCGTGGCTCCGAAGCATAAACCTTCGGACCATTGATATCGAGCCTATCGACTGGTAAGCAGAGCTAAGGGGCGGTATCGCGAGCGGATACACAAGGTCGGACGAAGGATTAAGCGTCAAGAACAAGTAACGGGAAAGCATACACTTTAAAAGATTCTATTCTCCCTCTCTCATTAGCTGACTTTATCATCAGAGCGGTCTTCCGGGAACTTTCTTGATGAACGGCTCACTTGTATGTTGTAATTTTAAGGTCAGGACCTCAAACACTTACGTCTCTTTGGAATCGTGAGGGCTTGATTCTGAGACAAATCAACGGTCATATGATAATAATAGAATAATTACAAATAAATCTCTTTCTTAAATTATTTGAAGCTTCTTATATAAAAATTGTTATTGTTATTATATTTGTATGAACTTTAATATTGTAATGTCTTTAAATATGTAGTTTTATACACATATATAACGTTGTTTACAAAAATTAACATAATTGTCTTAAATAAATTTATTTTTTTATGAAATTGATTATCATATGTTCTAATAAAAATATTTACTTTTTTATTAATATTATTAATACGTTTTTAAATTCACGGTCGTTTTAAACCATAAAGATTCTCAAAGATAACTTCACAAATAAAATAACTATTAGATTTTATTATTTAACTAAATTATGACCCGCGTTAAACGCGGAGAATACATAAATAAAATATAAATGTATGTAGATATTGCAGAATAATTATAAAAAAATCAGAGTTATTAGTATTATTGAAATGTGTATAAAATACACCGAGGTTGGTAAATATATATAGTCGTTGAAGGTCATCTTTGTAGACAACATTTTTTGTTTTATTAGTTGAACGACCATCATCGCCACAAAGTACCTTCAAACATTTTTTTACTTGTGACACCGAAAATAGCTACATATAGTTAACCATGCGCAAAAACGGATCTACGCAAGTATAATCAAACGTTTGACAATGTACTTTCAAAATACATTGTTATTTCATGGTTATTTTGCAAAATAGAATTCTTCATTTTAAAAAAATAGCAACTTATTTATGTTTATTTGAAATGAACCACATAACCCCCCCCCCACCCCCCACCCCCAATATTAAATATAAAAAACTCTAACAAAGAAAGATAAAAATATTTATGTTTGCTCGATTTAGATATTACCTATGACTTATTGAAAATGTCAAAATACATAATTGGCACACAACTTACTTGTTATTATGAGACGAATTAAACAATTTAAACCCATGATGATTTTTTATTTTTATTTTATGACAATGATAAAATAATGGAAAAATGAATGTTTACTTCAAGACATTTGCGAACGTTTGAGTAAGGTCTATAGTCTTAACTGCCAATATTCATATCTTTCACATATAGCTATTAAATGGTTATTCAAGATGAATTAAAAGTTCATTGCTATTTCTTGCCAATTTAGAAGTATGTTTCGACCATTTTTGCATTAGATAAAAAACATATAGGTTCTTTTAGTATTACTGCAATCCTACTTTCATATAAAATTAATTTTTTCGCATTAGATCAAACTC
The DNA here is from genome assembly GCF_051521515.1 of Lactuca serriola. Taxonomy (NCBI): domain Eukaryota; kingdom Viridiplantae; phylum Streptophyta; class Magnoliopsida; order Asterales; family Asteraceae; genus Lactuca; species Lactuca serriola. The sequence continues at coordinate 21,932,070 of NC_136414.1, forward strand.
GGTGTTTTTAAGCATTATTATCATCCTATATTATACATTCTTGATAGTTTTTAAAAGTTCGTTGCAATTTCTCATTTCTTTTTGAAAGTTCGTTGTTATTTCTTGTTGCTTTTAGAAATAAGTCTTAGACTATTTTTTTGTATGAAACCAAATTTGAAGGTTATTTTTGCATTATTACCATCGTATATGTTACATTTCGTTTTTATTATTTGAATATAGTTTTTGTAGTTCAAAACCGATACGAATATAAAAATAATGACTACATATTAACCAAATCTCTATAATGTATAATTAAAAATCAAGACACTATAATAATAATTTATTGATGTTAGTTAATATGTAACTTATTTGGGGATGAGCTTAGTTTTTGGTTATTTATTTGGGAAGTATAATATGTATTCTGCATTACAAGTGTTTATCTTTTAAATTTAACATTTGTTACTTTAGAATTTTATTTTGGCTTGAAATAACCATGATCATCCCATATTTAATATTTTTCTCTTCTTGCACCTTTACTTCCTACTGAGTTGCATTCACTAAATCAAGATTTAACATTTTTTTTAAACAAATATGGACACAAAACTATTAAACTCAATGGATATGCTAAAAGAGACATGAGACTTGCCTTTTCTGAGATCAATAATACCAAATTGGACCACTTTCTGCAAAATAATTTAAGAACCGAAGAAAACCCGATTGTCTAGATATCTAATATCATTATTTAAGTCATAACCTGTTATATGCCGACAAAGTTGAAAATTTCAGCCAAAACTCTGTTACATGTCATCAAAGTTGAAAAAAGATCCTTTAAAGTTAGATGATGATATTAATTTAAAAAAAATTGTCTTTCACTTTTTATTGGATGTATTTTTTTGATGACATGAACAATTATCCGTCCAAACATAATCCGTAAAAACCATCATGGCCAAATCATAGATCGCTTCATCAACAAAATAGAATACCACGGTAGTAGATGATAATCCAGTTAGAACATCTTTTTCTAAAAGATCAAGAAATTGACAATTTATTAGAATCTTATCATGCTGATAAAATTCATAACAAAGTGACATAGATTGAATCGATAGTTTACAATAAATATAAAAAATGAAGCCCTATCAGAGATAGAAAAACCTGAAGATGAGACAAAAAAAAACATGTAACACTATAAAGTTGCAAACATAAAAAACACATGATGCTAAAAATCTAGAAAAAAAAAAAACAAAATTTATACCTGGTTGTGAGGTGAGCGTAGAGAACTTGTGTGAGATTCTTTGAGACATTTCGTCAAACACCTAAAGCGTCTATTCTAATAACCCATATTTTGAATGTAACATGACAAAAAAAATCCAATGTTACAGGAAAGTATAGAAATGAACTAAATTAACATGTATTTTAGATTATACAAATTATTTTGAACAATATTCCTTCAAAAATATACTTATTGTTGTTTCATACCTACATACAAAGTTAAATAAAAAAAAATGTTAATTGTAATTATGCAATTTGATTCTACAATCAAATAAAAAAATTCTATAATACCGTAAATATGATATTCAAGGAAATAAGATCATTCATAGTTTAGATTCTAACTTCTTAGCCTACTTTTGATATGGTTCATGTATTAATATTTAAAGAAATCGGTAGGCAAGGATGTTGATATTAAGTGTTGTATATTGTTGTTACCGATAAAAAACTAAGTTGTAGTTTAAATTAAAAGTTATTTTTTCATGGTAAGTATGTTGCTATAAATTGTAAAAAAAATCATATGGCTATTGCAGTTTGTAGAGGTTGTTGAGTATCGAGTCCAAGTTAATAGGTTAAGAATTTAATATGAAAAATTATACATTTTTGTTTTCTTTGACTTAATCTAGACTGAATGATGTTATTTGAGATTCCAAAAATAGAAACATAATTTTGTTAGTCATATAAAAAAATCTTTGAAATTTGTATTTACTGTACAGAAACATATACAAATTAGAATAATTATAGTTTAACCCTTTCTGGATTAAATTGTTTATAAAATCCATCTCCTTAATAGTGAATAAAAGATAAATTAAAAGGCATTTACAACACGAAAAAATCACAACAAGTTACTGTTAAAAATGTTATCGTAATGTACTTTACACGTACATTCCTAAAAATGGTATAATATGAAGTTATTATATTCGACAATAAGGTCAAAAACAGTAACTAAGTTGAGATAATCAACAAACATAAATAGTAGCAACAACCGATTCGATCCATTTTTAAATTAAATTACCAATTTAGCCTTCTGATGAACATAGTTCATACTAAATTAATGATTTAGCCTTTAGAAAGTATCATGCTAAAAAAATCATTTTAGTATACGTGCCATCTCAATATCTAGTGTTGAATTTCTTTTCCAACCTAATGTTTTTCTAGTTTCCTAAGTTGAATTACCCGTTTACCCTTATGTTTCCTTACTAAAAGGTTTTCTGCATCTAATTTGCAATTAAATTAAAATAAATCACATAATTTTAGGAGTTTGTTGGTACCTTCAAAAAGGTAAATTTGAATATTCCTTCTTTATTATATCACAAATAAATATACCTTTCTGCCCCCAAACCTTAAAATCATACTTAACATTTTAAAAAATCCATCCAAGAATATCAAAAACCTTTAGTTATGATTTCAATTTAAAGTTAGAAATGTTGTAATTCAACCGTCATATTAGGATATCAATTTACATTCAAACACTACAAAAATATCTCTTTATTCCTATTATACCCTTATCCTCCATTTTCCATTCGGTATTACCATATATTTATCTTAATAAATTATATGAGTTCTATATAAAGATTGCAATCCCTGTAATTCAGCCAACAATTTAAGATATTATATACAATAAAAAACAGTAACCAGGTTGAGATTATTAAACAAACAGAAATAATAGCAGCTCACAATTTGATCAATGTTTAAATTAAATTACTGATTTACCCTTCTGATGAACATTATACATACTAAATTAATGATTTACCCTTCGGATAAAAAATGGAAGTATCATGCTAAACGAATACACAAAAAAATTGATTACCATGAACAGGAAAATAGGTAGGGTGCATTTGCCATTCTATCAAAGTACTTTGCTATATTGTGTTTTTGAGTACATTATTTTTTTCTAGATTAAAGGTACGTAATATATTTTCCTATTTCTTTGAAAAGTTTCAGAAAAGTAGTTAATCGATTTCATGTAAGCTGTGACAAAGAATATCAAAATATATATGAATACATATATTTGATACAAGAACAAAGATCGAAAAAGAAAATATAAAAAAGCAAAAGAAGGTACTGACCTTCTAGTGCACAACAATAAAGGTTTGAAGCAGAGAATGATGATGGAAGTGATAAACAATAAGAATGATGTTGTAGGAGAAGGTTTGAAGAAAAGCAACGATCGAAAATAAATGTAAGCCGCAAATTCAATGATGAATTGTATATGTATGTGATAATTTGAATCTGATTTTTTGGTATTAATGGTTTCCTAATAAAATGGATTTTATATTAATGGTTTGCTAATATAAACGGATTTATATTAATGGTTGATATTTAATGCCTTAATTGAAATGGTTTTCAGTAATATGTTTTTAAAGTTGACTATTTTCAAACCTTTATAACCAAAAATTCAAGATTTAAAATATGAAAAAATTTTAATTAAAATTATATACATTCTATTTCAATGGATTTAAGCTAATTTTGTTTGACAATTGAAAAACTTTTATTGGAATTAAATACATTCCATTTGGAAAAGTTGATGTCACCAATTTGATCTAATGGTGGAAAACATAAGATTGAAATACAATCACTGACCCAGATTGTTTCAGATGATATCATAAGATTTTTGTTTTAATATATATTAAAGATTTTTGTTTCCTAATAAAATGGATTTTGAAGCCAAAAACTATAAATAATGGAATTAAATTATGAACAATATTAATTAGGGCTAATGATGACATAGATCGTCAAAAAATGTCTTGAAGGAGATGCTTGCTTTAGTTTGTAGGGATTTGTGTGAAGCCAAAACAGAGGTGTGATAATTGGAGATGCAAGGAAGAGACAATACACAAATTCTAAGAATACATGAGCAAAAATGAACCACCTTATGGTGCTACATTATGTTATAAAACACACAAAACATCAATTGAAGCACAACCATTAACATGAGGAAGAAGAGGATTAGGGAATTATAGTTTAAAAGAAAAAATAGAGGAGAAAGATGGGGGCGGCTATTCATGTTTTTGGCTAGATTTATGGAGAAACTGATGTCTCAAATATAAATACAATGATATGCTTCAATTAATAATATAATTACCAATTTTAAAAATTCTATAATTAAATGTAATTGTGCCCAAATTGTGAAATATATTTTAGAAAGTATGAATAGATTCTATAATTAAATATGAATAGATTCTATAATTAAAGATTCTATAATTTAATGTAATTATGTTTGAAATGTAATTGGTAAATTTAAAGATTCTATAATTAAACGTTTGAATTCTATTTGGAGAAGATAATGTCATCAATTGATCTAAGGGTGGAAATCATATAATTGAAATACAATCAAGGGCTTTGATTGCTTTATTGGTGAATTAAGGGTTCTCTTTTAATAATATTTAGAGATAGACTCAAAAATATATTTGATTGAAACTAATGCTCAAATGACTAAAATACACCCATCAAAATAAGCGTTTATTATTTCTTAAATCAGCATTATTTGCATCTTTTTATAGAAAAATCATCATTAGAAAGAAAATTTATGATCTTATACAATGAAAACAAAACATTGGCATGACGGCCTTCAAGATTTGTTAAAAAAACATTTATTTTTATAAAATTGTGATGTCTATAATATAAAAGGTACGTATAATTACTTATAATTTTATAAATATCTGTGGGGTTGCTTTCAAAGGGTAATATTGGAAACTTATTTAAGCAGTAGAAATGGAGTAATGGACCACCGACAATTTCGTTGGGACCAATTTTTGGTATTTTACTATTTTTGGTGTGGCCCAGCCGCCCCAGCGTCAACATCTTGTTTCCTATTTCCGGTGTGGCTTCTTCTGCACGTGTCACTTAGCCGCCCTCATGCCTCTCACGTGACTTTCTAACCCTCACGTTATCCATTCACCAATTTTTTTTTTTTTTTTTTAAATTCTTTTTTTATAAGGATATTTCCGTTTTTTATGGGTTCTCCAGAAGAAAAGTTCTCAGTTTGGTGAAAGATTCGAATACGTTTGTCAAATAATGTTGTAAATCTTTTTCTGGTCACCTTTGGTTGAAGCAAAGCTATTGAACTTGAGACATTTATATGAAGAACCACTCTCCAAACCACACAAGCCTTATATGATAGTTTGATTTCACCAATTTTATTTTAAAGAAATCAAATATCACTCTAAATCATAATATCAAGACAAATGTTACAATTATAAAAAAAAAATTAATAGATTTTACGTGTCATTATTTTATATGAATAAAAAAATATTTATCTTTTCTTTATTTTATTATAGTTTGTATAATATATTATTTATAACTTAATGCAATTTTATGGATCCGTAGTTTTTAATTTACAAGCTAACTAAAAATAAACAAATGTGTATTTTGAGATCAGATCATGCACATTATGATAACCTTTTAAATTATAAGAAATGGTCTGATTATATTTTTATAGTTTTGGTTTCCGTAGGTTATTGGTTAGGAGATTATAAAAGATAAAATTGCATATATATCATTGTAAATGTTAACCAGACTAAATTACATTAATGGTTCTTTAAGTTTGCACTTTTTTCTTCTTGAAGTAGTCCCTACGAAAGTTTTTTTTTCCTTAGATGGTACCTACGGACATAACTTAGAACGCTAACGGTCCTTGTGTTGCATGTTTGTCTAAATGCAACGTTAACATGCCCCCATGTGCCTTGCACATGAGGGTATTTGAGTCATTTCACCTAAAAATACCGTTTGTGAACAAATATCCGAAGAGATTTAAACATAAAGGTGGTGGGGGTTGAGTTTCATACATCGTTATCTTTCACTCTCTCTCTCTCTCTCTCTCTCTCTCCAAGAAAACATATTGATCATCCCATCTTCTTCAAGACGTTGGCTCAATCCTTAGTTCATATCTTCTTATTGCAACTGATTCAAAGGTCTCGATGATAATGGTGCTCATTTTGTGGTCGTTACGTCCATGCTATATCCAAGAACCTGACATGCGTAAAGGTTATTGTAAGCATAGACCTTGTAATGCTAGGGTTAACGAAATGTTGTTTCTCTTTAATTTTGCTTTCCTCCTTCTGTAACATTTGTTTCTTGAATTTTCACATCAGGTTCTGTAGCAAGCCTTTGCACATTCAAGATAAACCATGGGGGTTGGTTCACAATACGATTCCTGGAAGGTCGTGCATGGAAGGGCTTGTAGATCACTTTGATTTTGTAGACATGGATGTGTTTTTGGTCCACGAGTTAGATGATAGGATGACAGTTTTAGGGTATAATGATGGAGGTATAATGTTCTACCATTTCATGATCCCATAAACGGACTTGGATAGTGGATTGCTACCCCATGTCACCGATCAAGAAGTCATTCAGCTGGCAAGGTATGTGCCAAATCACAAGGAAATTAATTTGTACATTGAGCATGTGAAGACTAGAATAGTACCTTAATTAAAGTCCCCATTGAAAGTTTGTATTAAGGAAATTGATGGGGATGCTTCTCCTGAAACGAATAGGGTTAGACTAAAAAGGAAACCAGTCGGGTCATGTAGTAAAAAGTTGGATTTGAATGAGCCCACTGATTCGTCAAAGTTGAATGTACCCTAGGAAGTTGTAATCAACCAAAAACACTTAGTTGATCAGTTTGTTCCCTTTAGGGGGGTCCAGTTTGAGGATGACCAAGCTAAAAGAGCTACTGCCACAGGGGATGATTACAAAGCACAAGGGGTTTCTGATACAGGGGATGATTACCAAGTAATGGGGGATGTAGACGCAAAATATTGTGGGGTTAAAAATCTACAGGAGGATGAGTTTTTTGAGGATGAATATAGTAGGAGTAAGGGTAGTTGTAACATCCCAAAATTCAGGTAAGCTATTTGACCCTTCCATTTTTTCATGTTGTCAAGATTGGTCCCTTGTGAGAGTTCTTGTAGCAAATGAGTATGTTGGGCGTACTGAGGAGTACGCTGCGCGTACTCATGCGCTTAATTTGGATGCGGACTCACCTGGGTACGCTGGGCATAACGGGTCCAGATGCAAACCCTAAATGTTTGGCTTGTGCACTATTTAAAGGATGCTAAGGCTCACTTCTCAGCCTCCATTTCAGAGAGTGAAACCTTAAGAGAGAGCCTTCCATCGTCCTTAGCTTGTGTGTGTGTGTTTTGGAGCTAAAAGTGTCTTGGTGTGTTAGTGAAGAAGAAGGAGAAGAGCTTGTGGAGGCTAGGGCTTGAAGTGCAAGTTTGGATCTGAGATCTACAGAGAAAGGAGCTTCATCTAGAGGCGGAGGCTAGACCCAATTTTATAGAGTTCAAGATTTACCGAGTTACCCGAGGTGAGTCTTCTCACTATACTTTACCTAGAGTGGTGATTAGAGTTATGTGACAGAGTATTTTGTATGCTTTTGCATGATCAGATTTCTATGTGATTTATGCTATGTATGTTACAGAGTTTTCAGAGCTTGGACCGGAAGTGTAACGACCCAATTTTCACGTCCAAAAATTTCATTTTAAAAAAAACATTACTTTTAGAAAATATTAAAAGTTAAAACATTGTCTAAAAGCCAATTCATACATTCCATCAAAATATCAGAGTACAAATCCCAGTGAAGCTCGTAAATGCGGAAACCGGAGAGTGTGTGTGTGACGTGCCGCTACCGCGCCGGCTCCTTTCCCCTAGCTGAGGAGGTACCTGAAACCAAAACCGAAACTGTAAGCACAAAGCTTAGTGAGTTCCCCCATAATACCACATACCATGCAACATATAACAACCACTGTTCAGCTAGGAGTTACGGGCCTTGCCCACACTCGGGAAGATACGGGCCCTGCCCACACTTCGCTAGCCGGGAGATACGGGCCTCGCCCACACTTGTGAAGATACGGGCCCTGCCCACACTTCGCTATCTGGGAGATACGGGCCTAGCCCACACTCCAACCTCGGAGAGATACGGGCCCTGCCCACACTCAACCGCTAACCCATAACATACAAGTATCACGCAGACAACAAGTATAAGCAATTCTATCATATTAACACATATATCATACTTGACTAAACCCAGAGATACGGGCTCGGCCCACACTCTAGTACTAGCATCTCGTCTACACGGGTCGGCCTTGGTGCCTTAGACCCGTTCCTACTAGAAAGGAAACTCACCTCGAAATAGCTGCTGGTCTGTGTGGGAATTGATCACCTACTACTACTGATGCTGCTCCGGAAACCCTCCGATTGCAATTCCCACGACATACTCAATCAAACACTGCTCACTGACCTTTGGGTAAAATGACCATTTTACCCCTGACCTTGCCCTAAGTCAAAGTCAGAGTCAACTTTCAGTTGACCTCGACTCGCCGAGTTGGCTTTCCAACTTGCCGAGTCCCTACGCAAACGACTGCCCTGAATCCTGGTCCTACTCGTCGAGTTAGGCGACAACTCGACGGGTTCACCTTCTTAACCAATATTCAAGTCCTTCATCCTACTCGCCGAGTTGTATGAACAACTCGTCGAGTCTGTTCTTGAATCTAAGGAGATTGCCTTGAACTCGCCGAGTCAGGGCATTGACTCGCCGAGTACCTCCATAGATGAGTTAAGCTTCCGACCCACTGAGCCACACCCCGTGACTCACTGGTCACTCGACACTACGAAAAGGGGACAACTCGGAGACTCGCGAATAGACTCGCCGAGTCATATGAACGACTCGTCGAGTCGTTGCCATGCACCTTCTGAATACACGGATTTGCTCGATTCCAGTCCATGCCATTCATAGATCTGGACTTCTAGGACACGATTCACACGTAAAGTTTCCAACTTTATGTGTGGATATTCACCAATATGGATTTTAGGGCTCAAAATGTCTCAAAAGGGTAGATCTAGGACTAACAAGCAACATGGGGCCAAAAAGCTAACAGATCTGAGCCCCTGGAGCTCAATCTTGCCTAGATCCAAAGGCCAAACGCCTTATTACAACATACAATGCACATACAAACTTGGGGATTAGACCAAGAAGGACCCAAATGAAGTTTTAAGCATAGAATCAAGGGGAAAACAGGTTATACCTCAAAGGAACTGCTGGAAGAACACAAAAATGCTTGGATGGCTTCTCTTCTTCTGGATCTACTTCCTTCCTCTTTCAAAGCCTTCAAAAACACACACACTAACCTCAAACTCTCAAGGAATATCTTAGAACAAGAGATACAGGGCTTTAAGGGTCAATGGGGGCCGGCTTGGGGCTGATAAGTCCTTTAAATAGGGTGCAAACCCCTGAAACTTAGGGTTTCATCCAACAGCTGTGACTCGCCGAGTCCAGGATATGGACTCGCCGAGTCACCAACTTAAACGTGTCCCGGGTCCCGCATCCACTCGGCGAGTCGGACCTATGACTCGCCGAGTCCAAGGCTAAAGAAAGGAAATACTCAAATAACATTACGTACCAGGAATCGGGTGCTACAAATCTCCCCCACTTATTTTAGACTTCGTCCTCGAAGTCTGCTGCTCGATCCTGAAACAGCTCGGGATAATGCTCAATCATCTCGTCTACCGGCTCCCAAGTCCATTCTGAACCCTTGCGGTGCTGCCATTGCACCTTCACTAGCTCCACCTTCTTGTTCCTCAAATCCTTCGACTTCCTGTCGAGGATTGCGACTGGGCGCTCAATGTAATTCAGGCTGTCATCAACCTGAATATCCTCCAACGGTACTACTGCAGAATCGTCCACTAGGCACTTTCGCAACTGAGAAACATGGAAAGTGCTGTGGATCTGGATAAGCTCGGCTGGCAGGTCCAGCCTATATGCTACCTTGCCCACCCGGGCTACAACCCTGAACGGTCCGATGAATCGCGGGCCCAACTTGCCCCGCTTCCTGAATCGGATGACGCCTTTCCACGGCGACACCTTCAGGAGAACCATATCCCCGACCTGGAACTCTAAATCGGATCGACGCTTGTCGGCATAACTTTTCTGCCGACTCTGAGCAGTCTGAAGCCTGCTCCGGACCTGCTGGATCCTCTCAGTCGTCTTGAGCACCACTTCGGTGCTCCCCATGACTCTCTGGCCAACCTCACCCCAGCATATCGGGGTCCTACACCTCCGTCCGTACAACATCTCGAAGGGAGGGCGGTCGATGCTCGTGTGATAGCTGTTGTTATAGGAGAACTCGGCCAGGGGAAGATAGGTATCCCAGCTACCACCGAAATCTAGCACGCACGCCCGCAACATATCCTCCAGAGTCTGGATGGTCCGCTCGCTCTGCCCATCCGTCTGCGGGTGAAAGGCAGTGCTAAAATGCAGACGAGTGCCTAACTCGTCATGGAATCTCTTCCAAAACCTGGAAGTAAAACGCACATCCCTGTCTGAGATCACCGATACAGGCACCCCATGCCGTGCCACAATCTCCCTGATATAGATGTCGGCCAATTTCTCGGCCGATATGCTCTCCTGAATCGGAATAAAGTGAGCACTCTTGGTCAATCTATCCACGATGACCCAAACCGAATCCACTCCACGTGCGGTCCTGGGAAGCTTCGTGATAAAATCCATCGTGATATCTTCCCATTTCCACAGTGGAATATCTAACGGCTGCATCTTGCCATGCGGTCTCTGATGTTCGGCCTTGACCTTCCTGCAGGTCAAACATCGCTCGACATACCATGCCACATCCCGCTTCATTTAGGGCCACCAATAGTCTAGACGAAGATCCCTATACATCTTTGTCGCCCCGGGATGAATAGAGAACCGGGACTTGTGCGCCTCCTCCATCAAAATCTGGCGCACACCTCCGTGATACGGCACCCACACCCTACGGTGTAGTGTCAAAAGTCCTCGGCTATCATAATCAAAGGAGGAAACCTGACCCACCACTCGCTCGCTCTTCCGATGCTCCTCCTTGATAGCCTCCTGTTGAGCCTCCCGAATCTGCTCCAACAGGGGGGTCACCACGGTCATCCTCATACAAACGTCCCTGATCGGCGCCGCCTTGCGGCTAAGCGCATCGGCCACCACATTGGCCTTCCCCGGGTGGTAAAGGATCTCGCAATCATAATCCTTTACCACATCCAACCATCGACGCTGCCTCATGTTCAGATTCGGCTGATCCATGAGGTACCTCAAACTCTTGTGGTCCGTGTAGATGGTACACCGAACCCCATAGAGGTAATGTCGCCAAATCTTGAGGGCAAATACCACCGCCCCCAACTCCAAATCATGCGTCGGGTAGTTCGCCTCGTGAGGCTTGAGCTGCCTCGAAGCGTAGGCAATGACATGCCCCCTTTGCATCAGCACCGCGCCCAACCCAGAAATGGACGCATCACAATAAACCACAAAATCCTCTACGCCCTCTGGCAGGGCTAAGATCGGCGCCTCACACAATCTCTGTCTCAGCGTCTCAAATGCAGCCTGCTGCTCGGGTCCCCACCGAAAGACCACGGCCTTCTTCGTCAGCCGCGTCAGGGGCACGACTATCTTGGAGAAATCCCGGATAAATCTCCGATAGTAGCCTGCCAATCCCAGGAAACTCCGAATCTCAGATGGAGACTTCGGAACCTCCCATCTCATCACGGCCTCGACCTTGGCCGGATCGACCAGAATCCCGTTCTGGTTGACGAGGTGTCCCAGAAATTGCAGCTCGCGCAACCAAAATTCATACTTGGAGAACTTGGCATACAAGCTCTCCCTCCTCAGGGTCTCTAATACCTCTCTCAGATGCTCCTCATGTTCCTCTCGGGTCTTGGAATAAACCAAGATGTCATCGATAAAGACTATCACAGACCGATCCAGCATCGGTCTGCATACACGGTTCATGAGGTCCATGAACGCGGCAGGAGCATTGGTTAGCCCAAACGGCATCACCACGAACTCATAATGGCCATAGCGCGTCCGAAACGCGGTCTTCTGCATATCTTCCTCCCTGACTCTCATCTGATGATAACCCGAACGCAAATCAATCTTGGAGAACCAAGATGCGCCCTGAAGCTGGTCAAAGAGGTCATCAATCCTCGGAAGCGGGTAACGGTTCTTCACCGTTACCTTGTTCAGCTCCCGATAATCTATACACATCCGATGCGACCCGTCCTTCTTCTTCACAAACATAATCGGGGCTCCCCAGGGCGAACTGCTCGGACGAATAAATCCCTTGTCTAGCAGCTCCTGCAGCTGCATAGACAACTCCTGCATCTCGGGAGGAGCCAACCGATACGGTGCCTTGGCTATCGGAGCCGCACCAGGAACAAGGTCGATCCTGAACTCCGCCTGTCGCTCTGGAGGTATCCCAGGAAGCTCCTCTGGGAAGACGTCTGCAAAGTCTCGGACCACCGGAACCTCGCTAACTGTCGCCTTACCCGTCTCCCGGGTATCCATCACATACGCGACGTAACCTGCGCATCCCTGCTGAAGGTAGCGCCTAGCCCTCGCTGCTGAACATACAGCGGGTCCATACTGGGGTCTCTCACCATGAATCACTAACTCTCCCCCGCTTGGGGTCCTGACCCGCACTAGCTGCTGCGCGCAATCTATCACCGCCTCATTAGGGCTCAACCAATCCATGCCTATAATCACCTTGTTCCCACGCAACGGAATGGGAACCAAATCTACCAAATAGCGCTCCTCAAACAAACACAACACGCAATCTCGAAATACCGTCGATGCTCGCACCGATCGATCGTCAGCAATCTCCACCTCCAAAGGGCAATCTAACTCATCCGATGACTCATGAAACTTCCTGCTAAGCGCAAGGGAAACGAATGATCGGGATGCACCCGAATCAAATAACACCTGAACTGGGAGGCCGTTCACATGGAACGATCCTAATACATACATATACATACAGAGCACATATCAATAACATAACATCATAAAAATAGGATAGAGGGAAAGAATCATACCCGTCACCACATCGGGTGCGGCGCGTGCCTCCTCGGTAGTCAGCTGAAATGCCCGGCTCCTTACCACTGGAGCCTCTGCCTTGCCCTGCCGACCATCCGTGATCCGCAGGGTCGCTGGAGCTGGCGCCTTCACTGGCACTGAAACTGTCAACTGGGGGCAATTGGCCTTCTTGTGGCCCCTCTGGTTGCAGTGAAAACACAACAACTCTGATGTCTGAATAGCTGAAACTGGAGCAGTACAATCCCTGCTAAAGTGCCCTGCCTTGCCGCACTTGTAGCAGCCTACTGAACCCATCCTACATGCCCCCACATGCGTCCTGCCGCATTTCCCGCAGCGGCTCGGTCCTGACTGGCCTTTCGGCCTACCATCCGATCCCTTGGGCTTCTTCCCCGAAGCCCCTCCTGCCTGACCCTCCTCTAGTTTCCGTTTCCGGATGTGCTCCAAATCTATCTCCCTCTCCCTCGCCCTGGCAATCATGGAGTCCAGGGTAGGGCAAGCCGAAAAGCTAACATGCTCCCGGATGTCAGCTCGTAGCATATCATGGTAACGAGTCCTCCTCATGTACTCGTCACCGGCATACTGGGGCACTAACAAAGCCCTCTCCCGGAACTTGGCGGTGATCTCCGCCACAGTCTCCGTCGTCTGCCTCATGTCAAGAAACTCCCTGGCCAGCTGCTGAAGCTCGACCGCCGGCGCGAACTCTGCCCTGAACCTGGTCACAAATTCCGACCAGGTCATAGCCTCGATAGCTGAGGCTCCCAACGAGTCACCCACTGACTCCCACCAATCCCGGGCTCGGTCCCGTAAACATCCTGCTGCATACCTCACCTTCGACCCCTCGGGGCAGAAGCTAGTCAACTGGGCAGACTCGATGTCTGCAATCCATCGCTTGGCAACAATGGGGTCTTTCACCCCGTGGAAATCCGGCGCACCGCTGCCCCTGAAGTCCTTGAAGGACAGCGTGCGAGATCCTGACTGGCTAGATGCCATATCACTCCTGAATGCCCGAAGGCGATCCTCCATCAACTCCATGATCCCTTCCTTGATCGACCCAAAGATATTGGGAGTCGACTCAAGGATACCCCTGGTGATCTCTGACGCGATGAACTCGCGTAGCCCCTCATCAATTGGCTCGGAACCTGATCCCGAACCTGACCCCTCTCCTGAACCGCCATCTACCGGCCTCGATCGAAGCACCACCATTCTGCAATACATCACAACAATCATTAGTGATACTGATACTCCCTGAGGGATCACATCTACTTACAAGTTCCCTGGTCTTATCTTGGCCATCCTTGGTTCGGGTACGGATCCTCTGCTTTCAGTAGTACGGGCCCATACTACCTTCCACATCTATCCGTACCTTCTTCAAGGAATGCCTCGACTCCACCAGATCCCTTTCACTACTGCTGATCACTGCTATACTCATCCTAGGATTGCCCTAGGGAAATCTCTAGTTCCACTCTAACCAGTCCTCAGCTGCTGCATGCCTCCTTGTAATGCCAGTTAGCCATTACCCGAATACCATCACATGTGACGAGGCTCAAATAATCCTTCGAGTACCCGACTCGTCCCTACAACGGTTGGACTCAAACAAGAGCTGCGCAGTAGGATCAAATCCGGCACTCTAAGATTATTCAACTCTGGTCACACGTGACGTGACGCATTCGCCTAATGGCTAACCCCCACTATTCAGAGTCCCACGAAGCACGAAGCAAGCAGCATTCAGATAAGGGTAACAATCTCAATTAACTCTATCTATTTTCAGGAACTGAGCTAGCATAAAGTACCAACTCATACTACCAGGCATAACCCAAACAGGCTATCCTATTTACTGTTTATTCAACAATTAGCATGCAAGTTCTCATACAACTGGAACACATAAAGCAGGCACATAAGGCATCACTCCTAGATCCTTAGTCCTATTCTAGCATGCTGTTCTACAAAAGCTTAATAACATAACATAAACTTGTATGGGTACCTTGGGGATACTTACTTGAGCTCGGCCGGTCGCGCACATCACACACTTCGTTCTTTCTCAAAACTCTGTTCTAAATTTTAGAAAACATTTTCTTTTAGAAAATCTTTTAAATCCCTCGATTTGAGTTCAGACACTCCCAAAGGTGTGTCCGAGTCCCTCAAACCAGGGCTCTGATACCAACTTGTAACGACCCAATTTTCACGTCCAAAAATTTCGTTTTAAAAAAAACATTACTTTTAGAAAATATTAAAAGTTAAAACATTGTCTAAAAGCCAATTCATACATTCCATCAAAATATCAGAGTACAAATCCCAGTGAAGCTCGTAAATGCGGAAACCGGAGAGTGTGTGTGTGACGTGCCGCTACCGCGCCGGCTCCTTTCCCCTAGCTGAGGAGGTACCTGAAACCAAAACCGAAACTGTAAGCACAAAGCTTAGTGAGTTCCCCCATAATACCACATACCATGCAACATATAACAACCACTGTTCAGCTAGGAGTTACGGGCCTTGCCCACACTCGGGAAGATACGGGCCCTGCCCACACTTCGCTAGCCGGGAGATACGGGCCTCGCCCACACTTGTGAAGATACGGGCCCTGCCCACACTTCGCTATCTGGGAGATACGGGCCTAGCCCACACTCCAACCTCGGAGAGATACGGGCCCTGCCCACACTCAACCGCTAACCCATAACATACAAGTATCACGCAGACAACAAGTATAAGCAATTCTATCATATTAACACATATATCATACTTGACTAAACCCAGAGATACGGGCTCGGCCCACACTCTAGTACTAGCATCTCGTCTACACGGGTCGGCCTTGGTGCCTTAGACCCGTTCCTACTAGAAAGGAAACTCACCTCGAAATAGCTGCTGGTCTGTGTGGGAATTGATCACCTACTACTACTGATGCTGCTCCGGAAACCCTCCGACTGCAATTCCCACGACATACTCAATCAAACACTGCTCACTGACCTTTGGGTAAAATGACCATTTTACCCCTGACCTTGCCCTAAGTCAAAGTCAGAGTCAACTTTCAGTTGACCTCGACTCGCCGAGTTGGCTTTCCAACTTGCCGAGTCCCTACGCAAACGACTGCCCTGAATCCTGGTCCTACTCGTCGAGTTAGGCGACAACTCGACGGGTTCACCTTCTTAACCAATATTCAAGTCCTTCATCCTACTCGCCGAGTTGTATGAACAACTCGTCGAGTCTGTTCTTGAATCTAAGGAGATTGCCTTGAACTCGCCGAGTCAGGGCATTGACTCGCCGAGTACCTCCATAGATGAGTTAAGCTTCCGACCCACTGAGCCACACCCCGTGACTCACTGGTCACTCGACACTACGAAAAGGGGACAACTCGGAGACTCGCGAATAGACTCGCCGAGTCATATGAACGACTCGTCGAGTCGTTGCCATGCACCTTCTGAATACACGGATTTGCTCGATTCCAGTCCATGCCATTCATAGATCTGGACTTCTAGGACACGATTCACACGTAAAGTTTCCAACTTTACGTGTGGATATTCACCAATATGGATTTTAGGGCTCAAAATGTCTCAAAAGGGTAGATCTAGGACTAACAAGCAACATGGGGCCAAAAAGCTAACAGATCTGAGCCCCTGGAGCTCAATCTTGCCTAGATCCAAAGGCCAAACGCCTTATTACAACATACAATGCACATACAAACTTGGGGATTAGACCAAGAAGGACCCAAATGAAGTTTTAAGCATAGAATCAAGGGGAAAACAGGTTATACCTCAAAGGAACTGCTGGAAGAACACAAAAATGCTTGGATGGCTTCTCTTCTTCTGGATCTACTTCCTTCCTCTTTCAAAGCCTTCAAAAACACACACACTAACCTCAAACTCTCAAGGAATATCTTAGAACAAGAGATACAGGGCTTTAAGGGTCAATGGGGGCCGGCTTGGGGCTGATAAGTCCTTTAAATAGGGTGCAAACCCCTGAAACTTAGGGTTTCATCCAACAGCTGTGACTCGCCGAGTCCAGGATATGGACTCGCCGAGTCACCAACTTAAACGTGTCCCGGGTCCCGCATCCACTCGGCGAGTCGGACCTATGACTCGCCGAGTCCAAGGCTAAAGAAAGGAAATACTCAAATAACATTACGTACCAGGAATCGGGTGCTACAGGAAGGTCCACAGAGTTAGGGCCAGAGGGCCCACAGAGTTATGAGACTGGAGGGTCCCACTGAGACATATTGACCAGAGGGTCAAAGAGTTATAGCCTCGAGTGGCTAATATGTGTTGTGTGTGGTACTTTGGGGAACTCACTAAGCATTTATGCTTACAGTGTTGTGTTATGTGTTTCAGGTACTAGTGAGGATCGCGGGAAGGCGTCGGCTTGATCAGTACACACATGAGGAGCTTTTTACATTTTATGATCTTGGGATGTGATGTTATGAACTGCTTATGTGATACAATGATATTTTTATAACAATTATTAATGAAAGTGTGTTTTTAAAACGTGAAAAATTATTTGAAAATTTGGGTGTTACAGTAGTATGAGTGAGGGCAATGGGATAGACAATAGTCAAGATGAAGACTTCCTTGTGGACTTAGAAAATATTATAGATGATGTGGATGTTGATATGAAGTATTTTGATATACATGTGCATGAAGATGTTAAGTGGATTCCAAAAACATAAAAAAGAAGCAAGTATTATTGGTATTGAGTTGAGTGAGGGTGAAGATTTGGAGGTCATAGACCCAGACTCATTTGAATCACCTATTATAGGTGAAGATAACTAAGAGAGAGGATGTCGAGACTCGAGAGACATAGGAAAGGAAAAAAAGCATGTTATGAGGGTGAAGTTCATGCAAAGGCTTTCACTTTGGGACAACAGTTCAAAACAAAGAAAGATGTGACAGGTTATATCAACAAACATGTAGTAGAAACCAAGAGGGATATGTATTTTGGAAAAAAAATGACAAAACAAGGATTAGGGCTAGGTGTAGAGGTGTGGTCCCATATATGAGTGGTGGGCCATGGACAAAGTCAAGGATTGGATTTAAGGACAAAACTATCAATTTAAAACAGGGTATATGTCCTTGGGTTGTACTAGTGTCTAGACCTAAAGAGACAGGTGACTAGATGGTCAAGACCCTAGTTAATGAACTCCAGTGTATGTAATCAATAACCATTAAAGCTTGTAATTACAAATTCATTGCTACCAACATTGTGAAGCAAATTGAAACTAATCCAACCATTCCAGTCAGTGTACTTCAAGAAGATCTCCTCCAGAAATTCGAGATGAACATGTCAAGAATGAAGGTACATCGGGCAAAGTCATTGGCTCAAAAACATGTATTTTGGGATTATGCCAAACAATATGGCTTGTTGAGGTACTATGGACTAGAGTTGATGGAAAGGAACCTAGGTATTAATGTCAAAATTTATTGTCATAGTGAGCCAAATCCAGATTCAGAAACAATGACGTTTAGGAGAATCTACATTTGTGTAGGAGTTCATTAGAGAGTATCTGATGAAGAGAATTTTCAATTTTCAAAGAGAGATTGATAGATGTTATGGTCCACTGACAACTACTGCCACTAGTTTACTTAAGCAAATGAAAACACAAGCACAATATAATAGGTGTATTTTCAATGGGGTCAAAACTCAAGTCACTACTAATGGGGTGGTCAGTTTATTGTTAATTTGGATGAAAAAACTTGTACATGTAGACATTAGGAAATTACAGGCATGTCATGCTTACATGCAATAAGTGGAATATTGGACAAAATTGGACATGGAACAAAGAATGTTCCTGAGTTGGAGCAGTGGGTCCACCCATGCTACTGGCTAGTTACTCGGGCATAAATGTATAAATACAAAATTGAACCAATTAATGGTAGACTAATGTGGCCGATATCACCATGCCCAACCAAATTGCTTCCACCCAAATATGTTGTTCCTGTATGTATGTTTTACCAGTATAGTTGCAGTTAGTCATTGAAATTAAAGTATCTTATCTACATTTGTAGGTAGGTAGGCCCAAGAAGAAAAGGAACAACGCATATGATGAACCTGCTAGCCAGGGGCATAAACTATCAAAGAAATGAACCACTGTCACATGTGGAAAGTGCAAGAACAAAAGCCATAATTTACGTACTTGTAAAGGTCAAGGTGGCACCAATGAGAAAAGAAATGGAGACACGGAAGGAAAGAAGAATGGGGTTGTAAAGGAGAAAGGGAAGGATAAGTGAAGATGCGGATGTTTCTGTTACTGTTAGGTCTTTTGATGTAATTTGCCACTTTGTTTTATGGTTGTTTTAGTAGCTATGTGTATTTAACAAACAATACTTAGTTTCGGCTCCTTATTTTGTATGGTCATGCATGTTGACCTTGAATCATTTTACACTTAAATTGACTATGAAACAATGTCAACTGCTGTTGTGATATATAATAACATTTTTGGTTATATTGTTGCCCTTGTAAACTTGCTTGCACGAATTCAATATGTATGGACAAATGGAAACAATACAAAACACATAAGCCAAGATACATTAACCTTTTTTGAAATTAGATAATCCAATACACCAAAAAACATTAACCAAATCACAAATTCCACATCTTCTTACATCAAAGACTACATCAAAATAAGACCAAATCACAAAGACATTAACCAAATCACAAAGACTACATCAAAATAAGAACACCAGTACATTAAATCTACAACCAAGACAACACTTCCTGAATTCAAACACCACATCAGACTCTAATCAACCATGCTTCAGGTAACGAATTGCAAAAAGACCCCAACTGAAGAAAAGGATTAAATTATACATCCTTGTTTGCATTGTAGCCTGTTGAAGCGATTCTTGGAGCTTGTTCATAGAACTGAGTAACCCAGTTATCACTTCCGCCTATCTAGGGCACATTGGCTTATCAAACCACCAAATCCAACCGCACCTCCTCTCACTACGAACACATGACCAAAATCGCCTTCCAGGGTTGCGATCAGACCACGATGTGACGATAGCAAGATCGTGATTCCCACAAGCGCATATCGGCATTCTATAACGTTTACTCTGGTGTTTCTCAGTCACAGTGGTCGATCGCATTAGGGGGGGGGGGGAGAAGAGGGTAATATACTTCTTCGGATAATTGTTCACAAATGATCCTTTTAGGTGAAATGACTAAAATACTTTCATGTGCAAGGCACATGGGGGAATGTTAACATTTCTTTAGATGGATATCCAACCCAAGGAGCGTTTGCATTCAAGGTTACGTCCATAAGTACCATCCGAGGGAAAAACTTTCGTAGGGACCATTTCAGAGAAAAAGTGCAAACTTAAAGGACCATTCATGTATTTTACTCTATTATTGTTTACGTCTATATCCTTCCAAAGTTTATATATATATATATATATATATATATATATATATATATATATATATATATATATATATATCCTTCTTAACCTATTCAATTCACATTTATGTCCAAAATTATATTTTATTAAGATTTAAATCAATTTAATAGTAAAATTTTATCTAAAATTAAAAAAATACATATGATATTACTAAAATATCTTTCTTGAATTAAAGATTAAAATTACTCTATATATTTTGTAGACTGTCTTCGTCATCAATTGGCTACCCGTTTAATTCCATCCGTTAGCCAACATTTCCCCACCTTTCTCACCGATAGACACTAGGTGGAGCATCAACCCTTATCTGAAGATGATTCCTAGCCCTCAACTATGTGTTGTAAACTAACCTGGAAACCCGTTTTTGCTCATCCAGATTTGGTGGGGCAGAGTTGGTTCGGGCAGGTACCTGCATTTTGTTAATGATACCTGAGAGACCCAAATTGAAGAGGAAATCCTTTAGAAGCATATGTTGATCCTTTAACAGGAATTGCAAAAGTTGTTGCACTTGTAGAGCTAGAACCAGAAGGAAAAACATTAATTTGTGGGGCCTTTGGCACGCCTGGGGGTGCTTTTACAATGATAAAATAAACAATGTTAATTTAGTCATGGTACATTTAAAGGAAAACAATAAAGCCTAGAAATTTAATCATACTATCATAAAAAGTACATTAACAACAAGAAAATTATCAAATTGAATGTGGTTGCAAGGTATTGAATTGCAAACATACCACTTAATTGTGGTTGAATATGTACCCTATTATGTGCTCCTTGTGCATTACTAACCACTTTCGTACAATTTTTATCGGAATTAAACGAAGATGAACGAGGGGTGCTGGTATGGTCGTCGCCACTGCCCTTCTCGGCACAACCACCACCTGAAAAGTTCCTTTATGTAGCAGGATTACCAGATCGGCTGTATTGTTGCGACGCATTTTTGTTATCCTTTGATTGATTGTCGGACATATATCGAATTCCTCACGAAAGACACAATCTTTTTCTTTCCCATAAGTAACAAAGATAGAAAGATAAACATACAATTAGGGTTTAACGATTGGTACACCGACAAGGAGAAACCCAAACCATGACACCGAAGAAGAAAGAGTAAATTACACGAATGGTCCTTATGGTTTGGGGTACTTTGCGCGCTTGGTCCCTAACTTATTTTTTTAACTCGGAAAGTCCCTACTGTTTGTTTTTGTTACGCGCTTGGTCCCTACTTTTTGTTTTTGTTACGCGATTGGTCCCTATCTTACCTAAAAAAACTATTATTTAAATAGAAAAAAATGATAGGATAGGTAAGGTAAGGTGATGGAGGTTGGGGTTGGGGTGTGTTTATTTAAATATTTTAAAAAATCAAGGGCAAAATGGTTTTTTTAGGTAAGACAGAGACCAAGCGTGTAACAAAAACAAACAGTAAGGACCTTCCGAGTTAAAAAAATAAGTTAGGGACCAGACGCGCAAATTACCCTAAACCATAGGGACCATTCATGTGATTTACTCAAGAAGAAAAGAGAGAAGGGGGAAATAGGAAGAGGGAGAGTGATTCTGATATCGGTAAGGTAAACTAAGAAAACTTGGTTAGATTACAACACATCAGTTGCAAGTGACAATGATGAGTAGCGGCTTGGACTTCAATTGCGAACAGAGTGGAGGGCTAGGAATCATCTTCGGCTAAGGGGCGATGCTTCACATGGTGGGCTATCAATGAGAAAGGTGGGGAAATGCTACCTAACGGATGGAATTAAGCAATTGACGGCGAAGACACTCTATAAAATAATAGAGTAACTATAATATTTAATTCAAGAAGGTTATTTTAGTAATATCATATGTATTTTTTACTTTTAGATAAAAATTTAATATTAAATTGATTTAAATCTTATTAAAATATAATTTTGAATATAAATGTGAGTTTAATAGGTTAAGAATGATATATACGTAATCATAATATATATATATATATATATATATATATATATATATATATATATATATATATATATATATATATATAATATTTAATGTTTGCAAGGACGAATAAAAAGTTTTCCATTATAAAACTACATATTTTGTCTCTTGAGGCTTTAGATTTTATTTATTTTATTTATTTATTTTCTTTTTTGCAGAATGTTTTATAATATTGTCTAATAGTATTTATGTTTCACAAAATTATAAAAATTGTTCTCGTAAATTTATCTAATGATCTTTATATTTGAGAAAATTATTTAATGAACCTTATGTTTTAAAATTTACAAAAATAGTCATTAAGAATTTAACTAATAAACTCGTTGCAACATACTAGTATCCTCACTAATTAAAGAAAACAATTAGGTAAAATAGAACATTAATATTAATATATTATATTAATTCATAACACGGTTATGCATAGTATAGTTTCTATTCTTCAAATTATTGCCATGCAATTTTGAACATTTTGTCATTTTTGGTCTCTTCTCAATTTTTTCAAAGTTTTGTCACAAAAGTTTCACCGCTTTGCCATTTTTGTCCCTCCTCAAGTTTTTACCACATTAGTTTGTGGAGTTGGCTCTTTTGGTCCCCCCACATTCGATATTCTCTACTATTAGCCATAAAGGTTTCAACGGTTTGACACTTTTGGTCCCTGACATTTACCAAATGTGACACCTCAAGTTATTGTCACATTTGTTTGTGGAGTTTGCGCTTTTGGTCCCTGACCTTCGATATACTACTATATGACCCTAATTTCCTAAAACATTATGCAAACACAAAATAGAAACAATAAACGAGAAGAAGAACCAAAGAAACACCGAAATGTGTAAACATGATGAAAAAAATTGGACCGCCGCGAAGCGCGGATTACCTTCTATTTATATTAACAAGTGTTAATTTGACGGTATGTTTAGTGTTCACCAACTACCATATAACTAATTTTGATGCTACTAGATAAAAAATTGAAAAGTTTTGTTTGTTTACAGATGATATTCCATAGGAAATTACTTCATCTTTGAGTTAGGACTTAGAAGGCTTTTTACTGTGATGAGGGAAAGGACCACAATTGCTTAATAAGGAAAATATTGTATGAGATTCATCCCGAGACAACCTACTATTATGAATAATATGCCATATGTAGGGATATCATAATGCCTTAAATGTTTTTATTTATATATTCTCCTTCTTTAAATTGAAGTCATATATATATACACACAAGTAATCTTCATACATTTAAGTAGGGCCTCTTACTATCATACCTTCCTTCCTATCCCTTTTTTCCGGGATTAAGATTATATTGATTTTGAAAACATGATAAATAAAACGGATGAATGTGTTTATGTTGCTCGAAATTAGAAAATCATATGAGCAATTATAATAATGTTCATTAACTCTTAATTGTATAAGAAAGCAATGCATGAATGATTCAAACCAATTAATTATAAAAAGGAGGCATATTGTCAAGAAACAACATATTTTAAATTTTGTTTTAAAAAATAAATATGTTTTTTTTATATATTTTTTGATTTTTTTTGGAACGGCAAAATCACTCCATGATTCACGGATTCTATTTTGTCTATACATTCGTCCACCACGAGACTTAAACCTTCATGTATTTGATCGAAAGACATAAATCTAATATATCTAATAATGTTGGTTCAAATATAGATAATAGTTTTGTAAAAAGTTAACTCTATGATTTTAGAAAGCTATATATCTAAAAACAAAACATCTATATATGCAGATTCTAAATATAATTTATTATGAGTTTATATCATAATAATTCGCTAATTAACCTCGTTTCAGGGTGTCGTTCCTCAAGTTTTTCCATCCAATTATGGTGTTGTAATATTTTCTTAGTTTTGGTTGCTTTTTATACTTGTTTAGTGGTGATATACTTCTTTGTATTATATTTGGTACAATTTGTGTCTTGATTGTTTTGCTTAATAAAATCAGTGTATAAAAAAACTTTTAGTAAGAACATTAATGTCTCAAAGTGTACATTTATCAAAGATGGAAAACGTGTCGTGTGATGTTGTATTCATGTCGGGTTGAGATAGTCTGAATCTAACCCGACTTGTTTAATTGTCATGTCGTGTCAATCTGTTATTTCTATGTCAAGTTCATATCAGGTTGACAGATTAGAGCTTATACCTTGTAATATGTTGTGTTATGCTAGACTGAAACACTAAATAATTTGTTAGAAATTGAATATGTGGAAAATAAACGAGTAGTACTTTGAGAGGCGGAGGGGCAAAATTCACAATAAGTTTAAAGGAGGTAAGTCACAAGTAGTCTAGTGAGATCAATGTTTTAAAAACCGGTTTTCTAGTAGAACTTGTATGGTGACCGATTTCCGGTTCAACTATCAATTCAACCCAATGTCTAGAATTTTCATGTTTTTTTTCATATTTTCCTACACAAGCAAACACACAAGTTCAAATAATAAAAAATACATGTAAAACAAATTATAGATCACTCTAAATACATTAAAAACACATAATCATAAGTTTTACATCAATTCACATACATCAAAAAGAAATAAAGTATAATATCAAAACAAAATATAGTGTTAAATGAATACACACGCTTCAAAAAGCAATATAACATTTACCATGTGTTTTTATTCAATTTAAAAAGTCTAAATAGATATGAAAAGACTGGCAAAGTTTGATATGCAATATGTTTCATTTCTATGTGTTTTATTCAATTTAACCGATTCAACCAGTTTTGTTGGTGATTTTAGTGTTATCAACATATTTTTGTGTAATTATCATTAATAATAAGATAGACGGAGCTCCAGTTAGAAGGTGAGGGGTACACACTAGGAGTGATAAATTTGAGCTCGGAAATATGGGGGTCAGGGGTCAGTGCCTTTGGGTGCAGGGTTCCAAGAGGTTGCGCCCCTGGCAGGGTTTAGGGGCAGCGCCCCTAGCGGGGTCCAAGGGACAGAGCCCCTGGCGGTGGTTCCAAGGGGCATCACCCCGAAACCTAAACTAAATTTTATATCGGGTATGACTCCAGCCATAGAGTTTCCCGCAAAAACTTACTTGATGACATCATGATGACGCAGATGCTAGTTATGTCAAATAACTACCTATTTTGGCGCCAAATCTGCATACAACCACCAATAACCACATTTCCTTCTTGTATAAGAACATTGTTTATGTTCTAGAAAACATGTTACAAAAGGATACACTCTAAATATGTTTATTTAGATTCGATCTATCTTTTAAAAAACACATTAAACAAGGTATTCTGTGTTTCACAATCTGAATTAGGCATGTAATTCAGATTGGTTTGTTCTTGAATTATCTCACTTCTAAATTCGTGTACCCCAGAAAAAATGGATGAATTACAGATTTTGAAAAGTGTTTGTATACACGATCCATGAATCTATCAAAGTTTGTATTTATTGTTATTTTTGATTCCTTAAAATCTCTAACAAGTTTTTGCAAAAAAATCGTCCGATTCGTTTCGGTCCAGAAATAGATATAAAACGAGTATTAATTGATCCGCTCACTTCTCTATTCCCGGTCCACCCAGTTCGAAATGGTTTTTAAAACATCGAGTGAGATTGTAGAGTATAAAGTATTAATAAAAAAAATAAAAATCTTAAAATAGTATTGAACAAGGTGGCGTTTAAAAAAAAAAAGGTATTGAGTGAGACGGCTCATTAGAGTTTACCTAAAATATTAAAAATAAATTGCATAAAGATAAACATGTTTTTTCGGGTTGAAAAAAGTTTGAACCCTAACTTATATCATTTAATTTTTATGTCGTATCTGTCAACCTACTTAATTAAACGAGTTTAAATATCTGATTTCAATCCGTTTATTTGTGCGTCGGACTCATGTGAAAAATTACCACCTCTAATTTATAAGAATACCGTTTATTTAATTAATCTATATAATACCAAACTTTTAGACAGGAAAATACTATTAAATAATTAACATTTTATATAAGTGGAAATGAATAATTGAATATAACGTAACTGATGAGGTACTCATAAGTTATTTTATTGGAATCTACATTAAAAATCCAATAAATTGTTAGATCTTTGACTTGATATACCTTCCTCATCAACAACAAAATAAATTCCAGATTCCCATCCATTTAAAATATACGTAAATATTGATCGTTAATTATTAAAATATTTTCTATTATAAAATTAATAAAAATCATACTCCAAAGAAAAAATAACCAAGTTACATCTAACAAGTTATTTTCTTTTCTTTAAATGACATTTATTATATATTAAATTATGTTTTTAATAAAACTGATTAAATGTCTATTTATAGGATAAAACTATTATAAATAAAATATAAAATTATATAATTGGTCCCTGTGATTTATTAGTTTTAACGCCTTGACAACAACATTGAAAACCTTTATGCGGTTTGGTCCTTATGGAATCTTTTTTCTTGTTTGGTTGATATTTCGTCCATATAAAACGACTTTTTGTCATTTTAATTTTTTTTATAATTTTTATATTTTTGTAACTTCTCAAAAATCATATTAAAAAAATTTATTTTTCAAAAAAGATTTTCATAAAACCCATAAAGTAATCAATAACTATTTCAAAACAAAACCATAAAAATCAGAGTATCAATATATCTCTCAACATAAATCATGAACAAGATGTATACGATCACGTCTTCACCTTGTCCCGATCATCAGAAGTAGCTGAAAACATTTAAATGCACAATTGTAATTTAAAGCTTAGTGAGTGCCCCCAAACTACCCCACATAGCAATACATATACAATGCATGCACAAATGAGCCTACAGTATGCCTAGACCCCCTCGTTAGGCCTACAGAGCACCTGGACCACTCTACTGAGCCTACGGTATATTGGACCGCATAACAAGGCCTACAGTAGATGAAACGCTCCCTTAGGCCTACAATCTAACTGGACCGCCTCGCAATACCTATAGTACACTAGATCGCCCAGGTGGCCTACAACACAAAGCAAGACCGCCTCAACCCTACCACAATATGTTGATATATGCAAACAAAAAAACAAACAATAGCCAACAATACAAGTAATCATAACAGATCTACCAATCTAGCAGATGACTACACCATACCATTAGGGTCGATCCTAAGTATGTAAATATCCTCAAATGTCTTGGATGAATCAGAGAAAAATGGCCCTTATCACTATTATAAGTTTTTATTTTTAAATAGATGTATATATAATATATATATTTAAAAAATGGGACCTGTGCAGCTGCCCACTTCCCCCCCCCCCCCCCCTCAACGCCCCCCACACATACTATCATCCTACACACAAGGATACATACTGCAGTATAAAGTATAATGAGAAACTCACATCGTAGTCTAGCAGATAACAACACATCTCACCAAATCCAAGAACCCGTACTACATGTCACCTATACAACAATCAGGGACCGATTCTTAAACTATAGCTTAAACCCCTCAAATTGACCTAAAGTCAAACTTGGTCAAAAAGTCAAAACTCAACGGTCAAAAGTCCATCAGATGGTCACCACGGCGTGGCTGAGCATTTTCCATGCCGTCGTGACCTCACAACAAAACAGTCGTGAAGACCACTTATCTCCACGATTTGGAGGCTAAATCTCCACGTCGTGGGAAATGTTCTTACTAGCTTAATGCATTAAGTTCTTAATCCTTCAAACGGCTCGGTCATACATTCCAGAAGACCTTATTACACTCCAGTCATCATAAAAAACATTGCTTTTTAGGCATGCATGTCCAATACACGCCTTGAGCCCAAGCTAGGTTAAAAATGGAGGAAATGAGACCCAAAACTCCATGCATAACATCAAGACTCTATTTCACTTCAGATCTGGAACATATGTCTACAAGGGGGGCCTTAGGATTCATAAAGTTTCCAACTTTATGGAGTTCAACCACTCAAACTATATCAATCTTGAAGAACAATACAAAGAAACCTAGATCTAGAAGTATGAAACATAAAGGTTGGAAGTTGAAGACTTACAATGGTCCAAAAGATGATCTAGAGGGTGGAGGAGAGGCTTGCTTGATGGATTTTCACATAATGGATGTCTTCTTCTTTTTCTTCTTCTTCTCACCAAAAATCACCACACAACTTCAAAAACTCGACAGTGGTGGCTATGGGTGCTTCTAGGTTAAAAGGGAGGTGATGGAGGATGACGGTGTGCAAACCCTAGCCATCAAATCCCTTAAAAAGGCCTTAAAACCTGAAAATTAGGGTTTTGCGGCCTGGCCATTGCCATATTGTGGCTAACATTATGCCACGTCGTGGAGACCCAAATGAATGTGTGTTTTATCTGGCCTTGATCACGTCGTGGTGCATCCTTTGCCACGTCGTGGTCACCACAAAATTCATCATTTTAAGACTTGAATTGCCAAAACTCAAAGGGGTTATTTACCTAGAACTCGGTGTTACAATTTTGTCTAGTTTTTTTATTAAAAAAGAAAAACATCTCTCTCGCCTTGAAGTTCTATGTCTCGAATGTCTCTTTTATCCCTTACACGCAACTCATTTTTTCCCTTTTTTTTCTTCTTCATGGTTGATGCATCATGATAACACCAAGAAGAAAATAGATTTTGACCTAGGTGTGTCTGTTCATAATCGAATTAAATGTGTATGTATGTTATCGATAGCAGATTTTCATGTGTGTGAATCTAAAACCGTCTTTGGAAAGATTTCTAAGCAGAGATGAACAAAAACACACACAAAAATCATAGATGGTTTCTCCATGTAACGTCCTCAAAATACTAGGTAAAAAATTTATTTTTCAAACAACCAAACCATTCATTCATTCATCCAAAAGATACTCAGAGGATAACAGTTTTCTCAAAACATTGGAGTAAGGTCATAAGACAGATAGTGCAGAAAAACTCTAGTGGATGCAATGCCATCAAGTCGGGCCTTTCTCATTGGAACCAAAAGTACCTGAAACAATAAACTAAAAACTGTAAGCACGAAGCTTAGCAAGTTCCCCAAAATACAACATACCATACATAACAATAAAGAGTGTGTGTTAGTGATATGGTCTACCCACAGTCTTACAATCACCCGTCGTTGCATTCCTCTTGCAGTCTTCGTCGCTATGGTCCTCCCATAGTCTTCAGTACGGTTCACATGGTCCTTTTATAGTCTTCTGTACATTTTCCATGGTCCTCCCATGGTCTTTATGACATGGTCCTTCCACAGTCTTTCATACAACTGCCATGGTACTCCCTTGGTCTTTCATACAAGTTTCATGGTCCTCCTATGGTCTTTCATACAAATACCATGGTCCTCCCATGGTATTTCATACAAATTCCATGGTCCTCCCATGGTCTTTCATGCAAGAGTCACAAAGACAATCTCCCATGGTCTTTCCTTTAAGTAGGGCCCGATGCCTGAGATCTAGGGTTTTTAGCCCCATTCGTCACCACGTCGTGGAGATTACATGACCAGGTCGCGGTCACTTTAAAATGTGTGACTCATATAACGTTGCAACGTTGTGGTGATCCATCATCACCATGTCTTGGTCACCATAAAACACAAGATTGAAAACATATAATTCATACCTGAAAACCGGATGTTACAACTCTCCCCCACTGTAATAAGATTTCATTTTCAAGATTGAAAACATATAATTCATACTAGAAACCATGTGTTATAACTCGGGGTAATGCTCTCATCTCCTCCTTGGGTTCCCAAGTCCATTCGAAACCCGGTGCCGCCATTGCACCTTAACCAAACCCATTCTACCTTGTTGCTCAAGGCCTTTGTCTTTCTATCAAGAATGGGAATCGGTCCCTCTATGTAATTCAAGCGCTCATCAACTTGAATGTTATATAAGGAAACCACTGTTAAATCAACAGCTAAGCACTTCCGCAACTGAGAAACATGAAATGTGTTGTGGATCTGACTAAGCTCCATATGAAGATCCAACCGATAAGCTACCTTACCCACCCGGGAAACAACCCTGAACGGACCAATATATTTGGCGCCCATGTTGCCCTACTTCCATGGTGACACCTTTAGAAGCACAAAATGTCCAACCTGGAACTTGAGACCAGAACGACGTTGATCAGCATAACTCTTATGTTCACTCTTTGCACTCTAT
Organism: Lactuca serriola; assembly: GCF_051521515.1. NCBI lineage: Eukaryota > Viridiplantae > Streptophyta > Magnoliopsida > Asterales > Asteraceae > Lactuca > Lactuca serriola. The sequence continues at coordinate 21,962,600 of NC_136414.1, forward strand.
AGTCTACCACTCTGTCACACCTCCAAACTAGAACGGCGGAAACGTTTGAGGGCGGAGGACGTCATGTTTAGTATCACAACACATGTATCATAGTAATCATAGTAACAAACAACCATTGTATTAATATTAAAGTGTTTACAATGTAGTGATCCATAAAAGATTGAATCCAAAAGTAAATAACAAAACAACACATGAAGTTACTATACTTCATCTTCTGAATCCTAGCGCGCATACCTATCTACTAGTCTCCTGAGAATACAAGTTATTTTGAAAGAGTAGATCAACATTTAAGCTGGTGAGTTCATAAGTATTTTAGTGATGTAAAGTATGTTGTAAGTTCTTTTAGAAAAGTTCGTATGTTCCTCCAGAAAATCCTATATTTTCTTATGTGATGAATGGTAAGTAAAATGACTACAATTCCTTCTAGGAGTACTAAATGGATACAAGTTATATACAATTTAGAGTACACAGACAATCGATTGTGTGAATCTGCCCTAAGCCCACAACCAAACAAGGAACAGGGAATGAGGCGGAAGTCACACATCCCATTGTTTGTTAGATATTCACTGTATATAACCTTGGTGTATTCATTTGGTACTTATGGAGTTAATTATAATAGTTCTTTATATTTGATGAAAACATTCTTTAAGAAAAACCCTTATTTCCTTTAGTAAAAATGGTAACCACAATAGTTCTTTCTATAATCACTTAGTTTATACAAGCTATATATAATCTAATATCGAACGGATAGTTAATTGTGTGAATCTGCCCTAAGCCCACAACCAAACAAGGAATAAGAAGTAAGGGGGTAAGCACACATCCAACTGTCTATCAGATATTAATTATATATAACCTGATGTACAAACTAAGGTATTATAGAATTAACCAGTAAAGGTCCTTTAAGTTATATTGGTTTAATAAAATGGATTAAACCCTTTTACTGATAAGTTTCTAGTTTAGTCTACTACTTGTTCTATCTGAAAAGTATGTTTTTGTACTAGAAAAACGATGTATTGAATTTGTATACTATGACCTGACCCATACCTGGTAATCCGTATGATTACTTGGTGTATATATATATATATATATATATATATATAACTAAGATCGGATAGATAGTAGAATGGATGCATTTGCTCTAAGCCCACAACCAAACAAGGAACAGGAAATGAAGTGGAAAACATACACTTTACTGTCTATCGGACCCGTATCATATATATATATATATATATATCCCTAGTGTGTGCACTAAGGAATCATAAAGTTAGCATTATAGGCCCCTTTCTAAGTGAATGTACTAAGACTCGACTGTACTGTTTGTCTTTTGTAAGTTTTCCCAAGTTTAAGACTATCTTTACTAGAAAATAGTTTGCATTAATTTTTATGGGAGAAGATCACCATATGAATGTAATGAGAAAAATGAAAGTATTTAGTAATATTGTATAAGTAATTACTGAAGCACTTACTACCTTAAAACTAGTTTGTTAATTAAGGTTAAAATGTGAGAAGGTTGTAACCATACTGATGTGACTAGTATTTAACACGACGACCTAATGGCGCTGAAACTGATGTGACATTTGTCACCCGTAGACTTGCAAGTCCCACTGTAGCTAGCAGCAAGGTGTGGGGTGTCAATCCCGTATAGATCTATACACAAACTCATGCTCTACCTCCAGGAAAATCTGATTACAAAACGCAACCTAACAAGTATATTGCTAAGTCGTGAAGTAGTGGTTTCACATTATCGTTATCTTGTTCTTGTTCTTGTTATAGTATGTTCCTTCTGTTTTAGTGTATAGTATGTTCCTCCCTGTTTCTCTTTATAGTATGTATTGTACCTCTAAACTATACCTATTATAGTTTACTAGTATGTTTGTTTTGAACTGTTACCGACTTAAATAAAAGACTCATTTATCTACTGAGTTATGATTGTACTTTAAAAACGTTGTTTTATAAACAATAGAGTAACATAACTTAAAAAGAGTTTTTGAAATGGTTTTGATCACTTATAAAAGTATCGGAAATCCTTTAAAGTGATGGTTATCACAAATAACATTTACACAATTATCATTGTGTTCAAATTATATTCCCCCTTAAAAGCATTTAAAACATTTAAAAGATTTATTATAGGGGTATGAACTCACCTTATGTGGGTGATTCAATTGCAGATTCGTGTAAGGATGTGAAGTTCCACGAATGAATTCCCGAGACACAAACGAGTCCTAAATGACATATAATGGCATATATAGGCATGTAATTAGTCTTTTAAACAACTAACATGAAAGCAAACACCCTTAGGGACTAGGAAACACTTGAACTAAGTGTTACAATCACATGTGATTGACTAAAAGGGGTTTACGGCCACACAAGGGAGTGTACGGCCGTACACTCATGGAAAACATGCAAAAGTGGTGTTTGTGGCCCTATCTAGCATCCATTAAGTGTTCACGATCCTATGTCGGGACATAAGATGAGTTTGTGGCCAAGACATGCACCAAACAAGGGTTTAAAGCCATGCAAGGGTGTACGGCCGTACACTTGTTGTTCATGCTAAAATGGTTGTTTCTAGGGTGTTAATCAAGAGTTTCTAATGTATACTAAGTATATGGAAAGGATACTTACGATTTGGAAGCTTGAAGGGGGTTCACGGCCACCAATAACTAGTGTGTGTTCTTGGTGTTCTTGGTGAAATGGATGAAGGTTTGAAGATCTATCATAAAGAGGTGTTTTCATGGATAAATCATGAGATGTTTACAAAAATAAGGAGGATATCAAGAAAGATGGAAGAATCACTTACCACTTTTGAAGATTAGAAGGAGTGTTCTTGATGATAGTTGAGAGAGAATGGAAATTCTTGAGGTGAAAGTGTAAGAAATGAAGAGTAATGAAGGAATGGCCTACATAAGGGCATGAGTTCACAACCACCCTGAGTGTATGGCCGTGCACTCATGTGTGCGTCCGTACACTCCTCTTGAAGGAGTTCTTGGCTCGATTGTAACACGATGATCCTAAGTTAACATAACCCTACACCTAATCCTTAAGTGTACTAGGCTTAGAACCCATAAAATGATCCTTAACAATGCTAAAAGATAGCAGAAACAAGTCTGCCTCTCGATTGATTGGCTGGACTTTACAAGATAAATTTTTTTGGTTTGTCACACACTCACCTGCTGGATCAACTCCATCACTTTTTGACCAAACTCACCCCAGTAAATTGGGGTCCGACATTTCATCTCGTAGAGCAACTCGAAGGGAGGCATACCAATAATGGTGTGTGTGTGTGTTGGGTTTTAGTTCAAAAATAGTTTCATAAACTAGAAAAATATGGCAACAAAAGACTTTAATTTTGAAATAACATAAACATTTTATACGCACCAAGGATCTCTTGCAAGTTATAGAAAGATTAAAACACCAACCAAAGAAGAGGTGAAGAAATAACAACCTTTGTAGTTCTTTAGGTCCTCTTGGGAGGCTTGGAAGTTGATGAAGAATGTGGAACGTTTGAGACACCAACAATGATTCAACTTGATGTAGATGCTAGTCCAAAACAATGTTGAATATGCAACCTTTTTGAATTATTGAATTAGATTTATGTTGTACCAAAATAGTATTTTTCCGTTTATTCATTATTTTAATCATTTAACTTTGGTGTTAGATTTCGAATTATGAAAGAATTATTGGTTGTTAAATTTTGTGCTTGGGAGTATCCCAATTTACTATTTCTCATTTTTCAAATCCCCGATTCGTGTTATTAATCACCTTGAACAAAATAGAAGAAGGTTTTTATGGGGTGGAAGTGATGAAAAACACAAAATCAATTGGGTAGCTTGAGATAAAGGCTAGCCCCAATAGAGTCGGAGGGGTCGACATCAGCTCACTTAGATCGATTACCATTGTCATCCTAATTAAATGGATTTAACTCTTAAAGATAGATAACACAACAATATGGAGTCGAGTGATTAGTAGTATACATAATTTTGACAAAAAGATGTTGGAATTGCTTGCTAAGAAATCATTTTTCGGGGTGTGGAACAACATTACAAAAGCCAAGTTTGATACCACATATCTAAGAATTGATTCCAAAAATATTTTTCTTTTGTGATTGGCAGGGGAGATAGCATGATGTTTTGGTTGGAAGATTGAATTGGCTCCAACAGATTCATTTGGAGCTAGAAGTAGAATTTATGTTCTCTATTTGAGGTCGTATAGTTGATTCAGTTCACTGCATTTACAACTAACTTCACCCTCACATAGTCTCCATATAAGTTAAAATTTTCTCTGTCCCTAGACGGTCGTTATCTAGTAGATATGAAGATGAGGACAAATGATTCCAATTTCACTTCTCCGTCATGAACCTCGATAGATTTGATTAATTTTGTTCCTATGAAAATCCTTTGTATCATCTAGAGAGACCGTTAGGGAGGATTCATACGACAGTGAATCTACGAGTCATAGACATTAACTTTCCTAGAACCTCCTGTCTGATTTGTCATTCAAGTGTCGAGACAATAGATTACTTACTAGCAAGTTGTTCCTTTACGCAGGAGATCACGTCGAGGATATTTGGTTGGTGTTGTATCACATTGTTTCCCTTTTGGGAAGTCGGTGAAGTCATAAATTTCATGGCCTAATGGTTCAACTGTTTGAAAAGAGGAAACTCATCGTTGTTATCATTTATGGAAACCTTTGGGGCATTTAGACAACAATAAACGAGATGATATTCAAAAAGGTGATCTCGTCCCTTAACAAAACGAGTGGTTTTATTATCTCCATGGTGTATTTATATCATTATAGTCAAATTCAAAGGAAAACAGGGAATATATATGGGTTAATTTGTTGTTCAAAACCCTTAATTGCTTATAATTTACATTTGGTGTGTCATTGTTGTATCTAGTTTTTTTCCAAGCTAGCTTCCTGCTAAGAGGGTGTTTGTCTAAGCTTAAAAATGTAGTTTTTTAACTTATTACAGTTCCATACATGTATAAATTAAAATGAATGTTTGAATATGAAACTTTTTTTAAAAACAATTTATATCGGTATGAAACTGGAGATAAGTCATTTTTAATAAGTTACTCTCCCTAACTTATCAAAACTCAATATTACTTATAATTGTCTCATATCTTTAGAAAGCCTTTTTTTGATTATTTTGCCAAACATTAAAAAATATTTATCAACTTATAGTGTTGTGACACAGCATAAGCATTGGAAAACACTCTCTAAGTTTGCCGAATATATATATATATATATATATATATATATATATATATATATATATATATATATATATATATATATATATATATATATATTTGAATTTTGAGTTATTAATCATAAGCAATAAATAGAACTATTCATTGTAAGGATATTTCGTATTAACTTTAACACCGTACTAGTATCAGGGCCAGTTTAGACGGTGAGCAATCCGGGCGACCGCCTAGGGCTCATGTTTTCGGGGGCCCAAACTTTTTGGGCTATGTACTGTATATATATAAACAAATTATTATCTAAATAATGTCAAAATTTGTTCAAACTCAAACTAGCTCAAAAGATAAACAATTTGACTTGTTTGTTATTGCTAATTGAACGCGTTTATACGATTTTTTTTTTATATATTTGTTTTTAAGGGAACATTTTTTTCTTTTCGCCACGGGCCCATATACGTTTGAATCGGTCCTGATTAGTATTTATTTACACTATATATATTCTTGCTTTTATTCTAAGTTATATTATCTATGTGATAAGGACGTAAGGTGGGAGAAAGAAGCCTACCAAATTATAGTATAATACATATATTTATTGGGATTGAAAATATTATTTCTATTTTATAGTTGGAGCAAATAATCGAGTGATACAAAGGACACCTCCATGTGAAATTAATTGCTTCCCGTAATCCCGTTCCAAAAATAAATAAATATAATAGAAATGAATTTAATTGAACACTGAAATAAAGGCTCATCAGGTTCATTTGGAAAGGATAAACACCACGTGCAAACATCAGATGGAAGTCTGAATTTTCTCCGGGACCCACACAAATTGCAAGGTGTCCTTCCTTCTAGCTGACAATTGTACCAACTTCTTAATTATTTGAATTAGTTGCCGTTTAAAAAACAAATTGAATTAATTTCATTAAAAACATACACCATTTTAGGTATTCTTTTGTTTCAATTTAAATTTTGGTTTTTTAAATACATCTCCCCTTTTGTTTTGACATTTTTAGTTGGTTCTCGACTTCTCGTTTATTATACGATAAAAAAATGATTATTTTTTAAATTAAATTGGTTTGTATTTTATATCTTTTTAAAACAATAAATCTAATATACGTTTAATTCATATGCCTTAATCAGGACTAACCTTACACTTGAATGAAGAAATGAAGAAGAGCAAATACCTAATATCGTTGAATTAGAAACCATTTGATGTTTGTCTTTTATATAAATAATATTTTATGTTTATTTGCATAGTAAATTACAAGAATATATAAAAACTTGCAAATTCAATCCATAGTTTCTTCAGTCTCGTGATGGAGTTTGACTTTTGTTTTAGTATTGGTCCTTAATCCAATTAATTATCCTTTAAAATTGTTTTAATATTTTTTTGTTTTTTGTTTAATTATAATAATATTTAATTAAATATTTAAATGTGCCCCACCATCCCACTCCCAACTTCTACGGTTCTACTGTGCCCCGATTCTTTTTAATGATTTTTTTTAATTGGCTTTCAAATATATTTTATCGCTTTTCTACTTATAGCCTATTCTTAATATTTATTTAAATAGACAAATTCATTATTTTGAAAATCTGGGAACATAAAAAAAATACAACTTTTGGAAGAAAGGATGAAGATAGGTGCCTCTAGGCTCTATGAGTGACCAAACTCGAAACAAATATCAAACTTAGTTTTTTTTTTTGAACGGCGGGAAAACTATTATTAAAACAAGAGAGAAAACAGAAAAATACAAGCGAGAAACTCGAGCCTAATCACAAGAAACGGTCTAAAATAGACGGGGAGTTCCAAGCATGTCAACTTAAAGAATTACAATTGGACCTATTTTTAATCCAATTAAAAGTAATTAAGCTAATATCGTCAGCTGTAAACATAATCGTCCGCCTCTCATTTCTAAAAATCCAAGCATTCCTCCCCTTCCAAATCAACCAAAAAGTGGTATAAACTAAAGATAATATTAGCTTCCTCACCTTTTTACTTCCATAGTTGATTTGAGAAGCTCCATCAAATCATCACATGAGTTTTAACGGGACCCATTTGACCTATTTAAAGAACCAAAGCAAAACTAGAACAAGAGAAGAAAACATCATCCACACACTCATCAACTTCTTGATAGAAGGGACAAAAGGAGGAAGACAAATCAATACCATGCTTTTGAAGATTCAAAAATGTCATAATCCTATTTTGAATTAACCTCCAAACAAATCAATTGACTTTTAACATGATCCATTTGAACGATTTAAAAAACTCCAATGTTGCCGCCCATGTACGAGAAGGTGGGTTTCACTTGGAGGAAGAAGAAGCGGGGTTGGTTGGGGTGGGGGTAGATGGTAGGCCCATTTAGTCATGGGCGGATCTTATACCCAATGCTCTACATGAAACCAAAGTTAGTTAAAATATCGAGACAAAAAAATGGACTAAACTTGCAAGTTTTGGTATACATTATACAACACTAGTGTCAGTTATCATTCTTGTAAATTACTATGCAAATACACATAAAATATTATTTGCATTAATAAACACGACAATAATGCCAAAACAGAAAGGTAAGAACAATCTTGAGGTTTAGATTAAAAAAAAAAAAAATTTAGGTTGAAACAAGAAAAGTCTCCACGATGAAATGTCGGTCGATCGGTTTAATTGGTTTCTTAACATCTTAAAATTATTGATTTTTGTTTATTCGATTTCGGTTTATTCGGTAAAAAACTGCTTAAATGAAAAGATTCAAATTATAAGCTATTATTTCTAGAAAAAGAAAACAGTAAAATTTTTCCAAGTAAAATGTTCAAAACATAATCTCTTTCGAAATTTGCCCTTTAATAATCTAAAAAGGGTTAACATTTTGGCATCTAATTTTACATAAAAAATTATATGACACTTATTTAGAGAATTCCCACAAGTCCCCAACAAAGTTTCTCAGTGTTTTTTGAAAGTTGCAACTTACAAACATAAAATCGACACAATCAAATTGAACATTATAAATTAAATGGTCCAAGACTATTTTTCAATTATACATTTCAATACATTCACCTCTTGTTTAAACTATACCATTCACTATCAATAACTCACGAGAACAACCACAAACACACAAATCATGTTCTACCTTCTTGATCCCAAAATCTTTGCAAACTAGCAAAATGACCAATATGCCCTTGATTTTATAGCTCCCAAATGTAAAGATTTCTTGATCTTATGATTCTACTTGTTTGCATCTTATGTCTACCACAAGATGACGAATGTGAGGTGCATACCATTTTACTCTCTCTACATGTTCTACAAATACATCCCAATTGTAACCTACAAAAATCACAAAAAAGTTAAGAGATTTTTATAAGCATTTTAAAGAATGTGTAAAACATTGAAAGCCCAAAGTTACATAATAATAGCCCATTAATCTTTCGATCAACTTAAAACGATAGTAAAAGTTATTTGAAGCCCACAACTTTTAAGACTTGTATAAGGTGCTCAAAGTTGTGTCTTTACCTTGGGATCTTGAAATTTCTTTAATGGATTTTGACACGTGTTGTGTCCATGATTCTTCTTCAGTGTCTTTCACGTTGCCATGCACATGCATCATGCCACCATTGCTCCTGAAAAACAATATGATTATAGAAAAATAAAAGAATAAACACAAAGGGAAGTGTGATATGATCGTATGAGAATCAAATTGACTATTATTAGTCAAATTGGGATGTAAAATGTATTTGATTTATAAAGTTTAATTCGACTGTAATGGATCTTTCTTAAAGAAAATTAAGAATTTGAATCAATTTGGAAGTTGAAATTTATTCATTTTGACACAAAAAGTGAAAATAGTAGAAAATGAATATGTTGTGATAATTGTCTATGGCTCTTTTAGGACGTAATGTTATAACATGTCAAAGAGTGAAATTACCTTAATGCCCTTACAGCAGTTTCCCAACTACCCTCGCTCGATGGAAGCAGACCAAGATTGACTCGATCCGCAACTCCCTGGAAAATAGATAAAGTCAAATAGTCAAATACATTTACTCGTACAAAGTTCCTTTTGACTTTTAAAGTCAAACCAAATGCTCGATATGATAGAGTTAACAAAGAATATATCCAATTTCAGGAAGAATAACAAAAGCAAGATTAAAATGAATATAAAGATTATCTCCACTAAATGAATCTTTTTATGGTTTTTTTTAAGAATGATTGTATATAAAGATTAGAAAAAACAGAAAACAAGAAGTCATACTTTAGGTGCTGTGACACGATTATCTCCTTCAAGAACAATACAACGATCAGCCACACCATTTGCTTCAAGATTATGCTTCAAAGCCTCAATAGCATGTGGATTCCATTCACATGCATACACCATTTTTGCATTAGCCCTGTTCAAAAAACCACATGACATATGACAAAATCGACACAAATATTGAGATTATAACAATTTTCAAAAGTTAAAAGATTTGAAATGTGAAAGTGTATTGTTATTTATTGCAATTTGTACTACATTAGATCCTAAAATAATACAATTCGGATTAATAAACGAGTAGAAAATTTTCATACTTGACAAGGAAAGGCAATGTGAAGTATCCAATTCCTGTGAACAAGTCTACAATAACTTCCTCTTTACAATCAAGTTTCCCCATTCTAAGCTTTTCTGAAAGATTACCCCATGAAAACATGCATTTTGTAGCATCAAACGAATAAATAACTCCATTTTCACAATGGTCAACCCATCCGTTGACCCCAACAAGAATCTCCAATCCACTATCTCTTGTTCCCGTAGGTGAAACCCTGCCCTAAGATACATCAAGTTTCAGTTTTTGTTCACAAACATATCATGCATTTTTAAAAAGTTAGGTTACTTGTGGAGCAAGGCATGTGTGTTTTAAAATATTAGCTTACTTGTCTAGCAAGGCGACTAGCACCAAGTGATTCAGCAACACTCAGCCAAAGCTCCTTCCCCAAAGTGTCCCATATTGAGTCTTTGAAAGAAGTTATGGGAAGCACAACAATGTCCCCTAATCGCTCCCATCTACAAGAAATAGCAACATACTTTCATTATGATTTATAACAACTCTTATGAAACATCCACTTACATTAAGACTAGTGAAAATTTCATTGTATTTGGATGACACTGCTATAATTAGGTAGATTTTTCAAAGTACAATATTGTAATGGGAATAAATGAGAGTAGGATATTGTTGTCTCTTGCATTTATCCCTACTTTCCAACACTTACATTAACCACAAAAATTATGGGGGTGGGGTGAGTAGGTGACTATACCTTGTGGGTAGCTCTTCCAAGAGTGTCAAAGGAAGATTATGATGACTCAACAATGAAGCAACAACTTCTTTCATTACTTTCAATGGAGAACTTGAAGCTTTTCTAACTTTGACAACATGGTCAGCATGTGTTGTTGCACCAAACACAGCCAAAAGATCCAAAGCTCTTTCACTCGATATAACCTTAAAATTTTCTTGCAAATTAAGGTTGTTTACCTCATCTACCCCTTCATTTAACCCTGGTTTCTTATCTTGGTAGATTGCTACAAACTCTTTGGTGATTGGGAAACAAACATAAACTCCACTTTCTTGTGTGTAGACTTTTCTCTCCAAATCCAACCATCCAAACTTTTTCAAAATGTCCTTCGTGGGTTTCGCATGCCTTTTATCAACTCGCAAAACCCATCGTAAAGGAACAATCTTTTTTCCATATATACCCTCAAGATTCAAATCCAAAACCCCATTTGATATCTTTTCAATTCGGGTATCTTTTGTGTCACAAGAAAGTAAGGGAAGCAAGTTTATCCTCATGGGTTCACTAAACTTGGTTCCAAATGCATAACAAGAAGCACCACCACCAACAATAACAAGATCATCACCAACAATACTTGTTGTGGAACGAACAAAAAGGTCTTCACCAATCGAATTCAACTTGATACGTTTCCAAAGACTTCTTTCCACTTCAAATATTGATAATTCTTGGTAATGTTGTCTTATAGGACACCCTCCCATGACACCGATGTAGTTTCTATACACAAACATCATGTGGGAAAATCGTGCATAAGGTGTACTTCCTACCACCTTTTCTTTTCTCCAAGTGGATGAATGAATGTCAAAAGTGTAAAAATCTCCTAGTGCTTTTACCCCATCGTATCCTCCAAACATAAATAGTTGAGAATTGTAGGCTACCATTGTGTGGGAATGGCGAGCGGACGGTTTTGCCCCTTGAACATTAACTTCTTCCCATGTCATGGTGTGTGTATCAAGCTTATACATTGATGAAGAGATGTTTCCATTGTGGATCCCACCAAAAACATAGAGGCTTGACCCAATAACTGCTGTTGCATGCCGATGACTATACAAGAACCGATAAAAAATGATGACATTTTAGCATAAGAGAATTTGGAAATGGGAAAATATTAAAGGGCTAAATGCGAAAAATAAACAAGTCAATATAAGCACATTGTTATTTCTTGCATTTAACTTGTTACCTTTGAGGAAAGTCAATTCCATTACATTGTAATTCCATCCATTCATAATTCATTGTATTAAGCACCCAAACATCATTTAGCACATTCCCAGGATCACCTCTACCTCCAATAACAAACATAAGCTCTCCTACTAAAGAAGCAGTGTGACCCAAACGTGTGGATGGAGTGCTTCCATAGTCAACCAATTGTAGTTGACCAGACACTGAATCTAAAATCCACGTGTCTTTTCTTCGTGCATGTCTTCCCATGCCTCCAAACCCACCAAAAACAAGAACCGATTTAGGGTTTTTTGTGGTGTCAAGTGTAATGGCTGAATGACCCCAAAGATGAAGCTTCTCAATTGGCTCACCAGTGATAATCATTGGTTTTATAGGAAGAGTAAACCCTGCCAAATCATCTAAAGATTCAAACTTTATATGCTAAGATAATATGAAAATTTTCTGCAATCAAATGTTCAAAGTTAAGGATAGATATGTAACTTCAGAATTTACGGTTTATGTCATGATATAGTCATCAATTATTTGTTATTTTTCTCATTTTAATGTGAGCGAGTAAGAAACTCCAATGTTCGTTCAAAATGTACTATTATAATATGATATAAGCAGTTTTAGCCAAACTACCCTAAAATCCAATAAACTCATCAATTTTGAACTTAAAAAAGTAGCAAAACAGTGTTTCAAGAATTAAAATCTAAATTTAGAAACAGATGGATAACATATTACATGTATATTATTTTGCTGAATAAAAAAACGAGAGAATATGAACAACAAATCTTACCATTACTTGCGTCATCTTTAATTTCCTTTGTTAGTTGAAAATCATCCACTCCACCATTAATCATTGAGAAATCTTTATCACCCAAATCTTGATTCATGTTTAAAAATTCATAATCACCGGTTACAGTATTCTCTGGTCGCATGATTAACTCATTCTTCAACAATGCATCATGAAAACCATCACCTCTTTTCCTATTAGCTTCCATTTTCTCATTAGCAATCCCAACAAGGTAATTCAAATACTCCTTTGACACCATTATCTTATGGGTATCCCCTAATGGCACTTCTAATCTAATCGAACATCGAATTGCAACAATAACTCGCTTACTGTTCACATTTGTAATCCCTGATTCCCTAAACCCACAAGAAATACCTAAAGACACTAGCTTTTGAGCAGAAAGAACGTCTTTACATTCAACAGCGATGATCAAAGGTTCGAATCTGAAAACTAGATTTTCTGGGTTGTCGGATTGAAGTGAATCGGTGGTGGAGTTTGGTGGAAAGATGAGATTTTGGACCGAGTTAGGGTCAGCTGGTTCATGGGTGATGAACACCCAGTTGCCACCTTTGGCTTTTTTCTTGACGGTGGTCGTGGTGGTGGTGGGGGTTGAGAGGATGGAGATGCGGCCGGAGCAAGAACTGGTGGTGAAGTAAGATGGGTGAGAATTGAGAGTTTTGAGGAGTGGGATTATGGGTGTGTCTATGTCTCCTTTTGGTGATTTATCCGGCTCCGGCGAACTCATGGTGGCTAAGGTGGCTTTCTTTCTCTTCTCAAACTCCATCTCTGACTGCCTCTGATGAATTTTCCGGCGGCAGTTGAAGGTCTGCTACCCCGGGGAGTTTGAGGGAGGGGATCTCAGAGATGAATTGGGCTGTTTGTTTTGGGCTTTTAGGTTTGAATGGATTCTTTCTTTACTCCGTTGTGATTCAATTCAATAACATTGGGCTCTTAGGTTCATTTTTGAGTGGATTCATTTTTCCTTCCAAGTTCCAAATTTTCAACCAATTATTTAATCAACTTTCTTTTTTTTGTTTTCGTATTATTTTTCAAGTCAAATAAATCATAGAAGTTTGAAAATTTATTGTAACTACAACATGATTTTCAAGGATTATATATATATATATATATATATATATATATATATATATATATATATATATATATATATATATATTAGTTGTTCTGCGCCAAGATACAACTACAAATAATAGTAAGACACATAATTAAGTACATATGTCCTTTAAAAGCATGAAAACAATGAACTTATAAGAAGCTTGGCACAGTGATTGCATGCATTGATGTAATAATATTAAAATAGAAAGAATGAATAAAACATGCGGGGGGGGGGGGGGGGGGGGGGGGGGAATCATGAAATCATCTGCTTCAGCTAAATTTAGAAAATGCCTAAATATATATCTAGATAATTATAGGTTATATGTGTTTATTATATGTGCCGAAAATGTTATTTATTAGATAAAATATTATGAGATATTTAATTGATTTAATCATATAGTAATAGGTGATGATAGATAAGAGATGATAGGTAGGTGATGATAAATAAGCGATGATAAATGGGAAATGACTAGGAGATGCCCTGACCTTGACTTGCGATGTTGCGATGGAGTCATTTATCAGGGTGTAGATGGCAACCACAGACTAATCTAAGCAGCGTTTTTGAGCAGAAAAGCTCTTTCCTCGGAGCCTTAAGGAGACTTGGGGCTTCCTTCGGGTACTAGGGGGTTTTCCTATACTTTAAGGGGGTTTGGGGGGTTAGAGAGAGAGAGTTTAGAGAGAGAAAGTGAAGTTCGAAGGTGTGAGAAGAATGCTTCACCCGACACCTCTATTTATAGGCTGGCTGGCAGCACAACTCATCGAGTAGGAGGACCTACTCGTCGACTCCATGGCCAGGTGTCACCATCTGGTGGCTAGCCTTGGGGAGGAAGCAACGGTCAGGATTTCGCCACGTCACCCGATTTCGTACAGCTCATTCCCGACTTAGAAAAATCATAACTCTCGCATACGAGCTCCGTTTTTGAGAATATTTATATCCACACGTAGGTATAGACAAGATCTACAACTTTCCTTTTGACTCCGTCGGCTAATTCTCAACCGATTTTAAATTTAATAGTAAGAGAATATTATATTGTTAAATGACCGCGTAAACTTCATAACTTCTACATACGGACTCCGTTTTCGTCTGTCTTTTTATTGTTGAGCTCCGATTAATGAGATATTCAATTCTCATTTAGGTTGCGTTGGCCAAAAACCGTTCGATCTAAAATTCGAACTTCGGGTTATGCATTGTTATGCCAAATCTTAGAAAAATCATAACTTCCTCATACGAAGTCAGATTTGGGCATTCTTTTTTGCATATTCTCGGTTTAACGTATACTACAACTTTCATTTAGATCTCAAAGGCTAAAAATTAGTTTATCAAAAAATTAGTTTATCAAAAAATCACTTTTTACGATTCTCGGTGTCGTGCCGATTTTGCCGTAAAACTTCGACAAGTCATAACTTCTTCGTTATAACTCGAATTTCGGTGTTCTTTATATGTACGGAACCCTTGTGACATATACTATAACTTGGTTAAGATTATTTATTCTAACTAACCTTCTATTAAAAAGTCATTTTTTACGCTTATCGTCTCTAAATTGACTAGCCAAAAGTTGCGGGCGTTACAATTATCTCCCCCTTAGGATGATTGTGTGTGACATCCCCATTTTTCACGGCCAGAAAAGACCGATTTTGTTTATGCTTTATAAAAATAAGAGTATCTCTTTTAATAAAAATGTTGCGGAATTTGTTCAAGAAAAAAACATGATAAATACATTATCAAAGCACTTCCGAAGAAATGCATTTTATTCATTTTAAAACATTGGGATGTCATCGTCAATACAGAAACATAAGCATAAATAGAACTTCCATTCGTTATCACTAGTGACTTATATCTCGTTAATCACTCAGTGTAATGTAACTTCATATCGACACCTGTGGTACAAATAAATTGAGTGGGTCAGGTTGGGAAACCTGGTGAGTATATAGGGTTTTCAACCCACAAAAATATAATTATTATGTATAATCATCAAACAACTAACCCAATTACTCATCCCCATTTTCTTCTATAATCTTAAGGATCTACCCTAAGAGTCAGCTATTCTTCATTCATTCATTCATTCCTAAGGATTGTCCTAAGGAATAGGCACGAAGTCCATCGTTGCCTATGACACAGATGTCAAGCACATCTGCTAGTTCTATCACTTAGGCGCAGCTGCCAGAATTATGACATTCTCTATGAGGCGCATCTGTCGGTATTGTCCTTTAGGCGCATCTGCCGGGGTTATGAGGTTCTCTATTAGGCACTTCTACTGGTAGAGTCCTTTAGGCGCATTTTCCAGGGTTATCTCGTTTATTGACAGTATCATTTTCGAGAATCCACTCGCAATACATGTCAATGGGTGTTTAGAGTACACCGGTGAACACATCGTTCACAACACCTACAGGTTGCGAGCATGCTAGTGTTCCACTGGACTGTCTAGAATAGTCTGTGGTTGTCATCCATACTCTGCTAGATAACGGGGCCAGCATTTGGGAACTAGGCTACTCACATCGTCCACCTCTCACCCTTACCTCATGGTCTATATCACCTCTCAACTCATCATCCAACTCATATTTCATCTACCCATGTTTTACCTAACATATTATGTAGATATAAATACATATACAGTTTAAATCATATAAAACTTGTATAAAATCGTTCATCCAACATAGATAGCAAGTATACAGATAATATGCACACATAGCACGTAGTTTATATAAAATACTTCATATCTATGTGTAAGATGAAATGGACCATGCACTCACCGGAGAAGGTGATGACTCGGTACTCCGAAAACACTTCGTTATTGTTAAAACAATTTCCCTCGGACAAAACCTAGTATCATTACCACTAGAGTTTAGTCTAATATTCACCGAGACTAATTAATAGTCTAGATATTATTACTATTATATAAGCGTTAAACAATATTTATATAACCCATAATAGCCTAAGTACTTATTATAAGTTCCTAATAACGTTACCATGATTAAATAAAAGATATATTAAAAATAGTGTAGGCGTAGCTCACTTACACCGGGTTTTCTCGAAAACCAGGCTTCTCTAGAGCAGCGTTCCCGATCCGAAAGGCTCTTTTCTTGGGGCTTCGGGAGCCTCGGGGATTCCTTCGGATGCTAGGGGGTTTACGTAGGCTAAGGAGGGAGTTAGGGGGTTAGAGAGAGAGAGAGAGAGAGAGAGTTTAGAGAGAGAAAGAAGTGGGGAAAGGTGTGGGAAATGGAGGAACCCGACACCTCTATTTATAGGCTGAATTCCCGATGGACTCTCCAAGTCGGTTTACTTACTCACCGAGTCGGTGCCACATGTCATCACCTGATGGCTTTTCTTGGGGAGAAAGTCTTGACCCATATTCAGCCACGTCACCCCTTTTGCAGCAGCACCCTGCCGACTTCTAAACCTCGTAACTTTCGCATACGAGCTCCGTTTTCAACGTTCTTTTTTTCCACGCGTAGGTAAAAACAAGATCTACAACTTTCATTTATACTCTGTTGGCTAATTCTCGACCAATCTTAAATTTAACAGTAGGAGGCGGTTAGACTGTTAAATGACCACGAAGAATTCGTAACTCCTTCATACGGACTCCGTTTTCTTCTGTATTTTTACCGTCGAGTTCCTATTAATGAGATCTTCAACTCTCATTAAGGTTACATAAGCCAAAAACCGCTCGAACTAAAATTCAAGTTTCAGGCCGTGCACTGTTATGCCAAATCTTAGAAAACTCATAACTTCCTCATACGAAGTCAGAATAGGGCGTTCTTTTTATGGACGCTCTCGGTTTAACGTATACTACAACTTTTGTTTAGATCACTAAGGATAAAAAGTCTTTTATCAAAAATTCACTATTTACGTCTTCCGGTGTCGTGCCAGTTTTGCCGTAAAACTTCGACGAGCCATAACTTCTTCGTTATAACTCGGATTTCGGTGTTCTTTATATGTACGGAACCCGTGAGACATATTCTAAAACTTGGTTAAGATTATTTATTCTAATTAATCTTTTGTCGAAAAGTCGTTTTCGACCCCTATTATCTCTAAATTGACTAGCCCGGATCTACGGGTGTTACATTGCGTCCCGGAAACATCAACAAAATAGGGCTTGTATAATGACTCCATACGCTATCTCTTCATCCTAGGTAATAATCGTAACTTATATATTCCTTCGAATCAATATCTATCTCTTAGACTTATTGGCTGCAAGTAGTACTTGATCGTACACCCACTCTCTATCTCACGTTAGTCTTTCAATCATGACCTTCGAGTCACAATATCGATTCCTTATTAGAGACTCCTTCTTCTTAAAAAACTTATGATAAGCTCTTTGATTACCACCATGGACCAATGGGTCGTGTTCTAATGACATCTCGTCGTATGATGCGACGCTTAGACTCAGGTCTTTTAGAGTCAAATTCCAGACTTGAAGACAACTTCCTTTATGCTATAATGTGATATAATCACATTCTAACATGTAGCACTTATAGCTAAAAGCTCTTACAATGATCGTGATATTTCTATTGACCGCTTCGATTTTACTTCAATCGTGTGGCTTAAATCAGATGCTAGATCGATATTGGTTCTCTAAACCATGTAACACACTCATCATAGTCGGAATCGATATGATATGACCTCTAGGGTCGGAATAACAATCATATTCTCAGTCATTACCGAAACGATGGCAACAACATACTTGAATAAACCGGAATCAATTACCAACTTCTTGGTAACCTTGTGACTTTAATTTCCATGATCCAAGTGTGAATCTTGTGCTTCTGGTAGTATAGGCCTCTACTACCTTTCACACCTACTCATACTTGTCCCAAGTATTGTCTCGCAGTTCTCCAAGTTATTTTCACAAAAACAATTATAACACATACCAATGTGTCCAAACAATCATATAATTTTCTCTAGACTCTACTAGGACTTCTTCCATGCGTATCTTCGATCATCAATTTTGCTTCAACTCGGTTGGTGATGGAAATTTCAGACAATGGGATAACTTCATGGATTATACCAAAAATCTTTCTTTCTGCTAATCGAAAGTGTACTTCTCCCGTATTAGACGTATTCTAAAGGCAAGATATCACTCTTATGATATCTTCTGATAGGTACTATTCGGTATTGTAAGCCTTCTCATTTCCTCCATTTACTCAATTCACTACTAGTCTTCACCATGATGTTCTGCACACCAAAGTAGTCGTTTGGTCTATCGAGACGAGAATAAAGATAGAGGAAGGTTTAGATCCATATTCCTCCTTATTACCTCGAAAAATTATATGTCGGTTCCAATATCTTAATTAAATGTTTAGAAATCTGAACACATAAAATTTCCAGATCCGGTCGGCAGCAGACCTTAGATCCGATCAAACGATAGCATAAAACATCACAAATTATTAATCACATTAAAGCATCCTAGGTATCTTCCATAATTAAGCTAGTGCTTGTGTCTATTCCGGCGTACTTCCTAAAATATATTAGACACACTCCTCACGATAATCTCTTAGCATTCTAAGTTTAAGTCTAGAAATAAATCATTATTCCTAGTTCGCTTAAAGTAATGCTCTGATACCAACTGTGACATCCCCATTTTCACGACCAGAAAAGACCGATTTTGTTTATACTTTGTTTAAAAATCAGAGTAATATTTTAAGTATAAGTGTTGCGGAATTTGTTCCCAGAAAAACATGATAAATACGTTATCAAATCATTTCCTAAGAAATGTATTTTATTCATTTTAAAACATTTGGGATGTCATCATCAATACAGAACATAAGCATAAACAGAACTTACATTTATTTACACTTGTGATCTACATCTCTTTAATCTCTCAGTGTAATGTAACTTCATATCGACACCTGTGATACAAATAAGCTTGAGTGGGTCAGGTTGGGAAACCTGGTGAGTACATAGGGATTTCAATCCCACAATGTTATATCATATATATAATTTAGAACTCACAAAATATACAATTTCCCCATATTATAATCAACTATTACCCCACCCCGTCAATCTTAGGGGTGGCAAAAGCTGACACGGCACGACAAAAATACACGACACGAAACGAAATTGGGACAAAATCGAATTTCGAATTCGTGTTCGTGTTGTTTATAAAAAAACCCGAAGTCGTTTCGTGTCGTGTTCGTGTTCAGAATTCAAAACGAAATTAACCCGACAACAACACGAAATTAAAACGATAGTAACCCGACACATTAATTGGTTCTAAGCAAAGGTGGCAAAGGGTGATTCATTGTTTATCATAGTTCGATGGAGCGTGTGTGGTTTACCGGCACATCGAATAGGTGATCGTTATAATGAAGGCACCATGTGAATTTGCATGGTAATTCACACCTGCTTTGTGATCCTCGGTATCCCAGTCACAAACAAGAGGGGCATATCGAGATTTAAACATGCCATTCAACAGTTTCAATGAATCTCATCCGAACCTAGGAATTCTCAATACATTTAGGACTTATAGTTAGTTTTTTATGGTGGAGAATTAGTGAATCGTCATTCACTTACCTTCAATTTATTTGCATGTTAGATTACGACATCCCTTTTCTAATATTTAAATATTGTCGTTGGATCCTAGCCCTAATTTTTCTTATTGGGTGATAATTAGGGATTCATATTCTAATCTATCTTTGTCCTTTCTATTTGTAGATGTCGAACGCAAACAACGTTGCTGCTAGTTCTTTCATATTGATGAGCCTTTGCCAAAAGGTCACTTTCGATGGAACGAACTTTAGCGAATGGATAAGATACATTCGCACCATTGCTCGCTATGAGGATAAGGAGTATGTCCTCGATGAGAAGCTCGAGAAAATCAACCCTGAAATCGCTACTCCGGCTGAAATGACCGCTTTTGAAACTCATGAGCGCGATGCAACGAAGGTACATTGCATCATGATAGCCACCATGAACTCCGAATTCCAAAAGTCCTATGAGGACATGTACCCGTACGAGATGCATCAAGACTTATTGGAGAGATACCACCAAAACGCGAGACAAGAGCATTATGAGATTTTCACTAACATGATTTCCGCTAAGATGGGTCATGGAGAGTCACTTACCGTGCACCTGCAAAAGATGCAAAGGTATGTCGACCGCCTTCGCAAGTTAAATGTTGACTTTGGGGAAGACTTGGCGATCGACATGGTGCTTCACTCTTTGCCTCCGATGTACAATCAATTTAGGATGACCTACCACATGAACAAAGTGTTGGGTTTTGAGCATTCTAACACTCCTATGGTGTACATGCAACCCTATAAACCTTGGATCTATGTTTTCTCTATTATACATGCAAATAAGAACTTTCCAAGGCTTTAATCCTAAGTAGCATATTATGATGTTCTTAATCTACAAAGTACTAGTTAGAGGACATACCTTTTGATGTAGCTTGATGTCTTCAAGCTTTAAGAGCTTAGCCCCAATAGTGTGGAAGCCTCAAATGGAATCACAAATCACCAAAACACCTTGGAAGACTTTAGAGAATATGGATACTTGGTTCTCTCTAGTGAAATTGGCTAGCCCTTCTTAGTGTACCACACACTAGTGCCAATTTCACCAACCAAGGACATCTTTATATAGTGTGGAGGATTAGGGTTAAACCCTAATACCCATGACCTTTCATTTCCTAGGATCCATGGGTTAAACACTCCATGGACTATCCATGAAAGCTTAGCCCAACCTAAATGAACTTGGCCCATTTCATATATATAAGAGTCCATATTTAATTAGTTCCTTTTGATCACTTAATTACTTATAAATTAATTCTTGATCAATACTAATTAAATAATATGATTCCATATTAATATATTAGAACTTATAATATATTAATATTAATCATAAACATACTATTCTCAAAAGATTATCCATATAAATTGTGTCGATGAAGTGCAACCCAAATGGACCATGCCGGGTCGGGTCAAGTACATACCAAATATAGTTATGGACTTAGACATTAATCCAACAATCTCCCACTTGGTTAAGTCTAAAACTATTATTGCGTATGACTTCAAACCTAACTGGCAATCGTAGCTCTTAAAGCTGCTGTCGAACTCTGATCTTGTCAACGAACTTGTCCATTAGATAAGGGATCATATATTCCTCCATTCTAGATATCATATGGACTGAGACATGGATTAAAATCATTCTCTCTGTCCATTTGTTGTTTCCCGATTTCCGATTTATGACGACTGACTAATTAAACAAATCAAATCAGTCCTGGCCCGGCCGAGCACTTTCATTTGTCATCATCAAATCATCAAGGGGCCCACAGATATCGCTTTTACCCCGAAGGTAAAAGGAATGGATAAACTTCGACTCATATGGCTTGTTCTACTACTTGTTGAATCATACACAAAGGCACGTTTTATAGCACTGAGTTACCAAATGCGTTTTCGTGCAATCAATGTACAACCAACTCATAGTAACAACTCATATCTCTAGGTTTGAAGAATATAAGATATTATCGTCTCATGATCACTCGTGATAAAATCCATGAAGTGATTCCAATGAGCACGGGTTGAATCCAATACTCAGAACTTATGAGCACTCATGAGTGTTGTAGCCCTTTGTCCAACACCTTAGACATCTACAAGCCAACCCATGACAGTCTTAATTCATATCTACTTCCAACATATGACCGACTGTGGATGGTTTGAATAACTTAGTCATTCTGGAAGAATAACCTAGTTTATTCGGGAAGTCAAAACATGCAAAATGAAACACAAGAATAATTGAATCCAATATGGTATCAAAACCTATGAACATAAATAAAACACCTTTTATTTATCACCATATGATTACACATTATTCATGTATACTGTTTCAGCTATCAACTTTATTCTTGAATTTAAAACAATAGTAATCCCATGCTCCAAGCATGTACACTATGTTTTCTAAACACTAGTCATGCCATACACCAAGTATGCATACTATGTTTGTCTATGATCTTTACTTTGTGAACTATATCCATTGAACATAACTTCAATAATTCTCTTTTCACACTCCCAAATCCTTACTGCAAATACAAGAATTCCAAATTCATGTCATTTACTGAAATCTGTTAGATTCTAAACTTATATGCATTGATCCTCTTGTAATGATTATGCACAAAGTCAGAAAGACTTGACAACAATCATTACAGAGTATTCCAAAGGAGATCAGCTCCTTGGAAACTTCCTTCTTGCATTAAGTTTCCTAATCTTACACAGATTGAATAATTTCTAACTTTGAAACATTTCCATATTCCATTTTGACTATCACTTTTGAACAGGAGTTGCCTCCTTACAGATTATGTCAATATGGTCCTTTCAAAATTATCACTATACTTCCAACTTTCCTTGAGCACCCAATCTTTGGTAAACCTTAGATTGTCCTCGACAATTGTTTAATCCTTTTAGTCATATCCAGTTCTAAACCTTTTCCCTTCTTAATGCCCCAGGCATTTGGAAAATTTTAGAAAGGATGAATATAGCACATGTAATCGATCCTATATCCGAAGCATATGGGAATCGATTCATGATGTCTCACATAAAGACTAAACCAGTCTTTTGCTATAATATGTCCATTTCAATTTGCCAAGTTCTCATAATTCAGATTATGAAAAGGGATGCCGTAATCATAATAGAATTTTAGAACGCAAATAATCGACTCATATACAAAATTTCCTTATGTTGAGCCATTCCAACATGAAATTCATATATATATATATATATATATATATATATATATATATATATATATCCTTGACTAAATACGATTAAAACCTCAATCTAAGCTTTTAGATTTGAGATGAAGTATAATTTCCTCTCCCTTAATTATAGCAAAACAACTTTTTCCCAATTGAAACCTTTTGTTTTCTATAATTAACATTGCTAACTTGCAACCTTTATCATAATTATCATGCTCCCACTAACATGATGATTATTCGCATAACACTTATGATCCCACTAGCTTTGACATGTACTCAGAAATCAGCTGACTTTCTTACCAAAGTTCAGATTTCTGATACTAGATTGTTTTGATAAAACTTTATCAAAATCATACACCTTCCCTTAGATAGCACACTTGTGTGTCTAAACAATTATGAAGAGGGATGTCGTAATCATAATGGTTAGACCTTTTTGCCACTTCTCACAAGTCCAAGTTAGTGTGCCGGTAAACCACACACGCTCCACTAACGACTTTGAGAATGCAAATATCACAATTGCTATCTAAGCTAAAATCTACTTAGTGAAAGTGTTTCCTCACCATCATTTTCATGAATCGGAGAGAAACCTTATGACACTTAGATTTGCTGGTGTATGTGTTCTTTATCCATGTGAATTGTCATAACCATAGTCACAAGACAAGGATAATGACAAATCCAAAATAATATGGATTGAACTCAATCTTAATTTCTTGCCACCTTGCAGCTCAAGGGCCTGCCATTGCTTCCAAGTTGTTGTGCAACTAATTGAGAACTCTAAGAACTCATACGCAAAGCCAACTTTAACTGGAATGGGCACAGAATATGTCAACACGATAGGTTATAAACCTCAAGTCGTGTGCTGGTGAAGAACCTCAGGTTCTCTTCTTGATTAGTTCTTGAGACTTTCAAGACCTTTAAGACTCACACTGTCCTCTTGACCTATAAGACTCCCTTGTCAAACATCCAAGAGATAGTGTGGATTCTAACCAAGACAAACACTTCACACAATTGGCCTTAGTTGGTCTTTGTTTTATCCAAAACATCACAACTTACCAATTTCAAATGTACAAGAGTTTTAAACCTTCTTTAAGACATGTCACTCAAGTTACAATCTTAGAGTATAACTCTAAGAATTGTTTTTGGAACGAAGTATGAATCATCTTCTTGATTTAACCACTTCAACAATTCAAGTTCCTCTTCTTAGCTATAAGAAGGCTATTAGAGAATGAATTGTCTCTAAATCATTAAGATGATCACAAAACTGATACGAAAGTACTCTCTCCCATCTTTTCAGATTTGAGAAACTTTTATCCTTCTACCTAATTTGATTCTTCTTATTCGCTCTGCCATACATTGGAACCTTTTCCAATGTCTCAGAATTACACTTAAGCTTGTAAGTATAACCATATTTACTGAGCTATAGTAAATTATGACGAATAATCTTATCGATCTTTTGTGGTGGACTTAATCAGTGCACAAGACTATGTACTCGATCCCTTAGTCCTTCACTTGACTCACACATCCATGTGAACAAGTAATTAGTCTTAATTTTCCAATACTTGAAAGTTCTCGTTCATCATGCTATACAACTTGCATGATTCCAAGTTCCGGTCCAATTGAAACTTGGGTGATGAGAATCTTTCCTTATTTGGTAAATTTAGACATTACCACAAATGAAAGAATCAATTTCATACTTCCACTCTTGCTATTAATGGAATCTTATAAGCAACAAAAATTTCCATAGATGCCATTGTAAGGATATTTTAAAATAAATAAAATCAAAAATTTTCCTTTTATTTTAAAAACTTTGCGGAAGAACTTGTCCTTACAATCCATATGAAAACTTGTTGTTATCTATTCCTAAGCAATATCTCATAACTCCTAAGAAGTAGCTCAAGAATCCGATCTTCAAACTATGCGATAGAAATCCATCTACGCGATCAGATTCAACATATTCTTTTTTTAAGTTTCTTCACTTTTCTTTGATTCTTAAAACATCACCATGTGACCCAGTCACATCATGTATCAGGAATCTCAGAATATAAACTTAGCAGAGTTAGATAGTGAAATTTACCTGAAGTAGAGTCAAACTTACTGACTTTAACATCCTTAGGTAAATTTGGCAGCTTCGCAACCAATGCCCCTTCCTTTGGCAATATAAACATATGGACCCTTTGATAATGGTACAAGGGACTATCATAGACTTAGCTTTTCTCTTTACCATTTGGTCAACCGAGTTGACTATGGCCGATCCCTTTACCATTGGGAAGAGAATGCTTTTCTGGATTTCCTGTGTCACTATTGTCAATGTCCATCAAGTTTTAAGGAAGTTGATCTTAACAAATAGATAAGATCATTAAGGGTCTTGTCATAGTCTGTTTCATAGGTGTCCCAAAGGAACTCACTATGTGACTTAGAAAGTGATTGAACCACCAACTTTCTCAAGACTTTGACACCCAACTCTCCAGGCTTGTCAATATGTGACTACATCTCCAAGATGTGATCACACCTAGACCTTGCCTTGCCAATAGGGCTTGAGTGACCTTGAACTTGTGGGTTAGGGAGAATAATTGGAGGAGGTGAAAGAAGTATGATTTCCATGGGACACCATCTTCATTTAGGAAAGCTTGGTTCAAGAGATTTAGGAAGATCATAAATGTCTAAACCAGACATCTTTTGGGAGATATTCAAGATAATTGATCTTAAGTCCTTAATATAACACCCAATATGAAATATTAAGGCTAGGACCCAACAAACTATTTTATAACTTAGAAGAGGGATGCCGTAATCCAAGCTATAAAATATTTGAAGGTAGGTGAATGAAGATTCACCAATTTCCACCAAGATAAACGAAATGTATTATTAGGTTTTAATTGGTTTTGAAACTCCTAGATCTATTGAGATTCATTGAACTGTTCAATGACATGTTTCAATCTCGAGTGTGCCCTTCAGGTTTTGTGACTGGGATGCCGAGGATCACAAAACAAGGTGTGAAGTAACCATGCAAATTACTTGGTACCCTTAAGTATTTACCCCTCAATCGATGTGCCGGTTAACCACACACGCTCCACCGATACTATGATAAACATTAAGTTACCCTTTGCCTACCTTGTTAAATATGAGTTAGTGTGCCGATTAACCACACACGCTCCACTAACCGACTTAAACAAAGTGCAAAGTGTAATTTCATGGATTAGCACCTTATTCACATTTTCCTAAGTAACTAAGATTGGGTATTTATAAGTGTTTAGTTACTTAGTATTTATCATTAATACTTTTAATGAAGGGAGAATTATAGTCATGTCAAACCCGTTCGGCTAACGACCCTCCACCAGTCAAGCAAGCGGTGGGTGAGAGTGGACACCCATTAAGTTGCCATTTTATAGGCAACAACCTTATACCCACCTTATAGACCGGCTTCGTGAATGAGGCGTACTAGCGGTAAGACTGACTTTACTCTTATACATACATATATATATATATATATTATTAACTTATAATATTATAAAGTATAAGGGTTGAATTTTAACTTTTAAAATTCTAAGGGCTAACTTGGAATTAAAGTATTCATAAGAGAAAACTTTACAAATTCCAAAACGTGAGGGCAAGTTTTGAAACTATTCAAAACTAATTAATTCCATAACTTATGTGTTTAAAGTAGTTTTAATCCAAAAACTCTTCAAGTTCCATAACTTGAGGACAAGTTATGGAAGACTTTAAACTAATAAAAGAATTAACTTTTCTTTATTTTATAACTTATGGAATTAATTAAGGTTACACCTTTTTTTATTTTATTTTATTTTATTAAATGAAGAGACTCTTGGTCCTCCATAACTTGAGGACAAGTTATGGAGTCATAAAACCATTTAATTAGAACTAGACTCTTCATTTTTGTAACCTTTGCCAATTTTTATGAGTTTTATGATTCTTAAATGTGACTTTTCATATAACTTGAGGATAAGTTACAAAAACACATTTTAGAATCAATTCTTAGATTAATTTGGATTAAAACCAACTATCACATAATTTTATTCATTAATCTAAATTCACTCATAAAACAAGGTAACACAAAAAACTTTTGGTGATCCATAACTTATTCTTAAGTTATGGAATCCTTTAAAACATTAACACCAAATTTTGTAACTCCATAAAAACTTTGAATCAATTTTTTTTAAAACCTTTTCATATCCATAACTTATGGAGGTTTCAAAAAATAAAACTCTTTAGATCAAACTTTTAAAACTAATAAAATAATCATATCATTTTATCTTTTATTAAATTTGACCTAATTCAACTCATAAAGCAAATTATTCAAATTTTACAAATAATTAGTTTTTCACAAGAACAAGTAATTATCTTAAAATTTGACAAACTTCATGTTTTTTTTCCTTTTTTTTTCAACTTTGAAAATAAAATATTTGCATCAATATAACAGAAAACAACCCGTGGCTCTGATACCACTGTTGGGTTTTGAGCATTCTAACACTCCTATGGTGTACATGCAACCCTATAAACCTTGGATCTATGTTTTCTCTATTATACATGCAAATAAGAACTTTCCAAGGCTTTAATCCTAACTAGCATATTATGATGTTCTTAATCTACAAAGTACTAGTTAGAGGACATACCTTTTGATGTAGCTTGATGTCTTCAAGCTTTAAGAGCTTAGCCCTAATAGTGTGGAAGCCTCAAATGGAATCACAAATCACCAAAACACCTTGGAAGACTTTAGAGAATATGGATACTTGGTTCTCTCTAGTGAAATTGGCTAGCCCTTCTTAGTGTACCACACACTAGTGCCAATTTCACCAACCAAGGACATCTTTATATAGTGTGGAGGATTAGGGTTAAACCCTAATACCCATGACCTTTCATTTCCTAGGATCCATGGGTTAAACACTCCATGGACTATCCATGAAAGCTTAGCCCAACCTAAATGAACTTGGCCCATTTCATATATATAAGAGTCCATATTTAATTAGTTCCTTTTGATCACTTAATTACTTATAAATTAATTCTTGATCAATACTAATTAAATAATATGATTCCATATTAATATATTAGAACTTATAATATATTAATATTAATCATAAACATACTATTCTCAAAAGATTATCCATATAAATTGTGTCGGTGAAGTGCAACCCAAATGGACCATGCCGGGTCGGGTCAAGTACATACCAAATATAGTTATGGACTTAGACATTAATCCAACACAAAGAGGAGGTCACCCTAAGCAAACTCCAAGGTCTCTTGAGGGTCGCTGAGAGCAACTTCAAAGACAAGTCTGTTGCACCAACTCGCAATCCACCCGCTGCTCCTGTCTTGGCTATTGGTCAAGGAAAGGGAAAGAAGAGGAAGGCTTCGTCTAAGAACTATCGCAAGGTTAAAGCCCGAGATGGTGCCTCTTCTAGTGGGACCAAAGTTGATCCTCCTAAGCCCTGCCCTAACCCAAAGGAGGCAGAGTGCCACCACTGCCATAAGATAGGACATTGGAAGAGAAGCTGCCCAGAGTACCTGCAAGCCATCAAGGAAGGAAAGATCAAGCCGTCTTTCGCAGGTATATACGCAATTAAATCTAACAATTCTAATCATGCTATTTCTTGGGTTCTTGACACCGGTTGTGGTTATCATATTTGTTCTAATGTGCAGAGACTAAGAAGAAGTAGGGATGTGGAGCAAGGAAGGATCAATCTAATCATGGGGAATAGAAGATCGTCGCCTGTGACCAAGATTGGAGTGTATTCTTTAGTGCTTAGGAATAATTTATGTTTAGACTTGAGCAATTGTTGCTATTCGCCAGAAATGGCTAGAAACATCATTTCATTTCATGGTTTATATAGACAAGGTTTTAGATTTTCTTTTAATAATGAGAATGGTTCTATTTTGGCTTATCTAAATAGTGTCTTTTACTTTGAAGCTATACCATGTAATGGAATTTATGAAACTATTATGATTGTTGATAACTTAGGAAATGATGTTTTAAACATAGATTCTTCCGCTAGTATGGATAAAGCATCCCTGTGGCATTGTCGTCTTGGACATGTCAACAAGAAGCGCATAGCCCAACTCCAAGAGGATAGAGTGTTGGAGTCATTCGACCTTAGGGAAGATGACACGTGCGAGTCTTGTTTGCTTGGAAAGATGACTAAGTCACCCTTCACAAGTACATGTGAAAGGGGTGAGGGTCTATTGGACCTAATACATACCGATGTATGTGGACCGTTTAGATCAACCACGAAGGATGGGAACCGCTTCTACGTGACTTTTACTAATGACTATAATAGATATGGGTATATCTATTTAATCAAGAAAAAGTCCGAAACTTTTGAAAAGTTCAAAGAGTTCAAGAATAAAGTGGAGAATCAATTGGGCAGGAAAATCAAGATGCTTTGATCCGATCGAGGAGGAGAGTACCTAAGTCTTGAATTCCACGATTATCTCAAGGAGTGTGGAATAGTTTCACAATTGACGCCACCTAGGACACCACAATTGAATGGTGTGGCAGAAAGGCGTAATCGAACCTTATTGGATATGGTTCACTCTATGATGAGTCGTGCTTCACTATCAATCTATTTTTGGGGGTATGCCTTAGAGACTGCCGCCCATATCATTAACCGAGTCCCTACTAAGAAGGTTGCCAAAACACCTCACGAAATGTGGACAGGGAAAGCTCCCTCGTTGGCACATATCAAGGTTTGGGGTTGCGAGGCTTTCGTAAGACGAGATACTCACGACAAGCTCGAACCTCGAAGTGAGCGATGTATTTTCATCGGCTACCCGCAGAAATCCTTTGGATATCTCTTCTATAGACCGAAGGACAATGTTGTCTTTGTTGCGAGGAGAGGAGTTTTCCGAGAGCGAGAACTCATAGGCCAAGGAGACAGCAAATCGAGCTTGAAGAGATTCAAGAGTCGATAGATGAAGAAACCTCTACCGCTGGCGCTCAACCCGAGGAGGAAACTCCGGTTGAACTGATTGACGAGTCCTTACCTCTTAGACGTTCCGATAGAGTTAGAGTTCAACCCTAGTTTTATGGTTTTCATATTACTACCGAAGGGGACACGTATATTGGTGACGGTACACTAATAAACCTTGATGAACCTAATAGCTATAAGGAAGCCATGGCAGGCCCGGAGTCTGCGAAATGGAAAGAGGCAATGGTTAGCGAGATCCAATCCATGTATGATAACCAAGTTTGGAATTTGGTTGATAATGTGCCCGGACGTAAGACCGTTGGGTGAAAATGGATCTTCAAGCAGAAGACCGACGTGGATGGAAACGTACACACATATAAAGCATGATTAGTTGCGAAGGGCTTTACTCAAACTCTCGGAGTTGACTATGATGAGACCTTCTCACCAGTTGCGAAGATAAAATCTATTAGAGTGATGCTAGCGATTGTCGTATTTCATGATTATGAGATTTGGCAAATGGATGTCAAGACCGCTTTCCTTAATGGGAAGTTGGCTGAGGATGTTTACATGGCTCAGCCAGAGGGGTTTGTGGATTCGAAGCATCCGAATAGAGTGTGTAAGCTTGAGAAGTCCATTTATGGACTTAAGCAAGCATCTCGCAGATGGAATCTTTGTTTCGATGAGAAAGTCAAAGAGTTTGGCTTTGTACGAAGCGAAGATGAATCGTGTGTATATGTCAAAGCCAGTGGGAGTATAGTAAGCTTTCTCATTCTATATGTCGATGACATATTACTCATAGGAAACGACATCCCGACTCTGCAGGAGGTTAAGTCCTGGCTCGGGAAGTGCTTTGCTATGAAGGACCTCGGAGAGGCTTCTTATATTTTGGGAATAAGGATAGTGAGAGAAAGAAGTAAGAGACTAATAGGACTTAGTCAGAACACTTACTTAGAGAAGGTACTAAAACGTTTTAGTATGGAAAACTCGAAGAAGGGAGAATTACCGATACAAAGTAATGCCAAGTTGAGTAAGACTCAAAGTCCGAGTACCGAAGCTGAAATAGCAAAAATGAGCCGAGTACCATACGCTTCCGCAGTTCGCTCTATCATGTATGTTATGACTTGTACTCGCCCTGATGTAGCCTTCGCTTTGAGCATGGTTAGCAGATATCAAGGGAATCCTGGCAGAGCCCATTGGATTGCGGTGAAGAATATCCTTAAGTACCTTCGGAGGACGAAAGAATGGTTCTTAGTCCTCGGAGGGAGTGATGACTTGAAGGTGCGAGGGTATAGTGACGCCAGCTTTCAGACCGACAGGGACAACTACCGTTCGCAGTCGGGCTGGGTCTTTACCCTGAATGGAGGAGCAGTGACATGGAAGAGTTCCAAGCAGGAAACCGTAGCTGATTTAATGTGCGAATCAGAGTACATTGCAGCGAGCGAAGCGTCGAAGGAGGCAATATGGCTGAACTTTATCGGTGATCTTGGAGTCGTACCTGCCATAAAGGAGCCCATGGAGATTTTATGTGATAACGAAGGAGCGGTTGCCTTGACCAAGGAACCAAGAGATCATGGTAGATCACGACATATCGACAGAAAATATCATTTCATTAGACATCGTGTAGAAGAAGGACAACTCGTAGTGAAGAGGATATCATTAGAAGATAACCCAGCAGATCCGCTTACGAAGGGACTGAGTAGGGTTAAGCACTTGCAACATGCTAGGAGTATTGGGTTGAAGGATGATATTAGCATAGATTAGATAGATAGTATTAGAAACGTGTAATAGATAAATGTAATTAACATTTGATGTTTAAATAAAGGAGTTTTATTTATGAGTAATGTTACTATCTTATGTTAATTGTTTAACTATTGTTTCACTTTGCATGTTTTGACTTCCGGAATAATTGAATTTATTAAGAATAATCGAATTATTAAAATTGTCCATAATCGTTCATATGTTGGAAGTAGATATGAATGAAGATTGTCGTGAATTGGTGTGTAGATTGTCTAAATGGTATTAGACATAGCAAAAGATTGATGTGACGTTCATGAGTGCTTATGAACTGGTTTTTGAGCATTGGAACAAACCCGTGCTTGCTGGAATCACCTTATGGAATATGATATAAAAGGGTGATCGCAAGACGATAATATCATATAGTTTTAAAACTTAGATATATGGTTTGTTATTTGTTAATTAGTTGTACATTGATAATGCGAAAACGCATCAGTAACTCGGTGTTATAAAACGCATTGTTGTGTATAGTTGGTTAATGAATAAGTAAATGCATATAAGTCGAAATTTATCTGTAACTTTTATCCCAAGAAGGTAAAAGCGATATCTTGGCCGCTCGATGATTTGATTTGACTTATGTGTCGGGCCCGGTCAGAACTGAATTGATGTGTTCGATTAAGTTCTATGTCGAATAAATCAGAGATCGAGAAACCTAAATGCTTGACTAATCATTCCATAGAATTGTCAGCATGATATCTAACAGAGGACTGTACGATCCCTTATCTAAAGGACAAGATTGATTAGATCAGAGTTTGACAGCGTCTTTGAGAGCTACGATTGCAAATCGAATTGTACTTGTGCATATAGTTACTAGACTTATCCAAGTGGGAGACTGTTGGAATAGTGTCTAAGGCTACAACTATATTAGGCAAGTATTTGACCCGGTTGTGCATGGTCCTTTTGGGTTGCCTTTACCATAGCAACTTGATAGGATGATTTATTAAGAGAGAATAAATATTATTAATATGTTATGAGAATAATATAAAGAATAATAATATTGTTATAAGTCATAAATTAATTGGTATTAATTTGGTGACTTAAAGAGATTAATTAAATAAGAGGGTATAAACTGTCAATTGTTTGATAGTTAAACTTTAGACTGTAAATCCATATTGGATAGGGGTTGGACGAATTCTAGAAGCTAGGGATAGCTTAAAATCGTCCAAGGCTATCTAAGGAATGGATTTGGATTGCTTTAAGAGAAGATTATCCAACTAGGGTTTAGGTTGTAACCCTTAAGGAGTCTACAAGTATAAATAGACCCTATGGCAAAGGGAAATCGGCACCTCATTGAGAATAGAGAACCCCTGGCCGATTTCCTCCCCTCTCCTCTCTCTCTAATCATCCTCCTTGCTATTTGGTGTTTGTAAGCCATTAGAGGAGTGACAATTGTGACTCTAGAGCTCCAAGACAACAAGATCAAACAAGAGATTCAAATGTATGATTCTAGATCTGATTTAGTATTGTTCGTACACATATTTAGTCATTAGAAGTCTTGGATTCAAAGCATGTTTAATTAGAAAGCCTAGATCCAAGCATTAGGGTTTTGCATGCGTACATAGGAAAGTTCTTATGGCTAAAACCCAACAATAAGTCGGAGCAATAATGTAACATCCTTCAAATTTTCAACAATTTTTTTTGTTTTTACTTTTCAAACCAACCCATTCGATAAAGAGGTAGTTACAAAAACCATTGTTTATAAAACATTATTTAAAAATAGGAATCATTTACAACATAGTTTTCAAAACATTTTCACTATCAGAGTTTCCCATAATCATAAATCCCAAAAACATGAGGATGTGGACGGTCACGCCTTCACCTTACCACCGTCCACTAAAGTCCCTGAAACCATAAACCAAAACTGTATGCACAAAGCTTAGTGAGTTCGCCCAGATTACCAACACATAACAGATACCATATACGACAACAATACATATATAATAACAACATGCAATGGGTCCACAACTAACAGACTGGATTATCCCCGAGCCCACAACATAAGTCTGGCTTGTCCTTGGCACACAACTTATGTCTGGCTTGCTCCCCGAACTGATCAGTCCTTAGACTGAAAAACGCTAAGCCCTCAGTATGAGTATGACATGCCCTTCCTGACCCTCAGCTCGTATTGTCACACCCCAAAACCAAGAACGGCGGAAACGTTCCGAGGTGGAGGACGTGATGTACAGTATCACAACAGTGTAAAGTAGTAAACAAGCAACAACATCATCCATTGTATTAAAAGTAAAGTTTTAATACATGTGTGTTCTTTCATTGTAATAAGACACCAAAATATACAATCAAAATAAAAGACGAGTCTTGTCTGTGCTCCGTCTTCTCAAAACCTGGCCATCGTACCTGCCTACTGGTAACCTGAGAATACAAGTTATTTTGAAAGCGAGTATCAGCCTAAAGCTAGTGAATTCATAAGTATTTAAGTGTCATTGTCTTGTTTTGGAAAGTTGTTATGAATGCCATGTAAATCTTTGAATGAAACAGTTGATATAAGTATGAAAACCCTAGAAAATCCCATATTTCCTACTAGTATGAAATGTAGTCTTCTACCAAGACCCGAATGTTTTGCTATAACAATGATAGTTTTTACTTCTTTTGACTATTACTAACAATACTTAGTCTAACTCATCGTTTACGTAAATGTATCACGAATTAAAGTAATAGGAAAAATAAAATCATGTAAGTGTTATCCTTTTGTATTAGGATTAACACGACATCACGACTAGCGACATGTATAACCTTTGAACATCCGTAGATTGTTCAATTTTCCTCTGTAGCTGCAGCAGGTTTAAGGAATGGTTAGTCCCATAAAGGCACTCCTAATATAAGTATTAACCGTAGGCATCCGTAGATGGTCATTTACCTCTGTAGCGAATAGGTGGGTTCCGGAATGGTTAGTCCCGTCTAGACATCCCGTTGAACTGGGATGGGCAGGACAATCTACACATAATGTACTAGTAAATCATCCTAGTGAATCTAGGTACAAGTATCCAAGTAAGTGTATACAGGTAAATGTATTTGTGTAAAGGTATTCATGTAAGCGTATCTATGTAGACGTATTCATGTAACATGTAATGTATAGTATAAACTCATGAATGAACTGACTCTGGTGTAATTCCTTGTAATAGGAATAATGTTTTGTATCTCCTAACTATCCCTATAATAGTTAACTGGAAGGTAATTGATCGTCCAAGCAGGTTTATACACCCTTGCTACACAAGAGTGTGGGAAACTAAATGAAGGATGAAAACTATAATATCAATACATATATAAGAACATAAGTATATAGATATAGTTTTGTTCAAGAAGGTAAAAGAAATGGTTTTGTATGACATCTATGAGTTTTGAACAATAAATAACAATGAATTGATGTCATTTTAATAAACATTTCAAACGTAATACTTTTGATAATTGGTATTTTTAAGATAGAAAACCATTTCATACATCACATTTTGAAGCATGTCAAATAAGTTGGATGAAAATACAGTTATAAATATCTATGATTGATTTAAGAACATGCTGTTTTCTACTTGTATTCCCCCCCCCCATTTAAAGCATTTAAAATCATTTAAAACATTGATTAAGGGGTATGAACTCATCTGAAGATGGTGGTTTGGATGAACTGAACGATGTAGGATTGTTAGGTGTCAAGTAAGGACTTGTACACACACTATGATCCTAAAGAACATATAATAACACATATATGCACCCAATTAGTCTTAAACTACTAATTGAAAATGTTAAGACATCATAGAACATGATAAACACTTTATTTAAGTGTTATAAGCCCTAAGTATGTATCTAAGTTGTTGTAGGACAAGGCTAGTGGGTTTAGGGATCCAAAGGACCCCATACATGAGTTTACTCTCCAATAAACCTCACACAAGGAGTTTACGGTCGTAAACCCTTGATTTTACGGCCGTAAGCTCCTAGGCCTTATGTCATTTGGTGTTTTGGAGTTCTAAATGATCCCTAGAAGCATTCCTACTTGATGGATTAATCCTTGGAAGGTTTTAGGGCTTAAATACACTCCTTTAGGGAGTTCACGGCCCTGGGACCATTTACCTTAGAGATTACAGCCGTAATCTCTCATAGGGATGGGTTTTTGGTGATTTAAGGTCCTTAAATTAACTAGGAGTAATTCAAGGTAATTGTCCAATGCTTTAGGAGTGATTAAGGCACCCTTTGGCCCTTGAGTTTGGAGTTCACGGTCCAAGAACTTCTTGGGCTGTGAACACCTTACTCTTGGTGTTCATGGGTGATTTCTAGTCCTATATACACTAACATACAAGCCTAGCATTGTTTCATTGCATAAGGAAAGGATTAGGCATCATTTTTCCCTTATAAAAGAGTTTACGGTCCAAGGTGTTCTTGGGCGGTAAACTCTCAAATCTTGTTGTTTTGATATGAAATCTAGGTTAATAAGCACATAATAAGCCATTTAATACAACTAGAGAGAGGTACTCATGATTTGGGATGAAAACCTGAAGATCCGTGAGAGAGAAAATAGCTTTTCTCTAGTTGGAAATGTAACTAATAAATAAATATGGCTCAGAATCCTATATATAGTCCTGGGATTTTTGGCAGAAAATATTTTATTCACGAAATGAACTCTAATATCATAGGGTTTTGGAATAACAGAGTTGCACAAAACCCTTGTGCATCCACTCTCCTGATATCTCCTTAAGTGTAAATCCTGAAATACTCAAACTTATACGGAAAAGTCTGAAAATTTACTGCGACTGTTCTAACTTCTATTGACTTGATAATGTTTGTACAGAATGGAAATTTCGGGTTGTCACACGTATCTGTAATGCTTATGAGCCCTCAGTATGAGTTTCGCATGCCCTCCCTGACCCTCAGCTCTTATCTGGTATGCTCCAGGGTTTGTTGGTTACAGCAAAAAGCATTACAACCTCAACCCAACCCACATAATATGTCAACATATAACTGATAACATCATATACACATAAACATGAAGTATCACAGGTAGTCTTATAGATCTACCAACTAGCATATCAAAACTAGCATGCATATCTATTCCATACTCAGCATATCAATGATATCAAGTTATCAAACCAGTGGGGTCGGCCTTGGTGCCTTCGACCCGAAAGTACAGTGAGGAAAACTCACCTCTTGATCTGATCTATAGTTGATGAGGTCCCGACTCCGAATCTCAGCCCCAACCAATACCTACCCATCCAAATGACCAATAACCATCAAAATCCCAATATACCAAAATACCCCTCAAGGCCAAACTTGGTCAAAGTCAAAGTCAACGATCAAGGTCAACAGTCCATGTCGACCCAACTCGTCAAGTGCACCAATGAACTCGTCGAGTTTTTATAGTACTCAGAAGGCCGGGAAAACCCTATCCAACTCGTCGAGTTGGCTGGAAAACTCGTCGAGTTTTCCCCAGCCTAACACATTTAGTTGATTCTTCGATTCCAAGGAATCTAAGGCTCATATCTAAAATCAAATTATGTCTAAAAGGATAAAGTTTCCAACTTTATCCCTTGGG
Source organism: Lactuca serriola (assembly GCF_051521515.1). NCBI lineage: Eukaryota > Viridiplantae > Streptophyta > Magnoliopsida > Asterales > Asteraceae > Lactuca > Lactuca serriola. The sequence goes on from NC_136414.1 coordinate 22,000,109, forward strand.
GCTACTCCAAGTGCTCAAAAACCCCTCCACAAGGCTTGAAAACTCAAGGGCTTAACCATTAAGCACAAAGTCCTTGAGATCTAGAAACCCAACCGTCTAGAAGAGATTCTAGCACCAAAATCAACCCAAAGGTTGGTGCTTTATAGACATGCATGTCCAATGCATGTCCTGAACCCAAAATGGGTCAAAAATAGGAAAATATGACCTAAAATCCATGCATAGCATCAAAAATTGGCTAAAGACTAGATCCAAACCACTACAAGGTCACCTTGACCTGGATATTCATAAAGTTGCAAACTTTATGAGATCCATCAATTGCAACATTCAAGAGTAAGGAGAAAAAGGGACAAAACTCAAGATCTAACAACATAGAGGAATAAAAATCAGATCTTGGACACTTACAAAGGTCCAAAATTGTGTCAAACTGAAGATGAGAGCTTTGCTTGCTAGATCTTTGCTTCCTTGCTTCCAACTTTCTTCTTCTTTTGCTCCAAAATACCACACTAGCTCATAAATGAGAGGGAAGGATGATTAGGGTTCACAAGGGCCGATATGAGGGTTTGGAGGTTGATAAAAGATCATCCCTAGGGACTTAAGGGGATTATATAGGGTAAAAAACCCTAAAATTTAAGGTTTCTCATCTAGCCACCAACACGTCGAGTTTCCCCTCACCAAATCGCTGTGTTGGTTCATGAAAATACGCGGCCCAAAATACCTTCAACACACTGTGTTGAGGCTTCAAACTCGTCGAGTTCTAATGAGAACACGCTTAAAGAATAAAACCTCATACCTGGGAATCAGGATGTTACAACTAACTCTTAATCGATTAAGGAGGGATCTGCTGGATACGTTGGGTGGACCAAATGGTACGCTATGCGTACGCATACTTGGCCCCGATGCCATAGACCTCGAGTACGCCCCATGTACCTCCGAAGTAAACCCCACGTACGAAGCCTAAGTCGATTGGGCTGAGTTGACTTGGTTGTGTTGAGTCGGTTGACTTGTGGATTTTGACCGCTTTTAACTAAGAGTATTTTGGGGAAAATATTATTAATTTAGAATGGGAAATGTTTTGACATTTAGGATTTGGGTTGAGTCGGGTGCCATAGCTGGTAGTTATTTAGACTGCATTCAGACTATGAGGTGAGTTTTTCTCATTGTACTTACAGGTCGAAGGCACCAAGGCTAGCCCATTGGATTGATACCCTGGTTTAATGTATGTTGATATGTTGTAGTGATCTGTTAGATTTGTATCCAGGTATATAGGATGTTACTATGTTGTAGTGATATGTTAGATCTGTGTCCTGATATATAGGATGTTGCTATGATGTAGTGATCTGTTAGACATGTATGACTATCTGTATCTGTTAGCTATTGATTGTTAAGGTGTATGTTGATATGTGACGGTATATTGGGTTGAGGCAGACTATTTAGGACTAAAGTCCAAGACACCCAGGGCGGTCTGGATAGAATGAAGGCCTACGAGATGGACCAGTCAGACCGAAGGCCCAAAGAGCGGTCCAGATAGACTAAAGGATCGGTGAGGCGGTCCAATCATGTTGTAGGATATGTATGCATGTTTTTGTTTGTTATGTTTCTATTATGGTACTTTGGGGGAACTCACTAAGCGTCGACTTCTAGTTTTAGCTTTTTTCAAGTACTTCCGAGGGTCGTGGCAAGGCGAAGGCATGACCGTACACATCCTTGGTTTTATGTTGTTGATCTTGGGAGGCTCTGATTTTGAATAATATTTTTGGAAAACAATGGTTATGTAAACACTTCTTTTTAGTAAATGGGTTGTTTTATAAAGTTTAAATTTGTTGTGATTTTTGAGATGTTACATGGAAAATCGTTCTGGAAATGGTTCTTCCAATGCTGGAAGTAACCAATTTTGTAATTTATTACCTATGACAACCAACCATGTTCTTTCTTACAATGAACCTATACATTGGATTGATTATAGGTCTAAAGGTAAGATTGTTGTTCATGCCGACCTTACTGTTGATGTTAGTGAATCTGCGAATGATGAGGCAAAACTAATGATGTTGGTTGATGATGGTAATATAATTATACATGGGGAACCAGTTGAACATTTTCAAAGTTACACATGAAGGTGGACAAGAGTAAATTGATCCCTTACAACACCGAAAAGCACAACAGGAAAAACTTCCTTTATATTTTCCCGATTTTAGAGAAACACAACCCACCCATTGTGGTATGCCTGAACCTTTACCACTCCCCAAACTAGCTCAACAAGATCGTAAAGGGGACAAAATGCACAAGTATACTTCCCATGTGAAGTTATACCAACTCTTTGAAGCACATAAGCTTATTTTAGGATTAAAAAGTGTTAGTGAAGGTTTCCGATATAAAGTGAAAAAATATATAAAATAAAGGTTTGAAGTTGTTTGCTATATGGATAATGTGACTGAAGGATTAGGGCAACAAAACGTAATACTATTGATACATTTCAAGTGGTTAAACTATCGAAGAAACACACTTACTTAAACACACAACTACGTCCCCATCACAGACAATCCAACAAAAAGGTATTGGGTCACTTCTTGAAAGGAATATTAATTGATAGTACATGTTATATGTTGCGGGGGAAACAGATACATCGAACTTTAAATGACCATCTTTGTGTACATATTTCATACTTGCAAGTGTGGAATGCTAAAATGTATGCTCTAAATCTATTGAGAGGGACCCCTGAAGAAAGTTTTCAATGACTACATTTATACTGTTACAACTTGGAGAAGAAGAATCCAGGGATGGTTACACATATAAAGACGAGTGATGACAACAAATTTGAATACTATTTCATGGCTATCGGTTGCGCGGTAATATTTTTATATACTAACTTCTTTATATTTATTGTCCATACATATGTGTTCGCTTTAATTAGATTATTGATTACTTTTTAGGTTCGAATGTTTCAAAGATGTTTGTGTCCTATTATTATCATTGACAACGCACACCTTAAAGGGAAATATTTGGGCACCATGTTCCTATAAGTAGGCGTGGGTGGTAATAACCAAATCCTCCCTGTTGCATTTGGTGTTAGGAAAACTGAAAGTGGGGAGTCATGAATTTGGTTTTTATCAAGACTCAAAGAATGTATAGGGATATGCCAACTTTGGCTATCATATCAGATAGAGCCAATTCAATTGAAATGATCATTCAAGCCGTGTTCTTGAATGCATACCACGGGCTCTATGTCGTGCACTAAACAATAATTGTTATACATTGTTAGACAAAATCAATAATGATAGATGGTCAAGGTCGTGTTTCCCTGTGGTTCGGTACGATATTATGACATTAAATAGTGTCGAGTCCGTTAATGCATTATCAAGAGATGCACGGAAACTACCGATAACAATGTTGATTGATTTCTTTCGAGCAACTATGCAACAATGGTAGTGCTAGCGACGTAATGCTGGAGGTAAGTGCTTCCCTATATTTTAATACTTTAATGATATTTATAGTGTAATTTACTGTGAATGACAACATATACGTAAATGTTTGTTATAGCTGAAAGAAAAAAAAAAGATGTTACTAAGTATGTTGAGAAGGTCATCGAGATGAGAATTAATGAATCCTCTACTTTTTGGGTATACCAGATTGATTAAAGCAGATATGAGGTGACTGACCACATAAAAATGGTATAGTAAACTTGGAAAGTCGTTATTGCATGTGTGGGAAATGGCAATCGTTGGGTATACCTTGTACTCATGTTATGGTGGTATTCAAGGAACTGAGATTCCAACGCATGGGTATCATCATACTTCACAATGGAAACATATCGATCAACATATGTAGAGGTTGTGTTTCTTGTGCCAATTCTAACTGAATACAAAGAACCAGATGAAGTCATGGTTGTTTTGCCACCATTGATTGGCAAACGACAAGTCGAGCGACCTAAAAACAATAACCATATCCCATCCCAAGGTGAAAGTCTGATTCAGAAAAAATGTAGTCGTTGCCAAAGGATCGTTCACACAAGCAGAAACTGTGAATCTCCGTTTCCCGCAGAGTCAACAAAAAGTGAATCTTCAAGTAGGACACAGTCAAGTGGAAAAAGTTACGTTAAGTCTAAGAGTAGACATACTATTCAAAAAGGTAGCCTACAATATAATACTGTTGATTTAAAAAACCTGTAGTGATGTTTGTACGGTATCATAATATTCTACAAAATTTTGTTTGGAAGGATAAACTTGTTTTTGCTACATCTTCAAATGGAAATTGTTCTAAAACATTAACAAGGGAATCATAACTCAAACATTAGCATAATATGAAGCATATATCCACTTGACATTCTCAATCCACCACCTAGCAGCACACTCCTACGTAGTAGGCTTCAATAACTCGTTGGGGGGACACTGCATAAAAACCATATATAAAGGTTAATCTTAAGTTATTTATGTCATAACAACTTATAAATTATAAGGTAGAGTAAAATACATACATTAGTAACATCGAGAATACGTTAACAATCAGATGTATGTAAATGCCTCATCCTAAGGTATGCAACTATCTGAGGGATAACACCCGATATATGGGAACCAACTATACTACTGTTGGGAAATGTCTCCATGATCCAAGTCTATAAAATTAAGATGTCAAACAAATTACCTAGTTAACAAAGTTACACTACCTATTGTTTAAAAATTCTTATTTAACATAGTATACATACCTTAAATTCATTGGCAAATCCCTGCAGAGTATATGTGTGTCTATTGCCAACTCTTGACACATTTGGGTTCAAATGGTCCTCAATCTTATCAAACACAATATGCATATATTTGTAAGTGAAATCACATATCAATCTACCCCATGGGTACCTATGTGGGTAAAAAACTGTATACCTGTTAAACTCATGTAAATTAGAGACGAGTGTTACGCGTTCATTAGTAATTGGATGTCGAGGGTATTTCCCCCAAAATCCTTGCTCTAGCATATACAACAAGGAGACTTTCACCATGTCTTCATTACTTAATTGATGAAGTAAGTTATTGAACACGTGCGTAAGGTCAACCACACTCACCGAACGTGAAAAGCGAAACAAATGGGAACACACATGTATATAATTAGAAACAAATTTGAAACTTAAATATAAAAACTACATTTTTTTACTATTATCAGAAGACATTTTCATTTGTAGAGGTGTCCGTAATGGGATGTAGGAAAATCCGAAACAATGGAATATCAGAATCTAGTTCAAAACGCGTTAAAGGGTATTGATAGAAGAACCAGATTATTGAGTCAGAATTATCTACCCGTTTACCGAATATTAAATCAGGTCTGGAACACCCTATTCCGGACCAAGTTGTCATTTTGCAAAAAGGAAAAAGGATATATTTTTAAAAAACAACAACAAAATGTTAGATTACTCAATTTCCCTTGTATCAATCCGTAAATGATGGATACAGGAGGCTCGCATGAGAAGAAGGTTAAATCAAAGTTATACATGTTGAAAAAAAAAAAGCATATGAATGGCTACTATACAAATAGAATTGATTCTAAATAAAAAGAGTAAAATACCATATACTATAAAATATCATGTACTATATAATCGACTAAACGTTCAAAAAAACCTAAAACAATTTATTTCCATATTATTTTTCCTTCTTCGGCCGGATAATTATATAACATCAAATATAATAAAACACTAGATGTAAGATCCATATATTATATGGGTTAATTAAAAAAATTAAATATAAATGTCTAAATATTTAAAAACTTTGAATATATAAGAAAATAAGAAAAATAATGAATTATTAAAATTGATTTTTTTTATCTTTTAAATTTAAATAAATAAACATAATAAACTAATAAGCTTTAATTTGAGAATTTTGAAATAAGAAGGTAAGTCCATTAATAAAATTGATATTCAGTTATTATAATTATTACATTAAAGTATTATGTATAATTTATTAAAATAGAAAAACTCATAAAATAAATATGAAAAATAAATTAATTCAAAATAACCATGATAACATGTGGCAAAAAAATAATTATTTATTAGATTACATTAGATTAGAGACAAAATGTCATAAAATGCCGACATAAATTTCTATAATGGTATAATGACATAATACACTTATAGACTTCACTAAAATGAATTCAATCATTTCGGTGCGGAGAGCATTCACTGCATATTATAAAAATATTAATAAAAGTTCTTAAATAATAATAATCCATCTTCCCAATATATTTGTGATGACTACTAATGAGATAAATAACTTTTTTTGTAAAAAAGTCTTTCCGAAAAGTACAAAAATATTATAATTTTTACACCACAAAATCCAAAAGGTTATATATGTGTTACTAGAAGAGTATATGTTCAATGCAATCTGGCTTTATCATAACAGGGAGAATAATAAGTCAATAAAGTTATGAACGTTTTTTGGCAAATAAAATGCTTGATACGACATTACTACATCAAATCAATCCTTAACATCTTAGAGCTTTAGGGGTTTTGTCCTTTTGCATGATTTTTATCAGTCTCGTGTAAACGTAACACTTGTAAATCATAGTTCTTGATGTTAATAAAAATGATGCTAATGAGCAAATTAATGACATATTTTTATACTAGAAACTTTAAAAGAGAAAATATGTAATCTTTTTAAAATAAAATTCGAAAATATAAAATATAAGGAATAATTAGGTAAATGTCTGAAATAATAAAGGCATTTTTGATGGTTGTGGTTCAAAGATAGAGAGGACACAAATGATTTCACGAAAAAGGGATACCACAATTTGATCGAAATCAAGCATACCTAGTCAAACAATGGATCTTTTATATATATATATATATATATATATATATATATATATATATATATATATATATATATATATATATATATATATATATATATATATATATAACGGTATTTGGAAGATTGGATGTAGGACGATAGTTGAATATTATTATTACTAGTTTATAACCCGTGAGAATTATGAATATAAAATTAATTGAACTTTCATAGTAAAAACTCAAAATTATTAAACAATTATTTCAAATAAATATTTTAAATAAATTATTAATTAAGGGATATTTTTTAGTTATATATAAAATTATAATCATTGATTTAAATAAATATATGAAATTACATCACATTATAATTATAATATATATATATATATATATTATTTTAAATTTTAGTATAATCTTATTAATTTAATGTAATTAAAGTATGAAATTTAAATTTTGAAATTTAAAATGAAGAATCAATTATTAATTTAATGTAATTACAGTGACAAATTTAAATTTTAAAATTTTAAATGGACAATTAATAGGTTGACATGTGGTATGATAAGTGACACATAATATTAATGACGATTTCTAATATTGTGTCACTTGTCAATAAGAAAATAAACTTATTCATTTATTAGAATTAGATTCTTGATATTTTTTAAATAAAAAAAACTCGTGCATTTCTCTTATCTACTTGCAATTTCTCATCTATTTTACACAATACTTGAATTCTCAATCAAAAAGATAAGAAAACACCTTAACAACAATTCTGATGTTGGATCAAATCTGTCATATAAAAACTGACCAATCCATTTTATAATTTCAATTTTAAAAATCTATCTAATCCAATTCAATTATAACTGATATTTGATGTTCAATGATTGGTTTTAATAAAATTAGTAGGTTTGAATTGGAGTAGTTAATTTCTATACATCTTGTAAATATATTTAGATAAAATTATATAAATGGGGTGGGTGGGTATTGTGAGGCTTTTGTAATTATATTGTGAATAAATAAAAAGATAAAAATAAAAATATATTCAAAATAGTATAAGAGTCATTTTTCATGGATCAAGGACGGGTATGCAATAAATTGAAACCACAAATACCATTTTCATTATGATAAAATGTTAAGGACTGAATATGTAACTTTTTATAAACTATATGAACCATTTATGTAATTTCTCTATATTTTACTACGATTCTTTTCGACTTCGGGTTTTTTTTAGCTCGTTTCTTTTCACAAGATCTGGCTACCTCACTTAACTAACAAGATGTGTAACTAGAAGTTTTCTAACCAAAAGCTCCTGGATTCAATGATCGTTCAAAAAAAAAGTTTGCTTCATTTTAGATGGTCCTTAAATTTTTATTTTGTATAAATGCAGAGTTATTGTTCGAAAAATGATTTATTATACGATGACGGACTAAAAGATGTAATATAATGTTTTACAATTTGTTCTTGGTATTAAAAAACGATTATTAAAAAAAAATAATAAAACAATCAATATCATAAGCTTTTATACTAAAACAATCACAATCTTGTTACGTAAGGTGGATAGTGACCGCCGGCGGTCGGACCCACAGCCACAGGCAAAGCTGCACTGTTCGACGAGGAAAGACAAATAACCCACATGGACATCGGGTCCATTTTTCTAAAAGACGTTGGATAACAACCCACATGAAAAAATCCAAACCATTTCGTCGTTTTTGCATTCAGTTTTCAATTTGCCAATGGTTCAGACTCTTCAGAGGGCCATCGCTCTCTATCTATCAATATCTCTCTCTTTTTTTCTTTTTTTCCCTTAGCTTGGGTGTTTGTTCTTGAGGTGGTGGTTAGGGATCTGGTTAGATGATTCTTTTATGATCAGTTTTCAGAGCCGTAGATCCTTTTTTTCAGTTCTTTGTGGATGGATGCGTCCCTATTACATTTGTCTAGGGTTTTAGAAAAGTTACGGTGAAGGAAATCTTATTATATATATATATATATATATATATATATATATATATATATATATATATATATATATATATATATATATATATATATATATATATATATATATGGGTAAAGTGAATATACCTAACAACCTTATATAAGCTTAGGTACCTAACCACATCATACTACGTAATTTTGTTTCATATTTGCATTGTAATCACCCAAAGTTCTTCAAATTCAACCTCATAACTTGATTGCTTCCAAAATCTTTGGACTTTCACCATTATCTTCCTTCAAATGACGTCTTTCTATCGGAGACCCCCTGGTGGGCTTCATATACTACCGTTACAAATCAAATGGTGTAGGAGGAATATAATGGTGAATGTCTGAAAATCTTAGAAGTAAATCAAGTTAAGGGTTAAAGTTTAAGAACCTTAGACGATTGCAATGGAAATATAATGCAAAACAATGTAATATAATGTGGTTAGGTACCTAAGCTTATATAAGGTTGTTAGGTATATTCACTATACCCTATATGTATATATATATCTTAAACTCGAAGTTTCACTCTAAAATGCTCAAATAGAGGCCGTAGTAGACTTTAGATGAAGATGTCTACCACATGGAGTTTGGTATGCACAAATCTAATGTAAAGTTTTTCGGAAGCCACAAGCTCTTGAACAAAATAATAATCAGTGGCAATGTGTTTAACACGCTTGTGAAAAATGAGATTATGGCTAAGAAAAAGAGCACTTCAATTTTTTTTGAAACATCCAACATAATATTAGGAAAACACTCTAGCAGGAAGCTAGAAAAAACAACAAATTACAAAGAGTTTAGAGGACATTGCAACCAACTAGTCCATTTATCACATAAGATGGTAAGGTGATAAGGTGGCATCACATGTAGTTCCTGTAAAAGATGAGTAATTTAAACAATCTCATCAGTCGTGTTTGCCATGGCAAGGTATTTTGATTCACAGCTAGATCAAGAGATGATTGGCTACTTTTTGGTGTACTAGGAAACAAGATTTCTGCCAAGGAAGATAGAGTAGCCATAAGAAGATCATTTGATTATAAGAAGACTAGCCCAACTTTCATCAGAGTAGCCAAGCAAAGACGGAGTTCGTGAATGTGGAAAGTAAAGTTCAAATGAAATAGTTCCTTTGACTTAACATAAGATGTGGTTGACAATGTAACATCCCAAAAATACAAATACAAATTTTCAAATTTTGAAATCATAAATCCATACTTCATGCATAACAAAACCAATCATAGTACACATGTATCAAAATCATTAGAGTGAAATAACAATCATCGGTGCAGAAAATCATAAGGGGGTGTTGCAGTCAAGCCGGACCCTTCCCTCTAGAACTAGAAGTACTGAAAAATATTTAAACCACAAATCGTAAGCACAAAGTTTATTGAGTTTCCCAAAATACCACATACCATAATCATTAGCCCAACCCAACATATAAATGGGCCTAACCCATCATACATACAAATGGGCCTAACCCAACATACAAATAAATGGAGTCATCCCAACATACACATGCAAGAGCCACAAAAACAACTATATAGTATCCTACACGGTATAGTGAGAAGAATCACATATCTTAGGGAATCAGCTAACAACACAGCTCACTGCTACGCGAACGACACTACAACACACCTATTGAATCAAACAAGGTCCCGCCTTAGTCTAACATCCAAAACTACCTAATTTGACAAAAATTCAGATAAGGTAAATATGCAAGGTCAAAGTCAACGGTCAATATTACCATCAACAAGCCTTCACATCGTGACCAGTCCATGGCCATGTTGTGAGAAACGCACTTGGACCGACTCCAACTCAATCTTCAGCCAACTCAGTCTGGATCCTAACTACCGTTACATCGTGATGGACTGGGCATCACGCCGTGACCCGCTCCATCCAAAATAGCTAGGAAACTTCCCCCGTCGTCATGTCGTGACGAGGAGATCGTCACGTGGCGAGAACGGGTTTTTCATGGCTTAATGGATTCAACTCTCAATCCATCAAGCCACCCCACTAATCCTTCCAGAAAGATTTCTAACGTCCTAGGACATCTAAAGGTTAGTGTTTTTTATCCAAACATGCTCTAAATGGATCTAGATCTCATTTGTCAAAAGTGAAGAAACATCACCAAAACTTGAATGCATGGGTCCAATACTCACCCAACTTCTAGATCTGAACTAAATAATACTTAAGAGACCCCTACAATCCATAAAGTTGTTAACTTTATGGACCCTTTCATTCAAGCTTGCTCAAACAAGAAGAAAATGGGACAAAAACCTAGTTCTAACAACTTAAGACAATAAAGTTTGAGTCTTGGACACCTACAAATATCCAAAATAAGATGAAGATGATAAGGTTTCCTTGCTAGGTCCACTACTAGAAAACCTTTTTTTTTCTTATTCTTATTCTTCTTCACCTTTAAGCTACCAAGTGCACCAAAAGGCCAATAATCACCTAGAGGGATTATGATTAGGGTTTTCTAAGGCTTGGAAGTGAGGGAGGCTGAGGGTGAGCAAACCCTAGCCCCCATATTCCTTTAAATACCTAAAAATTAGGGTTTTTGGTCTCCAAGTGGTTGCCACGTCGTGACCAATATATGGTCACGTTGTGACACAAAAAATGACCACCCCACATAACACGGCCATGTCACGACGTGATGGTGAATCCCTCACGTTGTGACCTACTCAAATCATATAATTTACTTAGAATTTCATACCTCGAGGATCCGGATGTTACAACACTCCCACACTTGAATTAGACTATGTCCTCGAAGTCTGCTGCCGCAAGCAAATATGGATAATGCTTTTTCATTTCTTCATCGGGTTCCCATATCCACTTAGAACCCTTCGGATGCTAACATTGCACCTTCACTAATCCCACTAACTTGTTGTACAAGGTCTTCATCTTCTTGTTAACAATCACAATCAGTCTCTCTATATAATTCAGGCACTCATCAACCTGAATGTCATCCAGAGGAACCACTGCAGAATCATCAGCTAAACACTTTCGTAGATGAGAGACATGGAAAATGTTGTGAATATGGCTAAGTTCATCCGATAGATCCAATCAATATGCAACCTTGCCTACTCGAGTAACAATCTTGAAGGGATAAATGTACTTGGAGCCCAACTTACCCCGCTTCCTGAACCGAATGAAACATTTCCAAGGTGACACCTTCTGAAGCACCAAGTCTCCAACCTAAAACTCGAGGTTTAAACGTCGGCGGTCAATATAGCTCTTATGACGGCTTTACATGGTCTGCAGCCGTCGACACACCTAATGTATCAACTCGGTGGTCTTGACTACTACTTCAATACTCCCCATAACCCGATGCCCGACCTCACCCCAACAAACTGGGGTCCGATATTTCCTCTCGTAAAGCATCTCGAAGGGAGATTGATCAAGGATGGCATGGTAACTATTGTTGTAGGAGAACTTAATCAATGGAAGATAAGTAACCCAACTCCCACCAAAATCTATCACACATGCCTGGAGCATGTCCTCATGTAGGGTCAAAATATGGTTTATACTTTGCTTTTCTGGGCAATTATATTTTTCTGTAACATTGTTGGAGTTTACGGTCATGTTTACGGTTGAGTTTATGGCCGTAAACCCATTTACGGCCCATGTCCACCAAACCCATGCTCCCCTTGTATAAATATAGGTGTTAGGGTGTGAGGAACAGATTGATGAACACGAAGAGAGTTTACGGCCAGAGAGAGAAGAACTATAGTGTGTTAGTGTGTGTGTGAATCTGTTGTATCCGGATCATCATTCTATTCATTAATACAGTGAGATTCATCATCATCTTCTTCTCCTTCTCTTTTATTTGATCTGACATCATCCGTCTGATTGGGATTCCGCACCATCAAACGGATCTGATTGATATACAAGCAAATTAGGGACTTACAATTGGTATCAGAGCTTGGTTGTATGAGTCAATTTTGGCAGATTTGGAGCATTATTTGATCTTATTTTCGAAATATTCTTGCGTTTTTGGATAGATCTCTAAAAAATAAGGGGGGTTTGTTCTTCGTGTTTTTCATAAAAAAGGGTTTTTGATCGAGTTTTGGAGTAAAAATCATTGTTTTTGGTCGTAACCTGCGAGGGGGTGGCGGTCAGCAGCTAGGGTTTCTGAGGAGTTCACGGCCTCGGAGTTCACGTCCTTCGCGTTCACGGTTAGCCTCGGTCAGCAACGTGTGCGAGACTTCGATCAGGGTCCGAAGTTCGCACGCATACACTTAAAAAAAGGGACGCGAAGTGTTTTTGGCGGGTGCCGAGATTCGAACCTGGGTCTCCCACATAGAAGACCAACGACTTACCAATGGATCTACATTGCCACATGCTTCTTTCCTTCCGTTTTTCATTCAAAACCTCTCATTTTCGCATTTAAATTTCGAAAGTTGGCACTTTTAACCCCAAAATTCAATTCCTTTTAATTTTAAATTCCTTTTTCATCCAAAATAAAAAAAATAATAATAAATAAATAAATAAGTAAATTAAATTAAAATTAATAAATAAAATTATATTTTAATTTTTTTTTATTTTTTTTTAACTTTTGACCTTAAATTTTGACTTTGACTTCCAAGTTTGACCATTGACTTTAAACTTTGACTTTCTCGTTTGACTTTTAAATTTTCAAATCTAGCTTTTCGGTTTGACTTTTAAGTTTGACTTTTTCAAGTTTGACTTTAGAGTTTAACTTTTTTAAATTTGACTTTTAAGGTTGACTTTTGAGGTTTATAATAAAAGGGTTTGACTTTTAAGTTTTATTTTAGCTTCTAGTTGTGTTTTTAATAGTTTTTTAAGTTTACGAGGGAATTGAAAACATGAAAGAGAGTCGTCAGGAGATGTTAAGACAAAACTTCAACATGTTCGATTATATCCCTGGAGAAACCCTCGAAACTCAGTTGCAGCGATTTACTACACTTACTACTGAGATGAATATAGGTGAGATATTCTTGTCTAAGTTTGAGATAAACAAAAGGCTACTGAATTCACTTCCGAAATCGTGGGATATGAACGTGGCTATCATCAAGAAGACAAAAGATCTCAATCCTCTTAGTCTTGCTGATGTAATTCAAGAACTTGATACTTTGAAGTGTAGAGAAACAATGAGTTCTGAAAACATTCCGGTCACTGCAATTACATGTACTCCAGCTTGTGAAGCTACAATTAAATTTCTTCGGGAACAAATTGATTTATTAAAAAGAGAAGTTGAGGACCTGAGATATGAAAGATATCAACTCAGGAAAGGACAGAAACCCCTGAAGGATGAATTAGAAGCAAAAACCAATGACTTTAGGAAGCTTCAGGAAGAGTATAGCAACAAGTGTGAAAATTATGATTATATTAAGAGACAACTTGTTGCTGTAACTGAAGAACTTGACGCTTTAAAAATTGTGTGGAAAAACAGATGTCAGTTTCAAAAATTATACTGCGTCAAGTCAGACAGTCGAGTCCTTTATGAAACCCAATTAAAATTCAAAGAAAATCAAAACAAGGGTCTAGGGTATGATAGTGTACCTCCTCCTTATAATCATAACTACACATCCATCCCTATGACATAGGACGAAACTGACAGGGAGCCACATCTTCGATATGGCAAACGAGTTGGATTTGTGTCAGGAGGAGTTATTAATGTTGAAAATACTAATGTTTCTACTTCATGTGCAGGTAAGGTAGCAGAAGATGAGAACAAGGAGAGCACTACTGAACAAACCAAAATCTCCTTGAACTCTGAATCTGTTGCTTCAAACTCATCTGTTTCTGATCAACCTGTTGTTGAGAAATACATGCCACCAATTCCAGCGCAACAGAGTTCTTGTGGCAAGTGTGCATGTGGGAACAACAAGAGACAAGGCAAGGATACGCCACCAGGGGCAGGAAGAAATAACTTTACAGTAAAGAAAAAGACATGTTTTCACTGTGGTACACCTGGACACATTGCCCGAAACTGTTCAAATCGCGCATACGTTCCTTACTATGCACAAGGCTGGCAGAACGCGCCAAGAGGGAGATACTTCAAAAGAAACCCCTCAAGGTCACGTTCAGAAAATGATGACTGGAATGCGCAGAAGAGCAAGAATCAAACCCCGAAGGACAAGAATCAAAATCCAAAGGGCAAGAAGGGAATGTCGGTCAAGAAGCCAAATCCAAGATATGCTCCTGTAAAGCCAAAATCAAAGTCATCTCAAAGGCCGACATCAAGATCAAAAGCAAGTATTGAGCCACCCATCGGATCGAAAAAGAAATGGGTTAAACCCAACTACAGATGGGTACCAAAGGTGAAAACTCCCAAATCTTCTAATGACTCTAATATTTCATCGTCTTTGTTTCTGATAAGCAGGATACGTCATGGGAGATAGTACACTGCATTGATGACAAAGGTCGACCCAGTTTCAAAATGGACTGGGTTCCAAAGACCAATTAATCCCGCTCTGTGTCGGAGTAGCTATGGAGGCATATCATTAGACTTTGGTTTGTTAGTAGTGGCTGTTCCAGGCACATGATAGGGGACATCTCTCAACTGTACAACATTCAGACCTTTGTTTGAGAGTATGTGTCCTTTTGCGGGAAAGGAAGAAAGGAAGAGATCACAAATGGGGTTAGTGCTTAATGATATGAAGAATTTTCGGATCTGTTCTGAGATTATGCTTGCTGTTCTCAGACCTTCTGAATGCAGATTCAATCGGTGAATTACAGTTTGCGTTTTCTTCTCTATATTCCTGAGTTTTTCTTAAGCTGATTTGCTTTAAAGACTAATTTTTGTTTTAGGATAGTTTAAATTTGCGCATTTACTTTCGTTTCTTTCCTATGCACAAATTTAGGGGGGGAGGGGGGGGGGGGAATAAAAACAAAACAAAAATTAAAAAATTAAAAAAAAAATCCAAAAACATTAGAAAATCAGAAAATCAAAAAAATATGTTGGTTATGAAATGTGCTTGTGGGAGATGTTTTGGGAAGTGATAACAAGCAACCTGAGTCTGCGTAACGTACCCAAAGTTGAAGGGTCTATGCTATGGTTTGATGCGTCGGTAGGCACGAAAGATTCTAAATAGACTTGACTAGGCAGAGTTGAACTTAGGAAATTTATAGACTTGACAAATCTTGACCTAGTTAGATACGTTCAGCCTGACAATACGACGCTCAGAGGTTGAACAGGGAGATATATATGGGAATCTACTTGTCACGTTAATTGAACCCGTACTTGGAACCGTGGTTTAACTTTTCCTCGATGTGCGGACTTTGTCCTTAATTCCGGTTGGATGGGGCAACTGGTAAATTCCGATAAATTAGGTCTGTAGAATATCATTTTCTTTCTTTCCGTCTGTTAGTCATATGTTGTCTCCTTTGCGTGACTTCCAATCCGACCTGGTACACAACATATGCAACTCTATTTCTCTGCATGTTATATATGTGAAATACCTCTTATCTATTAGCCATATGCTGTCTCCTTTGCGTGACTTCTAATCCGACCTGGTACACAACATATGCAACCTTCTACTTCTCAACCCCTCTGAAGTAATAAGTAATAAGTAATAGAATTCTGAATCTATCCTCTCTCTGAATGGTTGTCTGCTCACCTGGTGTAAGGAGTACTCTGGAAGTTCTTGATGGCTGGGGCATATCAGGAAGCGGGAAACACGTTCCAGTACAATTAAAATTGAACACTCAAAGACTGTCTATAGATCTCGCTGCTCAATTTAGGTGGACAACAATATCCCTGGTCGTCGTCAGCTGAATGGTCCTTAAGATATAGTATCTAGGAACTTAGGATCAGATATAATATCTAGGAACTTAAGTTCATCTTGTCTTGTAACAAATAGTATGTCCTAAATTTGTCACAATTTTTCGTCTTTAAGTGGACAACAATATCGACGATCGACCAGACAAAGATGCGAATATGAAAGGTACCGACAAGTGGATTAAGGCTGTTTAACAACTTTGATCCCAAATCATTCTTAAAGTTAGATATCATTTTGTTTTTGTTAAATTTGTTCATAGTTTCTTCTAATTTAAATATTAGGGGAGAATTATAAAAAAAATCAGAAAATTAAATTTAAAAAAAAAATAGTGTTATTTCTGCTTTATTTCTTTTTCAGAAAATATGAAAAATCCAAAAATATTTTTGTTTCTGTTTTAATTTGTGTGCTAAGTTTTCTTTTGGTTTTGTTTTGTTTTGAAAAGTGATTTCAGGTATAGATAAGACTCATGGAGTTTGTGTTGAAGATTTCTGAGCCAAAGCCTCGTCCGTGAGCATCGAAGAATTCGCATTCGAAGGACCAAGAAATGAAGATTATTCTTTCGAGATTCCATCCTTCAACCCCAGAAGCAAGCTGAAGCTAAAAATAAAGAATATGTGACGGATTGCATTGAAGCCTCCTCAATCAGTCTGATGCTATCTTTGTACCTGCTGAAGTGATCCAGAAGATTTGTTCTCTCTGATGTTCTCTCTGAAGATTCTCAAGCTGAAAGCACTATCTTTCAAGAATCAGTACGTCAAGCCTCCTCACCCAACGTGCGTTCAATGCCAAATTCTGAAGAAAAGCCCAACCGCTCAAGATGAAGTCATTCATTGAAGATTCATCAAGTTCATCTTGAAGTCGTGAAGAATCTGAAGATTAATGTTGAAGCCAAGTTCCTAATGAAGATTATCAAAAAAGGCCAGCTACATTTTAGGGGGAGCTTGTTGGGTCATTTAAGAAAAGAAAAGAAAGCTATAAACCAAGGGGGAGATTGTTGGGTCAAAAATATGGTTTATACTTTACTTTTCTAAAAAAATGTATTTTTGTGTCTTGGACCGTAAACAACTTGGTGTTTACGGCCGTAAACCGATTTACGACCCATGTTATACGGCCCATATTCTCCATGTATATATATAGGTGTTAGGGTGAGGAGTACTGATTGATGAACACGAAGAGAGTTTACGGCCAGAGAGAGAGAATAACTATAGTGTGTTAGTGTGTGTGAATCTCTTGTATCCGGATCATCGTTCTATTCATTAATACATTGAGATTCATCATCATCATCTTCTTCTTCTCTTCTATTTGATCTGACATCATCCATTTGATTGGGATTCCGCACCATCAAACGGATCTGATTGATACACAGGCAAATTAGGGACTTACATTAGGTAAATGACTAGCGATTTCGGTAGAGCTTCGCCTTGGTGCTTTATCTTTTCCTCTAACGAGACCTAGGTTCACATTACTAAGTTTTAGTCTTACATTTCATGCGACTAATGATAGTCTAGATTCCTCACTAATCCCATTGTCTACATCAAGATCTATCAACTAAGGAACAAATAGGTATGATCATATTGAAGGTGGGGTCAATTTGGTATACAAAGTATACTATTTAGAAATCCCACTTTAAACACCTAACTAAATCCAGCCTAGACATCATCCTCATAAGTAGATCAATCAGTATAATGACTTGGAATCACTGTAATCTTAATTATATGTATATAATAAGGACTATGACTAAAATTAAAAGTTACACTTGAATAAAATACGTGTAGCTTAACTTACATAGTATTATGATGAAAACCGAGGCTTATACGGGTAGAATTATGATCTGAGATCATCTATTCATCAGCTGTCTGACAGTGTAGTGCTTTGTTGAAGGAGTCAGGAGCTCGGGCGAAAAGGGATAAAGGGTTCGAGAGAGTTCCATAGGGATTGAGTGGAAAGGTGTGAGAAGTATGCTGATTTTCAAGGGTTTATATAGGCCTGAAAGGGGTGCCCGTCACCTAAACCCTAAATTAGGGTCTTGGACCCTATATAGGCTCATTAACTCAACTCCAAACCCTATTATCTTCATCCTCCATCCCTTTAAACCCTAGAATCAAATCCTAGCCTCCATTGGTGTGGTTCTTGAGTTTTTGGAGTGTTTTCATGATTTTTGGTGATCATTAAAGAAGAAGGAGCTTCTTGGAGAAGTGTGGGATTTCTTGGAGCTTTTGGATCCAGCCTTTGGACACCTTGATCTATCTTTTGAAGGTATAAAGTTTCTAACTTGATGACTCTAGGTGTTAGATCTCGTTTAAAGGATGTTTTGGGTTCATTTTGGTCCTTAGAGTCATCCATGTGAGTATGAGCTACTCCGTGAGTTTAGAATGTTGGATCTTGGCAATTGTGAGGTGCCTTGTCCATAAAAATTCATCTTGATGAGTTGTGTTGGACCATACATGAGTTTGGGTACTTTTTATGGATTGTATTTAAGGTATTGGTCCCATTAATCCATGAAAATGGGTAAAGTTGCCAACTTTACGTGTTAAGACATCTCATTATGGTTATATCTGAGTTTGGAAGTCATTGTCTTAACCATTAAGAGCATAATGTTGATTTTTGGGTCCCTGACGAGTACGTTGGGCGTATGTGGGGGTAAGCTCAACAAAAATGCTAGAATTCTACATCAATCGCTTGTATGTTGTGCTTCATGGATGAGTACGTAGGTCGTACATCTCTGGTATGCAAGGCGTACTCCCCAGAATGGACATTTTGGGCCTTGTAAGGTCTGGACCTTGTTGGGCCATTGGACTTCTGATTTTAGGTTGTGATTTGGCTAAGGGTTTTCTTGGAATTAGGTCCATGATGGTTTTTAGGGCCCAACTAGGAAGATGGGCTGTTTTGGGCCATAATGGGCCTTGGGATGCCTTTTAGGAATTGGGATTTTTGAGCGAATGGGTTGGCATTCGTTTTGGGCCAAGTAAGAAAAGGGTAAAATTGTCTTTTACCCTTTAGGAAGTTGGATTATGGATTGGGCCTCGGATACGGATTAAATATTAATTAAAGTTGTATTTATTGTTAGTTGGTGCGATAGTATCCGGTTCAGCGAGCCGAGCAGTTAGTTGGTTATTAGCGGCTTGAAGTGAGTCTTCCTTTACAGTATCCGTGAGTCGAAGGCACCAATGCCGACCCACTAGTTTATGATGTAGTGTGATGATTGTCTTTGTGACAATTACCAATTATGCTTATCTTTGCTTTGATGATTTTGTGATTTTGTTATGATATTATGTGGTAGTAGTAGGGGTGAAATAGACCTGGTGTTCGGTTGAAATAGGCCAAAGGGGATTACAAGCACCCAAATATGCTTGATAGTATCCGGTTGAAATAGACAGAAGGGGATTGCAAGCACCCATATATACTTGATTGTATCCGGTTGAAATAGACCGAAGGGGTAAGCAAGCACCCAAATATGCTTGATAGTATTCGGTTGAAATTGACCGCAGGGGTAGGCAAGCACCCAGATAAGCTTGGCGGTATGCTTGACTAGTATGTGGTATTTTGGGGAACTCACTAAGCTTTGTGATTATGGTTTTTATGGTTATGGTTTCAGGTACGTCCGGATCGAAAGGGAAGGGCCTGACTTGATCGCAGCGCATCCACCCATGTCTCCGTATTGTCATGATTTTGGGATTGTACTCTGATAACTATTTTCTCATAAAGTACTTTCGAATATTTAGAAAAAGGATATTGAATGTTGACTTCAAGATAATTAATGTTTTGGTTGAATTAAAAATGAAAATTTTACCTTATAATTTCGGGACGTTACACAAGCCTGGAGGCCTGTCAGTGCACGTTGTGCCTATTGTCTGGGCACCCGGCTGCCCGCGAAAATTTATGATTTCTTAGAAATATCATATTTTTTCTGTACGAGCTCTGTTTTTGGCGGGGTTTATATCCACACATAGCTATGAACAAGATCTACAACTTTTACTTAGACCCCTTCAACTAATTTTGGATTTAATTTTAAAGTTATATTTTTAACATGGTTAAAATCTGTTAAAAAATCATAAGTTTATCATACAATATTTGTTCTCGACGGTCTTTATATCGACGAATAAGTGTTGAAGAGATCTTCAACTCTTGTGTAAATTGTTTTTCCTAACAATTGGCTGATTTCAATTCCGGTTTGTGAGCTGTATACTGCTACACTAAAATATTAAAAAAATCATAACTTCCTCGTATGAAGTCAGGTTTGAACGTTCTCTATATGTACGAAATCCTTGTCACATATGTTCGGGGTCAAGATCCTTAAACCTCTCTAGGATCCCGGATCTTAAAGGAGTCTTAGGATCCCAAAACATACATCAGGATGCTGGCCATCACCATTATTATTTCCTAATTAAATTAACGGATATATTTCTTGTCTATTATTCACACGTGAAAATGGTCAACAGAAGACTCATCAAATCTGAAGAATCTCTTCAATCAAGCTTAAGACCCGGATATACCAAGTCAAATCACATGAAAATACTAGTTCAACGGGATCCCGAAAATATCAGACTTTTAGTTACTTAACCTAGACTATATATATATATATATATATATATATATATATACACACACACACACACACACACACGTGTAAAACACACACAACGGACATAATCTTTGTACACCTTACGCACCTAGAGCTACACAAATACTTGTACTCATATTTTTATCATCATCCATGTAATTTGCATTTAAATCAATAAGACCAAACAAGGCAGGTGATCATTATCACCTCCCAAGGTTTTATGTCGGAGATCCTAACAAGGATAAAGGGATTTCCTTGAAAACCACTTGTATCCTTTTGAACTCAATTCAATACTTATTTTAGCTAGAAAACCACAACCTCTCATACACTTTGGTTGATATCCATTTGATTGATTTTTGACCAAAACAATGTGGCACCCACCATGGGTCTGTGCTGTTCACAATTCTCAAAAACTATGTCTACACAATCAACTCTATCTTCTTCCTCTATTTTCTTCTAAAAATTCCCCCCACCTCCTAGTCGACTTCCAGGTCAAAAGAAAGCTCCTGAAACCTCTAAGAAGAATATCTCTCTGAGTACCGGCCATGGAGGTCTAGGATATGGGGGGCTCTAGGATCCTCTTGTGTTGATTTACAACAACGAACTCTTCTCTATGATGAAGATATTGACCCAACAAGTAAATCACCAATAGGAAGACAACAAGGCAATACTCAAGGAGATGGAAGGAATGAGGGCAGAAATCCACAAAACACATGAAGCAGTCCCCTCGATCTTGCAACCCAATATCTTCAATTTTGACAACACGAGACCCCTAAGGAATCGTCTCCTCAATTTTGACAACCTGAAGCAGTTCCCTCAATCTTGCACATGAAAGTCGGGATGCTTAGATTTGAAGGTTCTTTCAATTTCTAGCAAGGCAAGAAAATTCTCAATCTTCTCCTTAGTGTCCTTACTAGCAAGAGCAAGATCCTCGAAGTTAGTCGCTGCATGAAATCAAACAAAATAAGAAGTTGTGCATTCCAAGGTCCTTTTAAACCCATTACATTGGCAGGATATCACCATTGGAGATGGACTCGCGTTTCACAATGAAAAACTTTTCTTTCCAGGCACCATCGTTTTATTTCAATTTCAAAGTAAGATGTGATTTATTGGTTTTGACTTTGAGCAGGAAACGGGAATTCCCAAAAGTTTCAAGGTCGTAAACATGGGCCAACTCAGATAAACACGTGTCTAGATCCTTAGATTGATTCAATCGATCAATCCAAGAAAAGATCCTCCGGGTCACATGTATAGTCTGGATATAAGAAATCTTTGTAACTTCGAAGAACTTAGAGACGATTCCAGAAAAATGGTATGTCAAGCCCAAGGAGAAAGGATATTAAAGAAAACAAACCCAAGTAAGAGAGATGAAGTCAGGTTTGGCCTTAGCATCAACGGGCTTGAAAATGACGTTGGAAGAATGTGAGTTTCTGTTGGGGGCCTGAGTAGCATACCACATTTGAGACTCTGAGACAGAAGTTATTTGAGGCCTCAATATTGACCCTTCCTGAGGGTGTCTATGATTTTTTGATGCTTCGATCACGGGTTTGGGGGGCGGTGCTTATGCAGCGGGGTAAGGTCATTGCATATGCATCCAGGAAGCTGAAGCCTCATGTGGTTAGGTATCTGACACATGACTTGGAGTTGGGAAGTGTGGTGTTTTCCCCAAAAATTTAGCGACACTATCTTTATGGGGTCCGTTGTACCATCTACATCGTTCACAAGAGCTTAAGATATCTAATGGATTAGCTGAATCTAAACATGAGGCAACACAAGTGGCTTGAGATGGTCAAGGACTATGACTACAAGATTCTTTATCATACAGGGAAGGTCAACGTGATCCCAACACTTTGAGCCGCAAGGCGTCTAGTTCTCCTGTTCGGGGACTCTATTTGAGGATGACCATCCACTCACCACTTTTGGATTTGATTAGGAAGGCTCAAGCCAAGGGAATCAAGAGCGAAAATTGGAAAAAGGAGAAGATCAGGGGCCATATTAGCAGATTTTCCATCGATATTCGTGGGCTTATGACCTAATGTGGATGGGTTTGGGTTCCTGCTTCTGATGGGGTTTGGCAGACATTGATAGATTAGGCACACAAGTGCAGGTTCTCAATTCACCCTGCAACCACGAAGATGTATCGAGACTTGAGATTTAGTTATTAGTGGCCAAGCATGAAGCGATATATAGTTTGGTATGTGGAGAGATGCTTGACCTGCCGGATGGTCAAGGTAGAGCACCAAAGACCACATGGAAAATTGCAGCCCATGGAGGTTCCTATGTGGAAATAGAAGTAGATCATCATGTATTTCATCACCAAATCTCCAAGGAAAGACAAGGGATTTGATTTTGTATGTGTTATTGTTGAGCGCCTAACCAAGAGTGCCTATTTTCTTTCCATTCAGGAGAGTTATTAAACTGAGAAATTGGGTGACGTTTATGTACGCGAGATCGTTGCTTGCCACAGTGTACCACTGTCCATCGTATCCGACCGTGATATGCACTTACTTCTCGTTTTGGCATAGGTTTCATGAGGAGTTAGGTACAAGACTACACTTTAGCACTGCTTATCACCCTCTGGTAGATGGTCAGAGTAAGCAGACTATTCAGATGATCGAGGATATGTTGAAGGATTGTCTCATTAACTACAGTGGGAGTTAGGATTCCTACCTTTCCCTATATGAGTTTTCTTACAGCCATAACTATCATTCCAACATTGGTGCACCTCTGTACGAGCTTCTATATAGGAGGAAGTGTCGAACTCCAGTTTGATGGGGAGATCTCAGCCATAGGGTCATAGGGAGGAATGGGGTGGTTCTCCAAACGAAAAAACTTATCCAAAGGATCAAGCAGAGGTTGCATACATCACAAAGCTGACAGAAGAGTTAGGTTGATAGACGATGGTCTGAGTTGGAGTTTAAGGTTGTGGATATGGTCCTACTGAAGGTATCACCATTGAAGGGTGTTATACACTTCAAGAAGTAGGGGAAAGTTGACCCCCAATTTATCGGGCCTTTTCAAGTAGTGGTCAGGATACACAAGGTGACCTATTGGTTGGATTTACATAAGGAACTCTGACTAGTCAGATTCATAGCACCTTCAATGTCTCTCAGCTTTGGAAGGGCTTAATTGATGATGCGCGGTGGTTCCGTTAGATGACATTCAGTTTGAAGAGCATTGAGAGTCGGTTGCTATTCTAGATAGGAAGACGAAGGCCTTGTGCAACAAGGTGGTACCTCTACTCAAGGTTCAATGGCGACATTTTAAGGGTTCCGAGTGGACATGAGATCCCGAGTCGGAGATGCACGAGCACTACCCATATCTATTTGCAGCTGAGGATTTTGGGTACGAAATTTTGTTTAAGTGGGGGAGAATTATAACACCCAATTCTAGGTAAGATTTTCTGTAGAGCAATCAGTTAAATTCTAAGGATTTAATCCTTGGTCACAATGTGAGCACTTGTGTGTCACGACATGACTGTGCCCAAGGAAACGGGCATCCCATTTGGGCTGTTACGGTGTGACCACATGTGGGTCATGAAGTAACAGCCCTTGCAAGACAAAACCCTAATTTCGGGGGTTGTACCCTATTTAAGGGATGTAAGGGCTAGGGTTTTCTCACACTCAACCTCCATCACTTCCCTTCACCCACCTCAAAACCTGATCTTCCATTATTGATCTTTGAGCTCCATTTTTGGTGATTTGAAGCATTGAAGAAGAAGAGAATGCATTTGGTGCATCATTTCAGCTTACTATCCACTCCATCATCATCTTGAGTTGCATTAGGACTCTTGAAAGTCCTCAAGTTCCTACCTTTTTAGTTCAAGTTTATTAGATCTAGTGTTTGGTTCATTTTTCTCATCATTCACGGAGGTTTAAGTGTTGAGATCTCATAAAGTTGGTAACTTTATGAATTCTCAAGACTCCTTTGATATCCTTTGTCATAGACTTGGAATTTTTGTGATTTTTGGGCTTATTGCATGGGGTTAGAGCTCATTTTCCCTTTATTTTGACCTAGCTTTTGCTTGGGACATGCATTGGACATGAATGTCTAACAAGCTACAATTTTATGGTATTCTGAGGTAGATAAGGCCTTCTAGAAGGTTTGGTTGCATGGCTTAAGGGATTAAGAGTTTAAGGAATTAGTCTGTCCATAGCGTTCCTCACGACTTTAGATCAAACTTAGGGTTTTGGGATGTAGTTTGAGGATTGGTCCATGTTTGTTGTATAGGTGACCTGTAGAGCTGGTTACCAAACCTGTGATCAATACTGTTATCTTCTAGTCTGCGATGTGAGTTTTCTCACTATACTTTGTACTGCAATATATGTCCTTATGTATAGGATGTTGGTATATTGTTGTGATCTGTTAGACTTGGTAGATCTGTATGATTACTTGCACTTGTTGGCTATTGTTTCTTATTTGCATATGTCGACAAGGTATGGTTGGGTTGAGGCAGTACCACTTTATGTTGTAGGCGAACAAACCCGAGAGCGGTCAAACTTTATGTTGTAGGCTCGGGGGCGACCCAGTGTTATGATGTAGGTCCAGTGTGCATGCATTATGTGTGTGTGTGTGTGTGTGTGTGTGTGTATATATATATATATATATATATATATATATATATAGTTGTGTGGGGTATTTTAGGGGAACTCACTAAGCTTTGGCTTATAGTTGTTGATTTTAATGTTTTCAGGTACATCAGATGATCGGGGCAAAGCGAAGACTTGATCGTACACATCCTCTTGTTGATTTATGTTTTGAGAGATTATTTAATACTCTGATTTTAAGGATTTGATTTTAAAACAATGGTTGGTTATCTATGGTTTTTGTGGAATTGTTTTTATAAAAATGAAAAAATAAATTGCCATGACATTTGGGATGTTACATTTAATCTTCATACTGTTGGAATAATCCGAAATATCCAATTGTTAGAGTTATCTTTTTTTTTTTCCTTATGTTTTTGATTTTTCCTAGCTTTATCATTTCCTTCAATTTAGAGATAAAATCAATTAGCTTGTTTGTTTTTTCTTGTATACATAGGATCTTTGTTTGATGTTTACCGTGATGAGTTTTTTAGTTCAATAAAGGTCCCATTGGAAAGTTGGACGAAATTAACCCTCCATTGTTTTTCTTGATCTCTGTTTTTTCCTGTTCTTCTTTCTTGCAGCTTGAATCAAACAGGTCATAAATTACACAAACCTGGGTAAACCTATAATTGATATCTTTAAAGGGAAAGTGGTTCATGGTTCAAATGGTAATTGACCATATATGCAGGACAACAGGACGCCATTTGGAGATTGGTTTAATTAGAAAAGTTAAATAGTATGATTTTGGTTTGATGATTATTGAGTCTAATGATATTGATGAACTAGATTTTTTCTTCGATGACTTTCACCTCTATGTTGATGTACCATTTTTTGATGTCGAGATTCTCATAGTACACCTACTGACCACGTTTCTTATTCTTCCTATAGAAATCGGAAGCTATGTCAGACCAAAAGCTAGTTGGATCTTCGATTTATCTCGTGTACATCTCTAAGTACTAAAATGGTATCCATGAACATGAATTTTGAGATTCTTATAAAAAAGTGAAGGAAAATTACCTGTTCAAAAGATGAAACGTGGGCCTTTTGGGAGAAATCATGACCGAGTAAGATAAGATCATCACCAAAGGCAAGAGGCTCGCCGAGGATTACAACTTTCAGTTTTGATAACTGGGAGGAAAGAAAGGGTAGATGACGGAGGTGATATATTGTGATAAGATTGTTCACCACGAAAGACAGTCGTGATTAGAAGAGATTACCGGAGTCCGCTCGTGCTTTATTAAGAAACCAATAAATTGGAACTGTTCCTATCCATAGAACCCACATGTCATGGCTGATGGGGGCAAATTTTGTAGATGTGGCACTGAAACCTCCTAAATAGGTCACGATGACTAAAAAAACAGGTTGTTTCCGACCTCGTGTCCTTATAAAACAACAAAATAATTTTATAGACAATTGACCAACCTTAAAAACATTATATTCATTTCTCCAAAAAAATAACAAATTATACGTTTTTAATTCTTGTTAGAAGAGATAAATTTACAAAATAATTTATACTTCTTTTTAATTGTCACTAACACAAAGAAAATGTTCACAACTGATTTAATGCATGGGATCATTCTATTTTGTCGCTATTTGACGCATTAATATGCATTTGAAACAGGGACATGTATAATATATTGACATGTTTGAAAAGTCCAAATGTTGATTTGCACACTATTGATTGAACGAATTCTATATTACATAAATGGTCCATGTGGCTTTATTCATTTGTGTATTTTGTCCTTGACTTTTTCTTTGTTACATTGATGGTCCCTATAAAATATATATATATATATATATATATATACCTTTTTTCTTATTTACATTTTATATTGTTATTAAATTAAAAAAGCCCATGGTTAGCTCTTTCCTTTCCATTCTTCCATCTATCACCACCACCCGCTACCGTTAGCACTTTCCACCATTACCATTACCACTCATTTAAAATAAAATAAAATAATCAAACACACACAATTATGTTGCAAACCATTTCTTTTTAATTTGTAACATATAAATATGATAAATACTTAAGAAGCTATAATTGCATAATTGCATAAAAGATAGAAAAAAAAATAGAAGAAAGGGTGACCTGATAGTACCAACTTGAAACAAGTCTACTAAGTTGTGTTGCTTTCTAACTTTAATTTTCTTCTTATGTAAAGTATAATATTATTTATTTGCATAACGCATTACATCATCAACAATCATAAGTATTTACAATCAAGATCAACCGAATTGGTGAACTTGGATTATAAACAGTCCAATAAAATATGTAACATCCTAATTTTTACCACAAATTTTTCATTTTTAATATAGAAAAATCCTAAATATCATAAAAACCAAATCAATAAAATATTTGGTACATCAAATATAATCATCACAATCAGAGTATAAAAATGCTGAATCATAAAAATCTACAAGTCGAGGTGTACACTCAAGCCTTCGCCTTTTCACGATCATTGGAAACACATTAATCCATAATTGTAAGCACGAAACTTAGTGAGTCCTTCCCAAAATATCCATACAACACATCATAACAAACAATTATGGGTTATCAACAACCCTGTGGATTATCAATAATCCCAATGAGCTAACAACACGCCTGGTGGATTAACAACACGATTCAGGGGTTATCAGCAATCCTAGGGGCTTTCAACAATCCTAAAGTTATCAACAATTTAATTCAATTCACATATAACAACAAACATAAATTAAGACTCAACTGATCAACATACATATATACCACATAGGTAACTATAGTGAGAAGACTCACCTTGCGAATAACAACTAAAAATACCACAACTCTCACATACAGGATAGGCATGATCAATGAGACACCTAACAACAATAAAGAAGTACCCTCTCAGTCTACACCCTAAAACCCTACTTTGAACCAAAATTCAATCATAATCAAAATTCAACACTAAGGTTAACCTCAATTGATTATCACGTCGTGGCGGATTTAGGTCAAGACAGCTGCGGAAGCACCCCTTGTCACAACGTGACACACAACCCGTCATGCTGTGAGACCTGATCTGAACAGCTTATAGCATTAAGCTCTTAATCCCTTAAGCTAATCCTTCAAACATTCCAGGAGGTTTTCCCCAACCTAGAGGACCATAAAAATTATAGCTTTTTGGTCATACATGTCCAATGCATTACTTGAACACTAACTAGGTTAAATAAAGAGAAAATGAGATCAAAACTCATGCTTGGAGTCCAAACCACCAATCCTCATATCTAAGACCTATGCTAAATAAAGGGCCTCAATGATCCTTAAAGTTGCTAACTTTATGGATCCCATGCATGCTACCTAACCCAACCATAAATAAAAGTGAATAAAACTTAGATCTAGCATGCTTAAATGAGAAAGACAAGTGCTGTAAGACTTACAAAGGTCCAGAAACAATATAAGGTGGCGAGGATGAGACTTTCTTGCCAATATAATGCACCAAATGATCCTTCTTCTTCAACAAGGAGCTATAAACTACCAAAAGGGATATTCAAGGTCAATAATTGAGCTAAATTCGATTTGGGCAAGAGGGAGGTGATGGAGGCTGAGGATATGCAAACCCTAGCCCTTCACCTCCCTTAAATAGAGCGCAAAACACAAAATTAGGGTTAACCTACTGTCATATCATGGCCACCTATACGTCACGTCGTGACTCGCAAGGATGGACACACGTTTCTGCATCGATGGTCACGTCGTGAGGCTTCATTCCTCACATTGTGACCATCAATTTTTTGTGGTTTTACATCTTTAATTGAATCAAAAGCATAAAAGATCGAATACATGTATTAGGTGTTACAAAATAAGCAACAATTGTAAGAATATACGACCATCCATAGACAAATACGAGGTCTTAAAATAATAAAAAAAACTCATTGTCTAGGGAAAAAAGTAAAAGAGAAAAGTGTAAGAAGTTCATGAAGATATCAAAAATGGCCAAGGTGGTGGAACAGTGGAAAAAAAATCTAAAGAGTGGATCTAATTTTGGTGTTTTACCAAACATTATACTTGAATCTTGTCCTGATGCAAGTCACCAATTTTAGATGCTCATTGTCCAAACCAAAGCATTGAAAATCTCTTCCCTTAAATCATGTAAGTTTGAATATTGTATTGATATAGGGCATCAATTACGAGGGTGTCGACGACTCAGGCGATGGAGAGTAATTCAGGCGTTAATAAGGACTCTAACAGTGAATATGTAGGGCATTGTCGACAAATTGAGGCTTTTTAGTGGAGATTACACACACAACGACATGGAAAGAGAAGAGAATTGATGATTGGCGAAGATAAAGAAATGCACCGATTCCATAAGGGAAGAAAAGAAGGGAGAGATGAATGCCAATGAATTAAAAAACCAATAATTATTAGGTTAATTTCACTTTTTTTCATCACATACTTAGAAGAAAATAACAAAATAAAAAAACAAAAACCATACCATTTTTTAATGAAACTAATTATTTTTGTTAAAAGAATTTGGTTAATCGAAAAAAATATGATATAATGTTCTAAAGACATAACAATTAATTATAAAACCAATAATTTTTTTAAAACCATTAAAATTTATTATCAAATAAATAACATCTTGTTGATTAATTCCTTAATCAAACTAAAAATCTAATTCATCGAGTCTCATAAATATTTTATGCTCAAACGTTATGAAAAAAACTCAAACATATAACTTTTATTCTTAAATTATTATATATAATAAAAAGCTAACGAATTTGTGAATAGTTTTGGTTTCCATATGGTATTTTTCCATACGAGTAGGTAAAAAACGTCATTGATAGTAACTCATTTGCCTCTTGCCATGTTGCTTTTCGATCGGTCATGCCCTCCTCTACTTTTTTCTTCTTCATAGTTGAAACCAAAAAACATATCACCATCATGATCGTATACATTGTCGTTCACCACCACCACAACACTATATTCGTAGTTGTCCACCACCCTCATATTATGCCTCAACAACCTGTACGCCGTCGATGGCAATCTCTACAACCATATATACACCACATGACCACTATCATCCCCTATTTTGCCTTCTCTATTAACGTTAACCACCTTCTTATACCAACAATTTCTCCTATCAAATTGGGTACCTCTCATTCTATTATTTGAATTATGATGACCCTAACGTGTTTTTTATTTTGTAGGATTTAATAAATCCATTTCTATTTTGGTTTCTCCATTTATTTATGAGCTTAGTTGGCAATACTATCTATCTATTGTCTTTTGTTGTGTGTGTGTGTGTGTTGATGAGAATTACAAAACTTTGAAGGAAGTCACAAAGCACACAAAGTGAAATGAATAGGCTTTACCCGATCACTTTCTACCGAATACATTTAACTTGTTGTAGGTCGATATGTGTTCATACTCAAAAAGGTTGTCCATGTTGTTTCTTATAAGAAGTTGACTGCATACGGTAAATGAAGTTATAAATACTAACACAACTAATACATGAACAGTGTTTTTATTTGCTTTTTAATAAAATCATAACTTTATTTTTATATTTTTGGCATTTTTACTGGTTTGTGTTTTCTTAAATCATCAAATAAAGAAATTTAGGTTTGATCATTCCTCTTCTAAGTTCCCCTTTTCTTAAAATTATCTACTTACCAAGCTAAGGCTCTATATATTTCAAGTTTTCAGGAATCTACTTATATCCGTTTTGCAAATTAGATAGGGATCATTTTCTAAGTTTTTAAACACATGTAATAAAGAATATACTATATTTAAACACATGAAACATTTTGCAAAAAAAAAAAATGCATATGTACCTTTTCGTAAATTACAAAGAGAGCTTTTGTAATTTATTTTATATATAAAGATAAAACATGCCAACAAACGAAATTATTGTGGCCAAAGTCAAAAACCCAAACGTAAAAGAATACAGGACTTTTTATAAATCACAAAGACAACTATAAAACTTTTATACATTGTCAAACTTGAATCAAATACATTTAATTCATTGTCAAACTTGAATCACATAAATTTTGGACAAAATTACATAAATGGTTTGTGTGGTTTTCTAGATTTATATATTTCGTCTTAATTTGTTTCGTAGTTAGTGCCTGTAATTTTTATTTCTTAAGGTGTTGGTCCATGTTATTTAGATCCGATGCCGATGTTAGCCCGATGTAGTTTATATGCTTCCAGATTACGTTCGGATGTCGGGCGAGGCCCGAGAGAGGTTTATATGTATGTTTCCGAACTACGGTTTGATGTCGGGTGGTATCCGAGCAAGGAATGCATGTTAGTTATATTTGTTGTATTTGTGATACTTGTATGTTCCTGGTTGGGTTGCGAGGATGGGCGAAGGCCCGTATCTCATCACTAGCAGAGTCCGGACGGGGTTCCATATCTCATTATTAGCAGAATATGGGCGACGCCCAAGATTGTGACATCCTCAATTTCATGGCCAGAAAAGACCGATTTGTTTATACTTTGTTTTATAAAATCAGAGTAATCTTTTGATTAAAAGAGTTGCAGAATTTGTTCCCAAAATAAAATATGATAAAAACGTTTCTCGAAGAGAATGTATTTTCATTAAATAATAAAACCTTAGGATGTCATGTTCGATACACACCAAAAGCATAAACAATATAAAATAAACCTTACAACAGTTATTTATAACTACTGATCTATAATCCAAATCTCTCGTCAAGTCCACCAACTTATACCCTTGTGTCATTACCTGTAATGCAAAGAAAACTGAGTGGGTCAGGCTTGGGAGCCTGATGAGCATATAAGGTTTTCAACCCACAATAATACATTTATTATATTCAATTATCAAACAATCAACCCAAATACCCATCCCCATATCTCCTTTATTTTGTCAGGGGTTTACCCTAAGAATCCACTATCCTCCATTCATTCATTCCTAAGGATTTACCTAAGGAATTGGCACAACGTCCATTTGCTACCACGGTTTATACAACAGGCACTACGTCACATAGTCACCAGGGTTCATACAATAGGCACTATGTCTCA
Organism: Lactuca serriola; assembly: GCF_051521515.1. Taxonomy (NCBI): domain Eukaryota; kingdom Viridiplantae; phylum Streptophyta; class Magnoliopsida; order Asterales; family Asteraceae; genus Lactuca; species Lactuca serriola. Next base: position 22,032,735 of record NC_136414.1, read on the forward strand.
TAGTCACCAAGGTTTACACAACAGGTACGAAGTCACATCGGGGCCTTGGGTATTGCTTCGGGGCTTCGGGATAATTCTTACACGAAAAACGATGCAAAAACGCAAGAGAAAGAAGAGAAATGAGCAAATGAATCGGCTACACTCGACTCCCTTTTATAGGGTTTGGATTCACCATTTACGTTGGGCGTAATCTTAGGTTACACTGGGCGTAACCTGGATAAGCCCGGTGACTCCCCCCTTGGATAATATCGAAAATTTATATTTAAATTTAATATCAAAAATATTTAATAAACTTCAAAAATTCATATCTTCCTCATACGAACTCCGTTTTCGACGTTCTATATATCCCCGCGTAGGTGAGACTACTCTCTACAACTTTCATTTAGACTCTGTTGGCTAATTTTGACTTTATTTTTATTATTTTCTTTTAGTAAGCCGAGACAGGAAAACTCCATTATAAATTCATAACTTTTTCATCCGACGTCCGTTTTCGCCTATCTTTTTATCTTTTCACTACAATTAACGAGATCTTCGATTCTCGTTTAGATTGTTTCGGCTAAAAATTGCTCGGTCTCAAATCGAGTATTCGGGCTGCATACTGCTAAGTCGAAACTTAGAAAAATCATAACATCCTCATACGAACTCAGATTTGGACGTTCTTTTTATGAACGCTCACGGTTTAACGTATTCTACGACTTTCATTTAGATTGCTAAAGCTAAATATCGCTCTAACGTAAATTCACTTTTTACGTCGCGCTGTGTCGTGCCGATTCTGTCGCGAAACTTCGACAAGTCATAACTTCTTCGTTATAACTCGGATTTTGGCGTTTTTTATATGTACGGAATCCTTATAACATATACTACAACTTAGTTAAGATTATTCATTCTAAATAATCTTTTATCAAAAAGTCATTTTTGACGCTTATCGTCTCTAAATTGACTAACCCTGATCTACGGGCGTTACAAAGATAGGCGGGACCTTGAGACTAGCAATTATAGTGTTGTGTTTGTCTGTTATGTACTAGCATGATTATGATTATATGGTTGTATGTGTATAGCAGGCGGGGCCTTGAGACAGATGAGGCCTGGTAGAAACAGATCTATATACCGAGCGGGGCCTAATGTTGGATTCGTCCGATGCCGGTCGGGGCCTGAGGTAGCGGGCTAGGCCTAATGTATGTGGTTATGTGATTATGTGTATGGTATATGGTAGTTTGGGAAGACTCACTAAGCTTCGTGCTTACGGTTTTCAGTTTTGGTTTCAGGTACTTCTAGTAGCAAAGGGAAGAGCTTGGGATGATTGGGTTGCACACACCACGATGATTTAGTCTGTGATGTTTACTCTGATGTTTTAATATGACACTCTGATAATGTTTTGAAATACTTTAACTTATGTTTGATGAAAAGTTTTGATAACTGTGGTTTATTAAATGGTTTAAAACAAAATTTTTGGTCATATTTTGGGGATGCAACAAGGAAGGGAAAAATCATTGGGTGGGTATGAGAGAGTAAGGGGAGGATTTGAGGTTAATCCATCGACTATGGAGGCGAGGTTAAAAATGATTATGGAAGTAGTGAGACAGTAATGTTTTATTAGGGGTAGGGTTATTTATCTTTTGTTTTTAATTAAAATTACATTTGGAAAATTATAAAACATATAGAAAAGGGCTAAAGTAATTTTATATGGATCAGACACGAACTACACAAAAAAAAAATTAAAAATCACAAGGATCATCTATGTAACCAAAAGAGGTTAGGGACAGGAACATGCGAATCTGAAAAACAAAAGGGACCCATTATGTAAATTTGTCTAAAGTTTGTCCGATATTATCGTTTTGCCTCTGTAAAAATATTTACAAGGAATAAACCGTTTCTGACACGTGTAATCCACTCGCGTCCAACTGAGAGTGGGGAATGTGGAATTACCGCTCCGTCTCTGTCAAACATTTTCTAACTTTCACAACCTCGTCTTCTAGTCTCGCCATAATGTACTTGTGCTATAGACGGTCCCAGTTCAACATTATTTAAATCAAATCCACTCTAAATTCACTCCAAATTCACTTCAAATTCAAGTGGATGTTGTTTCTTGATTCAAACCTTATATATACAACTCTATATGATCATCATATCGCTTCATTAATTACACTTGGGTCGCGAGAAAATCAAGAGTCCGATCCCCGGAGCTGCTGTCTTGTTATGATCCATGGCGAAAGGCCGGAGACTTACAATCAGCCAGAGCGAAAGGTTCCTGGGAAGCTACGGATACAGCGGAAACACCCGCAACACAGAGGACGACGGTGTAGAACTCGGCGAAGATGACGTTTGGTACTCTATGGTTGATGAAATGGTTAACAATGAAAACAACGGTGGCGATCATCGTTCCATCAATAGCGATTGGTACTCACGCGCCCCTAAGGGTGGTTCCACGAAGAGCCTCCGTCGTTCCTGTGTTCTGACTCCTGGTTCCGCCGGCGGGCTTTCCGTGGCGTTTGATGATCAGCCGGTGAAGCATATGGTGGCGTCGCAGCGGATTATTCACCAGTTCCGGAACGACAGGGACAGGTTGGCGTCTCCAAGTCATGTTGCCACATCGGCACCAGTGAACGTGCCTGACTGGTCAAAGATTTACCGAGTTGACTCGGTTGAATCGATGCATGACTCGGATGATGGGACAGATGAACATGACTCGGAAATGGTCCCACCCCATGAGTATTTAGCTCGGAGCCATAGAACGGCTGCCAAGTCGGTTTTTGAGGGTGTAGGTCGGACCCTTAAAGGCCGGGACATGAGCCGGGTTCGAGATGCTGTTTGGAGCCAAACCGGATTCGATGGTTAGCCCAAATATAAAAAGGGAAATTTTCTTTATTTTTGTCATTGTTTAGACCGGAAAATGAATATATTTGGATTTTTAACCATACTCCAAAGAAGAACTAAACTTTTATTGCGTGATATATGAACTTCTATAGTTTTATAACTTTTTTTTAAAAAAAAAATAATCTTGTACATTCATAAGTTTTTTGTCAGAGCTTTTTCAATTGTTATGATAGATCTTATAGATATACAATCAACGGTCTATATTATAAGAAATCTAGTTAAATAATATAAATACAAATTGGTGACTCTCATAAATAAATTAAGGCCCCAAATATAAATTGATGAAAAAACTATTTTATTATGGAGCTTATAAAATTTGACGAGGTGGTGCTTATATATAATGAAAAAGTATCATAACAAATAAGTCCTCTATTGTGGTTGCTTAATCTTATGGCGAAATGCCGAAATCAATTAAAAAAAATAACAAACTGAGTATTCGATTTGTATTTAAAGAAGTTATTTTTTAAAACATAAATAGTTAAATACTATCTTAGACATTTTCAATTCACATAAGTTTAAGCATAAGACAAATTCAAAAGTCATTGTCAATAATTAGGTCACTCCATATATATATATATATATATATATATATATATATATATATATATATATATATATATATATATATATATATATATATATATATATATATATATCAACCAATCAATGAATGAAGAACAATCATATCAATAATCACTCTTGCGAAAGGTATTTGGAGCAAAAGTTGTACTATTTCGGTACCACTCAATAACCTTTAACATCACATAAGAAATGACCTCTATTGATTTTTTTTTCTTCCAATCCGAACCCTTGAAGGCCTTGATAAACTTTACCATATCCGGGAAGCTTTCAAACAATGAGAAATGTAAATTAAGCCACTTAAGAATCAATTCTCAATCGGCAACCATACACTAAAAAAACATATGATTTGCATTCTTTTGAACTTGACCGCACACCAAACATAACACTCTAATGAACTACGATGTTCCTACTAACAAAATTATCTCTAATCGGAAGCCTATTAAAAGTTAAACTTCAAACAAAAATATTAACTTTTGTAGGCACATACTTGACCCATCTAGTAGCAACATTAACGCACCCTAGCGATATCCCATTAATATGAAGTCTAACACTACTAATAGAGAATCCTTAAGTGGTATTACACGTGGTAAACATGTTAATTATCGGGTTGAGAGAACTTAAACATATTAAATCTTTTACCCAAGTATGTTTATTTTGCGTCAAGTTCATGTCACATCAGCAAGTTTTGGATTTAGAACTTGTAAACGTGTCATGGCATACCACGTGTTGAAACCCTTACGGGTTGAAAGAACTTAAACGTGACCTTATCTATTTAATTTATGTGTCCTACTGTGTCAATCCATTACTTAAATAAGTTGAAATCTCTTAACCAAATCTATTTATTTCAAATTGGGTTTCGTATCTTGTCAGTTTTTGTTAGTTTTATGTATTATCATCTAATACTTAAAAACAATTATGTTATTTTTGTGAACATTGAAAACATTATTTTTTTTTGTTGATTTTTGGTAAATTAATGTTTCACAACAGGATTACCCAAAAAATACATGTTGCATGGTCTATGTAGAACTAAAAATTTACTAATGACCTTAATTTCTAAAAAACTATAATTGTTATTCCACATGAACTTAATTCAATAACTAGAAAATGTCCATCTCTGCTCTGTCGGGGATGCATACAAAGTATTGCTTACAAAATTACAATGACTATTTCTAGAAGAAAAAAAAACTTCATAGGAATCATTTTCGTAATTCATTTTATACGTAGGGATAAAAGCTCATTTTTTTAAATTTGTTATTAGGATGCGGCAAAAAATGTAATATTTCTATAATGTTGTAGCCAAAATATGAACCACATAAAGTTTCCTATTCCTTGAGCCGCGTGTTTATCTTAATGAAATAGAAGATATGTATATACAGGCTCACTATTGCTACTCGAACTACTCGAGACAGAATGAGACTTGCCTTTGTGAATATATATATATATATATATATATATATATATATATATATATATATATATATATATATATATATATATATATATATATATTGAAACATCTCAAAAATAAGGTCTGAAAATTTCGTTTTAAAAATCATTTAAGAAAACCATAATTCATCAAACATAATAATAAAGATCATAAATCATGTATCTCAATTCATCATTACAAAATATTGTATCAAAATCATGTGTCAAAATATCAGAGTCTAAACATCCTAGGCTAAAACAATGGTGTGTACACTGCAATCATCCCGAACTCTTCCCCTTGCTTCTGGAAGTACCTGAAACCAAAACTGAAAAATGTAAGCACGAAGCTTAATAATTCTCCCCAAGCTACTACATACCATACACATAATCACATAGACCAGTCCCCGCCCCTTCCCCCCCCCCCCCCCCCCCCCCCCCGCCCCTCATCGGACAAAGTCCGGCATCAGGCCCCGCTTGGCATCGAGCCCCGCTCGGTATACAAATCTGTTTCTATCAGGCCTCGCCTGTCTCTGGGCCCTTCCCGCTATACACATACAGATAATAACATATAATCATACTAACACATAAAGAATCATGCACATTACTATATACTCTCTTCCTAAGGCCTCGCTTATCATGGGCTCCACCCCTACTCTGCTGATAATGAGATATGAAATCCCGTCTACTCTAAGCTAGTGGTGAGATATGGGACCCCGCCCACACTCACCTCCTTACCAGGTACATACAAGTATCACAAAGACAACAAGTATAACTAAACATGCATTCCTTCATTGGGTACCACCTGGACTCAAACTGTAGTTCGAAAACATACATATAACCTTCTTCGGGCCCCGCCCAACAAGACTTTAGACCAGAACATACTGATACCATAATCTACCCATTCATAACTTACTCAGATAATACTAAGATACGAGCCCATCCCACACTTAGCTACTAATCATAAACAAGTATAAGATACATGCCCAACCCACACTTAGCTACTCTACACGGGCCGACATTGGTGCCTTTGACCCGTTCCTACAAGAGAAAACTCACCTCACAAGCTGACTGCAGAATCTCGCGAATAGACCTCTCGCTACTAGCTAGCAGATCCCCGAACTGCTGATCTCTCGACTCCCCGAGCTACTAATCATCACACAAATTAGATAAGTCCGAGATTCTTATAACTTAACCATAGGTCCTCAGTGGGGTAGAAGACCATTCCACCCCTCATATACTCTTGTCCAAATATGGACTCTACTCAACCCTCTTGAACCCTTTCTATACTTCATAACCCCCTATGGTCAACTTTGGTCAAATTCAAGGTCAAGTTCAAAGTCAATGTCCAGTCAAAGTCAAAGTCAACACTCCAAGTTGACTTAACTCGTCGAGTCATCCTTGTGACTCGATGACTTCCCTTGTTACTTGTAGTCGTGATAAAACGAGTCAACTTGTCGAGTCCCTCCTCAGACTCGTCGAGTTCCACCCTTTACATAATCGGGGCAATAGTTCTAACTCATCGAGTCCCTCCATGGACTTGTCGAGTTCTTTGGTTTGTTGCTCAATCTCAATGGGTTAATCCCCTATTCTTCAGATCTGAGCTTCCTACTTCACATACACTCTGGAAATGTCTTTTTATGGGTAAAGTTTCCAAGTTTACCCCTTATTAGTCCTTCTTTATGGGTTTAGCTAAAACCCTAGTTCTCTAGGACATAGATCTTGGTCCAAAAGCCATAATACTCCAAACTAACATAAATCTAGGCCTTAGACATCATTTGAACACATAAAGCTCCTAACTTTCCATCCATACATGACCTTTTGGGGCTTAAAAGGCCATAATAACACTTTAAAGCTTGCATGGGGCTTCCATGGTCATAAAGCTTGCACCTTTATGCAATGAAATCCCTTCTAGATCCCAGATCTGCAAGGTAGATCACTTGGGACGTCCATATCCCAAGGACTAAGCTTCTTGGACCAAAAACCCCATGAAATGATAAGAAGGAGATCTAACAAGCTATTAAGCAAGGTTGAGGCTTGCTTACCAGAAAATGAAGAGGATGAGATGTTGCTTCTGGATCTACAATCTTCTCCTGGAATCTTCTAGCTTCTTCTTCTTCTTCTTCTACAAGCTTCAAATCATACAAAGTTCACTAAAAAATGGCTCACAAACTCACACAAGGCTCTATGGTTTCGTGGATTAGGGTTTGGGACTTGGAGGCTGGAAATGAGGCCATAAATTGGGGATTTAATGCTTAAATAAGGTGCAAAACCCCGAATTCAGGGTTTCCCAAACCTAGACCAACTCGTCGAGTTGGTCCTCCCCAACTTGTCGAGTGGGTTTCTCAACCCGCGTCCCAAACTTATTCCTACTCGTTGAGTTATCCCCCTTGGACTTAACGAGTTGACCTTCAATTTGCATATTATCTTTCCTTAATTAGCCTTCTGGTTTCCGGGTGTTATATATATATATATATATATATATATATATATATATATATATATATATATATATATTAATGGCGTGTAATCTTTTTAATTTCACGAAGATTAATAGATTATGCAACCCATTTTTGGTTAATTAACCGGTTGTGAAACATTTGCTTAACCATAGTTAGAAAATATATAACACACAAAAAGAACTTAATGATATTTTTCAATGTCATAAATTTTCCGGGTTTTCCCAATAAACTAATACTAATAAAAATTTGAAAAATCTTTAAGTAGAAAAAATAGTAATTTTAGTTAGTAAGGGATCATTGTTGAAAAAAAAAATCCAAACTTAAGAAATAGATTAAAGAGAATGAAAGTTGGATTTAACCTTTTGAATTTTGATTAACTGATAAGGACCATTCTTGTAATTTACTCTAAATTAGGAATAGAATAAGAAATGATAAAAAAAAGGTGGTGAGTAAATAGTTGCGAACAAACTTATTGGATGGTGGATTGGAGAGAGATGGTCTTAATGGGGAACCTTTCTGAAGAAAGTGACACCTTCGGTGTTGTTTCATACTTTCATTGGTTCCTTTTCTTGTAAAATACATGCAAGGTTTTCCTATGTGTCAAGAATGACTTTGGATAATTAGTCAAACAGGTTCGTCTCTAATTAGTAAGTTTTAGACAAAGATGTGCTAATAAGGACAGAGGGTATAGACACGACATAATCTCTAATTGGTGATGACTTTTGATGCCTCTCCAATAGCTATTTGGAAGAATTTGTTTTAAAAAATATACCAAGTCAATTCCATCCAACAATTTTAGACGCGATAATACAACAAAAACACAGGTTCAAGCTGCAACAATGAAAATGATACAAGTTGACAAGATTTCCACACTTTGATCCAATCCAAAGACCATTTAACCCAATGTTTTCACGTTTCAGTATCAAACTCAAACCGAATTTATCCCAATGTTTTCACCACAACAATCTTCGATTGATCGCTGTCGCAATCGTAAATACCTTCACAAATGTTTTTTTTTTCTTTTCTGAACTCAATGCAATTTTTATTTCCATTATGGTATTTTTATTAGTGAAATTTAGTGTTTATATTTTTTTTTATAGTTTTCATTTAATTAATTAATTAATTTTTAAGTTTAAGGATGAGAAAAATAGCACGATGAACACAGCTTACGAGATGAGAATGATATAGAAAGTAATGATCATGACGCTAATATCTAAAAGAAGATGTTTGCTAATGTGAAAAAAATGATGCCACATCCTAATGGCCTTGCCGGCGCCTTGGATTAAGTTTGTCTAATACTCTAATCCACCAATATTTTTTTTATATAACTAGCATATTATACTATCTAACATTTATCAAATGTTACGATACTGCTACTAAGGTCAAGTCAGTGAAACATGAATTGTGGATTAAGAAGCACGCTTACGGTCATTCTTTTTGAAACCCTAACTCTCTCCCGTCATGCTCTCTCTCAAACTCCTAATCTTCCACAACCATTGTGATTTTCCTCCAAAGAACTCTCTCGATCTCGATGGATAGACCAAGTAGGGGACATTGTTTTTTCCCTATTCTAATTGGTTCATCTTTCCTATCAGTGAACACTGATTATTGTATGATTGAAATTACCGAACCAAGTTCATGTCAAATTTTAGGTTTCTTTAGTAAATAATATGATTGAAAGTACTAAATAGGTTATTTTTTGTGGCGTTTCTTAAGTGATAGTCATCACAGGGTCATTGTAAGAATCAATGATACAGTAGTAAGAACTCAAATCCCAGATAAAAGAACTTTTCCATCTTTTACATTCAACAAATTACACATAAACTGATGAGATCCATGATGAGTTTTTTTTGTGTCACAGATTTGAAACTTCAGTAGTTGTAAAAGGAAAATGTGAGCCTAGATTTCTCTTTCGAAGCTCTAACCATTGGTACCATTTTTGAGACCAGTCGGTACTCCACTACTAGAAAATTGGTGCAATAGCTACAGCACAATCCGTAGCTATTCCGTAGCTATAAGCGGATAGCTACGGAATTGCTACGGAAAATTGGCTGTAGCATAATGGCCCGTGGCTAAATTGTAGCTACGGATTAGCTACGGAATCACTACGGAATAGCTACGGAATTTTCCGTAGCTACTATAGCTACGGAATAGCTACAGAAATAAATAGTTACGGATTTCCTACAGAATAGCTACGGAATTGAATAGCTACGGAATAGCTACGGATCCAAATAGCTACAGAATAACTACGGAAGTAAATGGCTACAGATTTTCTGTAGGTAATCCGTAGCTAATTACATTTTATTTTTAAAAAAAAATAATAATATTTTTTTTACATAAAATAACAATTAATTTGGTCAAAATGAAACAAAAATTCATTACATTAAACTACAAAATGTAAAATACATTAGTGTCTAACACATTACAAAAACATCATTTTCCAAAAATAAATATTAGAATAAACATCATCTATACAACAAAATAAAAAATTTGGTCAAACTAAAAAATATGTTGCTATTTAAAACACCAGAAAGCTTCATGAAGGGCAACCAACCGGTAACTATTACACAAGTCAGCTACTACAGTTTTTTGGCCTCCAGATAACTGCTTCATGGACTGTGTCACCTTGTCCAGTAAAAGAAACCTGAACTTGTTAAACATAAGATGATTTTGATAAGTAGATTGTATAACATTATAATATATATATATATATATATATATATATATATATATATATATATATATATATATATCAAAAAACTTAATAAATATAACATTATAACATGAAACTATGATAAAAAAAACCCTTTGATCTGAGAAGTTTATTGATATGAGGTTGGGGACTTGAAGGAGGCCATGTCGCAAGAAACCCTTTAAGCCTTTTACAGAACTCACTGCATAAATCTGTTGTGGTGCTTGAGAGATCAATAGAGCTGAAAAAATGAAAAAATATATTCAATTTTAGACATGCAAAATCAATCTATGTTCTTGCTACATACACATACACACATAAAACTAATACTTGAGGGATGAAGAGCTAACCTGTAATCTAATCTGTATGTTTTCTACATACACAAACAGCCAAATATACATACACACATAAAACTGATAATTAAGGGATGAAGAAGTAACCTGTAATCCAATATGTATGTTTGCTACATACATAAACAACCAAATACACATACACACATAAAACTAATAATTGAGGGATGAAGAACTAACCTGTAATCCAATCTGTATGTTTGCTACATACACAAACAGCCAAATACCACTATCTGCTCCATTCATTTTTGCTCCAACCACCAAACACCACCATTGACCACCTTCCTGTTTGCATCTGTTCTGTACCATCACATGCTCAGCTACTCCACCATTTTAGCAACATAAACAACCGAGAACCAGAAAAAAACCACCTACATCTTCAATCCATCGTTCTTGATAACTTCACAAATGACCAAGGGACCAAAATTTTGGTCAAGAAATTACCCGAATCCAAATACCCTTCACTCAGGCAATTAATCGAACACTTGGTGGGCAGATGGTTTCATACACAAAAAATTAAAGATTTTGGTCAAGAAATTACCCAAATCAAATACCCTTCTTCCCTACCTGTAACAACCGAGACACAAATCCAACTAACAATTCAAAAAGATGAAGAAACAGCAAATGATTTTAGAAAGATGAAGAAAGAACAAACAATTTTAAAAAATCATTATGTGATGTTGCAGAAAGAACAAACGATTTTGAAAAGAACAAATGATCTAATGTCGACTAACCTTTGCAGAAGCTGTCGACGAACCAAAAGTTGTCGCCGTCGATTGAAGTTGTCGACGCGATGCTCGGAAACGGAAGTTGTCGCCGGTTTACTTCATTCGTTGAGTCGAGAGAGGGAAGAATCGAGCAAAAGGCCGAGAAAGAGAAGGGAGGTGCGCCGGAGAAGAAAGTCGGCGACGGCAGCGCTCGAGAGGGGGAAGAAAAACCGCCGGCGATTGTCCACAAACGAGAGGGGGGGGGGGGAGAAGTTTCAGTTTGTTTCTTTTTTTTTTTTTTTTTTCTGGATTCTATCTGTTCGCTGAAGTCGCTGAAGGGGGGGGGGGGAGTAAAAGTTGTGGGATCAATATAACAAGGAAATAAAATGGATTTTAATTAAAAAAAATAGCTACCGATTTGCTACGGCCCAGCTTCGGAATCTGCTACGGTTTTAGCGACGGTTTAGCTACGCATTAGCTACGGCCTGCAAAAAAAAAAAAAAAAACATGGGTGGGATTCGAACTCGGGTTGAATACATACAATAACATAAACTTACCAACCGGCCGGGCATGCCACATCCATGCCTACATGGTTGACTATTCTATTTAAACATCTTATTATTCTTATTATTCTTATTATTTCTATTATTATTATTATTATTTCTATTATTATTATTATTATTTCTATTATTATTATTATTTTTTTTATTATTATTATTATTATTATTATTATTATTATTATTATTATTTCAGGCACCAAAAGTCGAGTGTAAAAATGGGATCCATTACTCGTTTAATGGTTTAAAACTATAATGCTTATCATCTACGTTCACATATAAATACTCACAAGCACGTATACATAGACATATACACATACATATATACCACAAATTATTCATGTATACAAAATAAACCAATCACAACTTGGTGAAAAATATAGTCATTATATTGTTAAATTGTGCAACGAGTACTTGATCCCGAGGTGCAAACGACTTTATGAATGATATTAATAGCTATAAGTTGGTGAAAATAAAGATAATCATTTATAATAAAGGTGTGAGAAAAACGAAGCGGAAAAACGACGTTTGGTGCCCGGAAAATAGAACATTCAAGGTGAAATAATATACGTTTAATGTACAAAGCAAAATGTTTATGTGTATGTGTATATCATATATTA